>NC_089220.1:171230319-171536319 GCF_963924675.1 Phocoena phocoena
ATGCTCTGGCCTGCCACAGATGCGCACACTCTTAAAGAAAAGCTAGGGGAAATAATAATTTATTGGTTAATAAACTTTTGCAATCTGAAGTAGCAAACTTCTTTTACCTTACCCCAGATAAAACGAATGCTTTATTTTTCCTCTATACTTCTCTTAGTGTACACACACACACACAAAACCAAACAAATAAATATGCATATATTTATTGATTGATATATATACTTATCAAAAATATATTTATATACATATATATATCCAACAATTCTAATACGATTAAGAAAGGTAACATTATTACATAGGAAGGTAATACTTAAAATATTACTAGAGGTCGATTGATTTAATCAGTGGATTAATTGATCAATTACTTGCTGCCTTTTTTCAAGAAATGCATGTGAATATCTTCCATGTGCCAGGGAGTGAAGAATTGGGCAGAACAGCAGGGAGACAGCTAGTGGCAGAGCCTGGAGGTGAGCAAGCACGTGACCCCAACTTGAGGAACCTGAAGAAATCTGGTGCGTTAGAGAAAGATGGGGAAAGCTGTAGGAAGCCGAGGCTGGCTGGGTCAGTAGGTAGGGAACAGGGCTTTGAAAATCACGTTAAAGAATTTGGATCAAGAGGTGCAAACTATTAGGTATAAAATAAACTACAAGGACATATTGTACAACATGGGGAATATAGCCAATATTTTATAATAAGTATAAATGGAGTATAATCTTTACAAATTGTAAATCACTGTACTGTATACCTGTAATTTATATAATATTATACATCAACTACACTTCAATTAAAAAGAAGTATTTGGATTTAATTCTGAGAGGCATGGAGCATTCACTGTACGATTAACCCATAATCCACTCTCCGTGGAAGGAGAGAAGAACTCAGGCAGGTACTTGCCAGGAGTGGGATATAATTTGAGGCAGAGACACCAGACGAGGGAAGGGAAAAAGAAAGAAAATGGGGAGCGTAGAGTGACCATCTCAGGCTTGGTAAGCACAATACAGTGTATAAGGTCAATTAAAAAAAGGATGGATATGTAGGAGAGACCTTTGTAGTTTTGCCTTGAACGTGCCCTAAACTCAATCCAGGGAGGTGTCTGCTGTGGCTCGTAGGATGGCCTGCACTTGGGTCTATCCTGTGGCCTCGGAGGGAATGAGGACCGGCCAGCGGTCTCTGCCTGACTGTTGCATGTGCTGACCTCCCTATGGAAAAAGGTCAAGCTCTAAGCGCCAGCATTCTAGATGGGGCTTTTTCACATTTCTAAGAAAGTAAAAATGTAAGAAAATACTTAAGTATGATTTAACGACAGCCTTAACGTTTTTACTAGTAAATACTCTAGTATGATTTGAATATTTCCACAGAATCCAAAAGGAGTAAATAATCTCTAGTCGTGCTTTAATTATGTGTCAGCTTCCTGTGTCAGATATAATGAAGATGTGTCACATCTGGGATTCATCTAGCTCCCGTGACCTCAGTCAATGTCTCCCTTCAGGGTAAGTAATTTGTCACATACCATTAAGCCAAACGTTTTCCGAGATGTCTCTGCTATTTCAAGTGTTTGTACCACTTCCCCAGAGAAATCATGAATTCCAGCCCACTTCCACTTCAATTGGAATAATTCAAGAAAGATGAATAGTTAATCACATCTTTAAATTTTGTAGCAGGTCTGGCTTTCAAAATTGGAATTTTTTCTGTGTCTGACTTTTTTGGAGGTACTTGGGTATGTGTTAAAATTGTTGACCGCTTTTCTATTCATCCTTATACTGAATAGGCAAAACTCATTAGCTTGTATAAGATAAATTCCTATTTGTAATAAAATTATCATTATATCTATAGATTCAAATAATTTTACATACAGTATTTTGTCTAACACAATTGAGAAGCAATAAAAATTTTTGCAAATGAGATAAAGTTATGAATGTGAACATTATCTCCTCCTTTTTGAGAAGAATTTGATTTAAAAACGATGTCATCAGCTGAAGGGTCACTTGGTTTATAAATTATATGTCAGTGTTATTCTATACTTCTTAGTTCCCCCTTTCTGTTACCTTTATATCATTAAGTGGACGATTTAAACTTTTTCATACAAGTTTAAATAACCGCTACGACTTACTGAATTATTGATAATAGCACTCCAACCTAAACTTTTTGGCTTATAGATGTCTTTAGCAGAAAAGAGTTGCCAAGTTATAACTTTCAAAGCATTCTCTTCTGATCTAAAAAGAAAACCTCACTGAATTTACAACATTTATATTATGTTATATATAAACACACACATATACATCGTATGTTTTATATAACAGATACTTAGGTGCACTCACAGGTCTATACCTAATTATAACGCACACTTGTTATCAGAGAAAGCTGTGAATTATTATTAAATTAGAATTAAAATTTCAAACTAGCATTTATGATCATAGTCAATATGAATAGGTCTGACTGGAGCAAAAAAACTCCACTAAACCAGCCCATATCCCTCATCACATAATTTCTAAATGAAACTGTTGGGCTATACTTCTGGTGCTTCAGAAGGCAGGACAGTACCTTACAAATCCTCTAATACTAGTCCTAACCCAATGCAGGAAGGGTTAGAATAATGACCTGGTGATGTAATGGTGCTCGTAGCCACATATGGGAGAAGAGGAATGAGATAAATGTGAAACAGGACTTAAAAGTACAAAGCAATTCACTTTTCAATCTAACCAATGCTCTTTCAGTGATGGCAAATATCAGGTTTTACATAAAGTTAGGCATATCTGAAAAGTTTTTCCAAATTTGAAAAGGGGATAGTTATTAACTTTTATATTTATAAAATATTTTTTTTTTACCAAATAGTGTTTTTTTTTTTTTTTGCGGTATGCGGGCCTCTCACTGTCGTGGCCTCTCCCGTTGCAGAGCACAGGCTCCGGACCCGCAGGCTCAGCGGCCATGGCTCACGGGCCCAGCCGCTCCGTGGCATGTGGGATCTTCGCGGACCGGGGCACGAATCCGTGTCCCCTGCATCGGCAGGCAGACTCCCAACCACTGTGCCACCAGGGAAGCCCTACCAAATAGTTTTAATCTTTCTCATTAGATGACAATTATGTGAATATTTATGGGTTGGCTTTTTTTTTTTTTTCCTCTAGTTTAGAAATGCAAGTAGCAGAAACTTCATAAAATTACACAGCTGGGCTTCCCTGGTGGCGCAGTGGTTGAGAGTCCGCCTGCCAATGCAGGGGACACGGGTTCGTGCCCCGGTCTGGGAAAATCCCACATGCCGCGGAGCGGCTGGGCCCGTGAGCCATGGCCGCTGAGCCTGCGCGTCCGGAGCCTGTGCTCCTCAACTGGAGAGGCCACGACAGTGAGAGGCCCGCGTACCGCAAAAAAAAAAAAAAAAAAAATTACACAGCTGTTTGAAAGGCAGAGAAATTCACGTTGAGGGAAATGGAGAACCATTTCCCAGTTAGAGGTTTACTTAATAGTTTTCAGATGTACAATACAAGATTATATCAAATACAGACAAAAATTACAGAAAAGAAAATCAACAAATGCTTTTCAATCATTTTTTAAAAAATGAGCTAAATTCCTATAATACATTTTAAAAAGTATCCGAGAAACACATTCGAGACTGAACCCGCTGTTAATTTTCCATCTTCTAATACTCTGAGTTACCCATTCAAAATTTTTGTCGTGAAAATAAAACATCTTTCAGGAAATGGATGCAATAGAATCAAATAAATAATTGTAATTTGCCCACGTAACAAATCTGATTTAATGCAACAAGAGTTCGTGAAAACAAGGCAATTTTCTTGTTAAAAAGTAATATTCATGTCAATCCCAAACTCCCAATCTGCTATAGTTAAAATAAAATGCCTTTCCATGATAAAAACAATTAAAAATTTTTTTAAAAATAAAAAGGAATATTCTTTCCATAAAACCAAACAGATCCCACAATCTGTTAAAAAAAACACTTCAATTTTTTAAAAAATTCAAAAACTGAAAAATCCTGAGAAAAGATGATCTCGTTCGTAACAACATTTCACACCAGAGTGTGCCACACATATATGCTTTAAAGAATTCAGTCTAGAAGTCCATTCAGTGATGAATGTGCGAACAGAGGACTGTTGGGCGAAATACCAAAGTTTTAATACTTGTGCCCAAGTAGCACTCATTGTTCATTTCATGTTCATTTCATCCAGGGTTAGGAGAGATGCTAGCTAGCTCTTTCACATATTTTCTCAGATCAGGTTTTCATTATAATATTTTATGGTTTCATACCATTTTAAAATGTGCTCAGGGCATTTCCCAGTTACTTTCAGAAGCTGCTTAAGGGGAAGACAGGCCTCCCTGAACCGAGAGGTCCCAGCAAAGGAGGTTTTTCAAAGAATTCTTCAGGGTCCTCTACACCCCCATCCACCACCCTCAAAGGCTTTGACTCCAGTCTGAACCCCTGTCCAAGGCCATGAGCAACGTGCTGAAACTGGCTTCTATGGGTCTATAGACTGGTGTGTTCTACATTCTGACTTTCTCAGGAACCGACCATGTCATCTGAAAATGGAGGTAAATCTCAAATGCTCCAAATGTTTGTTGATTTTTCAGAGAATATACCCTAAGGCATTACCCAATATGACAGACTTCTGACCCTGGAGGATCTACATATTGAGAAGCAAAGTGGCATTTTCTTGAGCTGTGCTACAGCCAAGTTCCATTTCTTACTGCCTTCGGGTGACCGGCCAGATTCACGAGGAACATTCTCAGGTGTGTGAGCCTGTCCGCCTACAGGCCAGGCAGAGGACTATTCCTGACGATGAGATCATGGCCACAGAAATATAGTTGAGGACACAAAAATCTCTATTTTTATAAAATTTACCTTCTGTCTCATTGTATACAGATGTGAGGTTATAAAACTGACATCTGTTTTCAGCACAGGAAACCAAGTAATTTAACTCAAGCCTATTTAAGAAAAAAAAAAAAAGGACAATACATATGTCTGAAAAGTGGTTTCCATATGCATATGCAAATACAAGCATCAAGGTATTTTATTATATTTTCAGTTTGGTTAATGTGTATTTTAGTATGCCAAGATTCTAAAAGAGATCTCCAAGATTTGCGTTGTCGGGAATTTTCTCAAGTGTTTTTGTTTCTCATCACACGTGGAGCCTGTAGATTGGAGAAATGGCCTTCCCATGACAGCAAAAGTTCAGCATCGTGTGAGAGATGCTTTTATTTTTCTTTTGAAAGACTAACAACTGGCTACTCAGATGTGGTGCACAGACCCACAGCATTAGCACCCCCTTGGAGCCTCTTCAGAAATGTAAAGTCTCAGCCCCCATCCCAGGCCTGCGGCCCCCAAAGCTGCATGTTCACCAGATCTCCAGGTGATCTTAGTCTGCCTAAGCGGGCGGCAGCACCGCACTGACTCACCAGGCCACAGATGCCATCGATTCTGGAATCTGGCAGGTTTTATTATCCAGATTGATGATCACCGGGTGCAGGAGAAGCTGGGCTCCCACCGTCACAACCGGCCTCGCTCTGCAGGGAGAAGACACACGGTTTTAACCAGCCCCAGGAGGGGCAGGCAGAAGCCCACTGCTCCACCTCTAGAGGCCACGGCCAACATTCCCGGCCCCGGTGCCAAGAATTCCCCTCACTGAGTGAACAGGTGGGCTCTAGACTCAACCAACGACCTCCAGACACATCCGGTAGCTCACAAATACAAATAAAGGAGCCATGGGCCCATGAAGCACAGCCACGCTCACGGACCTTCCCTGTCTGTGGAGGGGCTCACGGTATTTTGGCGACATGGCTGTGAAAGATTTCTCCTCTGGGACCTGCCGGTCTGTCCATATTCGCATCTGAATATGAGGAAGTACATCATCCTACAGTCACTCACGTTGCATCTGTAAGTACTCGAGTTTTGCTAGTTTTGTCGCCATGTTGGCTGGTGATTTTGAACCGCTGATCGATCATTTTCTAGACAAGCTTTGCAGACTGAGCTAAACCCGTGAGGGTGAGCTGACTCATGCTGTGCTTCACGTGGAGCAATGGTTCTCAACCCGGACTGCACAACAGAAGCACCCCGGGAGCTGAAAAACAGAAGCCGGTCTCCCGGGGTCAAGGCCAGGCACTGGAATGTCAAAAACAAAAACCTCCAGGTGATTCTATGGTGCGGCCGAGTTTGAGGAGAGGGGCTAATGCCGAGTAAACTCCATTCCAACCACCCAGGGAGGATAAATCAGACAAGAAAGTAAGTCACTGGGAAAAGGAATGGGGCAATATTTATAAAGCTTGGTGCCAAGATATAAGAAATGGGAGTGAAATCTCCAGATGACAGTGTGAGACGACGTGTTGCTTGTTTTCCTCCGACAGGAGGGAGGGCGGGGCCTTGGGGCAGCGTGTTGCTTAGGGCACTGGTTTAAACAATTCCGTGTTTACCGTAATGGCGCCCAATGGGAATTTTCCTGAACTCCTTTGCGCTATTATCTGTACTCTGTTACGTGATTTTTCTTTTCAATATTGTGTTAGCTCCAGCCCTTGGAAGAGCAGATGATAAGACAGGATGAGACACACAAGACACTTATTAGGGCAAATACTGATGAGGGAAAAAGGGGAGGGAGGGAGGAGGGAGGAGGCTGGGACCAGCAGTCAGAGTGTGATGTACGTCTGATTCCTGTGAAGAAGTAAGGAAACGAAAGAGGATCTGGGAAAGAAGCGCCAGCCAGGGCACTGGGGAGCCCTTGAGCCAAATCTGCCTGCTAGTGGAGCTCCAGGTGGGCCTGTATTTGTATCCCTGTTGTGTCCAGTAATCAGCTGGGAGCAGCTCATGGGAAATAGGGCCTTGTTGCACATGTAGACCCAGAGCACAGTGGAGGGACCATGAGTCAGTTTCACTCGATCAGCTCTGAATGGTGCATCTTCATGGCCACCACAAACACAGCCCCATCCTTCAGGTACTTTGAGAGTTTCAATCACCTGATTCTCTAGCCCCTGAAGTGGAGAGTGGCTAGTATAAATCAGCCCTCTGAGTATGTCTTGGGACTGATGAAGAAGACAATCTTGCCTACTTGAGGAAACCGACTTTAGAATCCCTCAGGGAGTTGACCTAGGTTCGAACTATGTGCCCAGAACACCTGGATTGGACCTCTGCCTTTTGTCTTGATATCCTGACCTAGTGTCTTGCATTCCTATAAAACATTTTTTAATAATAAAAAAGAATCTAAATTTTTTTTAAGAAGAAAGAAGAATCTAGTAAGTAATCGGTAGCACTGTCTACCAGTTACTTATTATTCCATGTACCTTACATGCAGATTCTCACTTAATCCTTTCAACAAAAATAAACTTGTAATGTAAATATTATGCCCATTTTACAATGAAGGAAATCTGAGGCTCAGAAAGTTATAGAAACTCGCCCAAGATTACAAATGGGTGAGTGTGTGGAGTGGCCAGGTTTTTTAAATCCAGACCTGTCACATTTGAACAGTTGTTCAATTCTTGCTTTGGGAGGCTACCAATTCTTGGTATTTCTGTTCCTTAATGTAGTGTCCACACTTGATGATAGAGGCCAGGATGCATGGCAACACTCCCCCACCCTGCGTTCCTTATCTATAGGCACATTTTAATGCATTTCCAAAGCAAAGAGAAGTATTCAAATGTAATAACTTAAAAAAATGTGTCATTTTAGAAGTTCTGCCAAGATTCACATCTTATTTAATGTTATGTTAGTAGAAGCTGGAAGTTTGGTCACGAGGTATGAGAAAAAAAAGACAGAAGGGCTGAAAGAAAGGGGAAAATATTGAGAGCAAATATTCCTCCAAACTTTACAAAGAGCATCTAAATGCTCTCCAAAATAGATAGTTTGGATTTACTCTTTAAGGCAAAACTAACAATGAAAAAGAAATGCATTTGAGATGATTAGAACATGTCCACGGATGGAGGAATAAAGAAAATGTGGCTTTCAGCCATAAAAAGGAAATCTTGCCATTTATGACAACACAGAAGTACCTTGAGAGCATTATGCTAAGTGAAAAAAGTCAGACAGAAAAAGATCAATACCATATGATCTCACCTACATGTAGAATCTAGAAACAAAAATCAAAACCAACAAATGAACATATAGATACAGAAAAGAGATTGGTGGTTGCCAGAGGTGGGGATGAGATGGAGGTGGAAATGGATGAAAGTGGCCAAAAGTATAGACTTCTGTTTATAAGATACATAAGTTTGGGGGATGAAATATATAGCATGGTGCCTAGAGTTAATAATACTGTGTTGTATATTTGAAAGTTGCTAAGAGGGTAGATCTTAAAAGTGCTCATCACACACACAAAAACTGTAACTATGTGTGGTGATGGATGTTATCAACTAGACATTGTGGTGATGATTTTGCAGTATATACAAATATTGAATCATTATGTTGTATGCCTGAAACTAATATAATGTTACATGTCAATAAAAGAAAAGAGCATTTGCATACCACCAACCACATACCTGTAAACAGCTACTTTTCCTGTTCCAAATGCACCCACAATTAAATCTAAAAAAGACAAAAACACAACACGTGTACAAATTTTATAGAAACGATCCAAACTCATAATTATAAATAGCACATAAAGCATCCTGAAATGCTGATTGCAGAGTGAGAGTCATAAAAGTAAGAACAGCAAATCACACCGTTCTTAAGACATTTTGGAAAGGATACTGGAACTTCACTCTAGCTCCGTAAGACACATACATCAATAGATCTCAAACCCTTCTGGACTCAGGAAGGCCAGCCTTCTAGAAATGCTTCAGATGCTCATCGTAACACCATTTCTCCTATCCTCCAGACTCAAGGCACACATCTTAAATCAGAAGGGGAAAAGCAGGGGCTAAGGGCCTACTAAGTGCCAGGCTCGTAGCACATAGTATTTTATCATCCCGCTACCGGAGCAACCCTATAAGGAAAGTATTTTACCAACGAAGTGAGACATTTTGGCTGTCATCTCGTCACAGCCATTTGCTCTTGACAAATGTGCGGATGGCGAGTATGGTTTTGGCACAGTGATCAGTAGCATATGAAATAACTGACATAGCATTACAGCCGTCTCTCCTCATTTGCGGTTTTGCTTCTTCAGTTTCAGTTACCTGTGGTCAGCCACGGTCTGAAAATATTAAGTGGAAAATTCCAGAAATAAACAACTCATCCGTTTTAAATTGCATGCCGTTCTGAGCAACGTGATGAAATCTCACGCCGTCCTGCTCTGTCCCGCCCGGGATGTGAATGATCCCTTGGTCCAGCGTGTCCTGTCCGTAGTCACTTAGCCAACTTGGTGTCTCAGTGCTTGTTCAAGTGACCCTTACTTTACTTAATAATGGCTCCAAAGTGCAAGAGGAGTGAGACTAGGGACTTCCCTGGCGGTCCAGTGGCTAAGACTCCATGCTTCCACTGCAGGGGGCAGGGGTTCGATCCCTGGTCGGGGAACTAAGATCCCGCACGCCGCGTGGCACGGCCAAAAAAAATTAAAATTAAAAAAAATTTTTTAAAAAGGAGTGATGCTGGCAATTAAGACGTGCCAAAGAGAAGCCGTAAAGTGCTTCCTTTAAGTAAAAAGGTGAACGTTCTCCACTTAATAAGGAAAGAAACAAAATCCTATGCCGAGGTTGCTAAGATCTGTGGTAAGGAGAAATCTTATGTCTGTGAAATTGTGAAGAAGGAAAAAGAAAGCCGTGCTAGTTTTGCTGTCGCATCTCAAACTGCAAAAGTTAAAGCCACGGTGGGTGAGAAGTGCTTAGTTAAGATGGAAAGGGCATTAAATTTGTAACAATAAGATATTTTGAGAGAGAAACCACATTCACATAATTTTTATTATAGTATATGATTATAATTGTTCTATTTTATTATTAGTTATTGTTGTTAGTCTCTGACTGTGCCTAATTTATAAATCCAGCTTTATGTATAGGAAAAAACATAGTATGTGTAGGGTTCAGTACTCTCCGCGGTTTCAGGCATCCACTGGAGGGTCGTGGAACGTATGCCCCCCTGGATAAGCAGGGAAGCCACTCTACAAAAATATTAAATAACAACAACAATGATAATACTAAATAGCACATATTGAACACTTATTCTAGGCCAGGAATCCTTTTAATAGATTTACTTTAACTTATTCTTAACAAGTTAAGAAGTCTCTATCATATTATTAGCACAGTTTTACAGAAGAGTAATTTGAGACTTAGGGAGGCTCACCGATACATTCATTGAAGTTCACACAAGTACGTAAGAGGTGAAGCTGGGTTACAGTGGTGCCGGGCAACAGAGCAATCTTAGACTATTTGAGGGGTAATGTTCACAGTGACCTCAGTGACCGGCTGATATATAGGGAGAACTCTCTGTTATTCTTAATCTCATCTATAATGGTTATTCTTTCTCGGTGGATGCAATCAAACAAAAATTTAAATGACCATGGTGATATCTGCAGAGTAACATTTAGAAGCAGAGATGGGAAAACTGGATTCGGAAGAAATAACGGCCACAGAAGAACACTTACAATAGCTGAAACTCTAACCGGTTAATTCTAGTAGGACAGAAGTGAAAATGAAAAAAAAAAGAAAAAGAGAGGAGGGAACTCCTTTGTCAGTGCCATATGGAAAACCGATCAAGAAATTAAACTGGTTCAATGGAGTTCGTACAGGAAAATGATTTATAGCCACATGCCCTTGACATTCACCTTTCCAGAACAAAGGAACTGGCCAGGCTGCAAGCAATATGATTCTTCTCTAGGGGCCTCTCTTGGCTGGGCCAAGGGCATTGTCCTCGGTCCATGATGCATGGGAGTTGGATGGATAAGCAGGTACATGAGCGCACATGGCTGCTTTCTTAGGGTGACTCTGAGACATGTACTTCCCTGTCTCCCAGATTTCCCCAGCTAGACAGAGTCCGAGTTGCCCACCCTGTCAGCCTCTTGAGGATAATCTTCCCTTCCCACATCTCTCTTCCCTACTCCCTTAGCAATGATTTTCTGGGGATATTTCTCAAACCACTTGCCTTCTTTTTTGAACTTAATTAATTTTTTTATACAGCAGGTTCTCATTAAATATCTATTTTATACATATTAGTGTATACATGTCAATCCCAATCTCCCAATTCATCACACCACCGCCACCTCCCCCCACCACTTTCCCCCCTTGGTGTCTGTATGTTTGTTCTCTACGCCTGTGTTTCACTCTCTGCCCTGCAAACCGGTTCATCTGTACCATTTTTCTAGATTCCACATATATACGTTAATATACAATATTCGTTTTTCTCTTTCTGACTTACTTCACTCTGTATGACAATCTCTAGATTCATCCACGTCTCTACAAATGACCCGATTTTGTTCCTTTTTATGGCTGAGTAATATTCCATTGTATGTATGTGCCACATCTTCTTTATCCATTCGTCTGTTGATGGGCATTTAGGTTGCTTCCATGACCTAGCTATTGTAAATAGTGCTTCAGTGAACATTGGGGTGCATGTGTCTTTTTGAATTATGGTTTTCTCTGGGTATATGCCCAGGAGTGGGATTGCTGGGTCATATGGTAACTCTATTTTTAGTTTTTTAAGGAACCTCCATACTGTTCTCCATAGTGGCTGTATCAATTTACATTCCCACCAACAGTACAAGAGGGTTCCCTTTTCTCGACACCCTCTCCAGCGTTCGTTGTTTGTAGATTTTCTGATGACAGCCATTCTGACTGGTGTGAGGTGATAGCTCATTATAGTTTTGATTTGCATTTCTCTAATAATTAGTAATGTTGAGCAGCTTTTCATGTGCTTCTCGGCCATCTGTATGTCTTCTTTGGAGAAATGTCTATTTAGGCCTTCTGCCCATTTTTGGATTGGGTTGTTTGTTTTTTTAATATTGGGCTGCATGAGCTGTTTATATATTTTGGAGATTAATCCTTTGTCTGTTGATTCATTTGCAAATATTTTCTCCCATTCTGAGGGTTGTCTTTTCGTCTTATTTGTAGTTTCCTTTGCTTTGCAAAAACTTTTAAGTTTCACTAGGTCCCATTTGTTTATTTTTGTTTTTATTTCCATTACTGTAGGAGGTGGATCAGAAAAGATCTTGCTGTGATTTATGTCAAAGAGTGTTCTTCCTATGTTTTCCTCTAACAGTTTTATAGTGTCCAGTCTTACATTTAGGTCTCTAATCCATTTTGAGTTTATTTTTGTGTATGGGGTAAGGGAGTGCTCTGATTTCATTCTTTTACATGTAGCTGTCCAGTTTTCCCAGCACCACAGATTGAAGAGGATGTCTTTTCTCCACTGTATATTCTTGCCTCCTTTGTCGTAGATTAATTGACCGTAGGTGCGTGGGTTTATCTCTGGGCTTTCTAGCCTGTTCCATTGATCTATATTTCTGTTTTTCTGCCAGTACCATATTCTCTTGATTACTATAGCTTTGTAGTATAGTCTGGAGTCAGGGAGTCTGATTCCTCCAGCTCCGTTTTTTTTCCCTCAAGAATGCTTTGGCTATTCAGGGTCTTTTGTGTCTCCATACAGATTTTAAGATTTTTTGTTCTAGTTCTGTAAAAAGTGCCATTGGTAATTTGATAGGGATTGCATTGAATCTGTAGATTGCTTTGGGTAGTGTAGTCATTTTCACAATATTGATTCTTCCAATCCAAGAACATGGTATATCTCCCCATCTGTTGGTATCATCTTTAATTTCTTTCATCAGTGTCTTACAGTTTTCTGCATACAGGTCTTTTGTCTCCCTAGGTAGGTTTATTCCTAGGTATTTTATTCTTTTTGTTGCAGTGGTAAATGGGAGTGTTTCCTTAATTTCTCTTTCAGATTTTTCATCATTAGTGTATAGGAATGCAAGAGATTTCTGTGTGTTAATTTTGTATCCTGCAACTTTACCAAATTCATTGATTAGCTCTAGTAGTTTTCTGGTGGCATCTTTAGGATTCTCTATGTATAGTATCATGTCATCTGCAAACAGTGACAGTTTTACTTCTTCTCTTCCAATTTGTATTCCTTTTATTTCTTTTTCTTCTCTGATCGCCGTGGCTAGGACTTCCAAAACTATGTTGAATGATAGTGGTGAGAGTGGACATCCTTGTCTTGTTCCTGATCTTAGAGGAAATGCTTTTGGTTTTTCACCATTGAGAATGATGTCTGCTGTGGGTTTGTCATATACGGCCTTTATTATGTTGAGATAGGTTCCCTCTATGCCCATTTTCTGGAGAGTTTTTATCATAAATGGGTGTTGAATTTTGTCAAAGCTTTTTCTGCATCTATTGGGATGATCATACGGTTTTTATCCTTCAATTTGTTAATATGGTGTATCACATTGACTGATTGGCGTATATTGACGAATCCTTGCATCCCTGGGATAAATCCCACTTGATCATGGTGTATGATCCCTTTAATGTGTGGTTGGATTCTGTTTGCTAGTATTTTATTGAGGATTCTTGCATCTATTTTCATCAGTGATATTGGTCTGTAATTTTCTTTTTTCGTAGTATCTTTGTCTGGTTTTGTATCAGGGTGAAGGTGGCCTCATAGAATGAGTTTGGGAATGTTCCTTCCCCTGCAGTTTTTTGGAAGAGTTTGAGAAGGATGGATGTTAGCGCTTCTCTGAATGTTTGATAGAATTCACCTGTGAAGCCATCTGGTCCTGGACTTTTGTTTGTTGGAAGATTTTTAACCACAGTTTCAATTTCATTACTTGTGATTGGTCTGTTCGTATTTTCTATTTCTTCCTGGTTCAGTCTTGGAAGGTTATAACTTTCTAAGAATTTGTCCATTTTATTGGCATAGAGTTGCTTGTAGTAGTCTCTTAGGATGCTTTGTATTTCTGTGATGTCTGTTATAACTTCTCCTTTTTCATTTCTAATTTTACTGATTTGAGTCCTCTCCCTCTTTTTCTTGATGAGTCTGGCTAATGGTTTATCAATTTTATCTTCTCAAAGAACCATCTTTTAGTTTTATTGATCTTTGCTATTGTTTTCTTTGTTTCTGTTTCATTTATTTCTGCTCTGATCTTTATGATTTCTTTCCTTCTACTAACTTTGGGTTGTGTTTGTTCTTCTTTCTCTAGTTCCTATAGGTGTAAGGTTAGATTGTTTATTTGAGATTTTTCTTGTTTCTTGAGGTAGGCTTGTATTGCTATAAACTTCCCTCTTAGAACTGCTTTTGCTGCATCCCATAGGTTTTGGATCATCGTGTTTTCATTGTCATTTTTCTCTAGTTATTTTTTTATTTCCTCTTTGATTTCTTCAGTGTACTCTTGGTTATTTAGTAACGTATTGTTTAGCCTCCATGTGTTTGTGTTTTGTACATTTTCCCCCCGTAATTGATTTTTAATCTCATAGCCTTGTGGTCAGAAAAGATGCTTGATATGATTTCAGTTTTCTTAAATTTACTGAGGCTTGGTTTGTGACCCAAGATGTGATCTGTCCCGGAGAATGTTCCATGAGGACTTGAGAAGAAAGTGTAATCTGCTGTTTTTGGATGGAATGTCCTATAAATATCAATTAATTCTATCTGGTCTGTTGTGTCATTTAAAGCTTGTGTTTACTTGTTAATTTTGTTTGGATGATCTGTCCATTGGTATAAGTGAGGTATTAAAGTCCCCCACTATTATTGTGTTACTGTCGATTTCCTCTTTTATAGCTATTAGCAGTTGCCTTATGTATTGAGGTGCTCCTATGTTGGGTGCATAGATAATTATAATTGTTATATCTTCTTGGATTGATCCCTTGATCATTATGTAATGTCCTTCCTCGTCTCTTGTAACATTCTTTATTTTAAAGTCTATTTTATCTGATATGAGTATTGCTACTCCAGCATTCTTTTGATTTCCATTTGCATGGAATATTTTTTTCTATCCCCTCACTTTCCGTCTGTATGTGTCCCTAGGTCTGAAGTGGGTCTCTTGTACACAGCATATATATGAGTCTTGTTTCTGTATCCATTCAGTGAGCCTGTGTCTTTTGGTTGGAGCATTTAATCCATTCATGTTTATTTAAGGTAATTATCGATATGTATGTTCCTATTACTATTTTCTTAATTGTTTTGGGTTTGTTTTTGTAGGTCCTTTTCTTCTCTTGTGTTTCCCACTTAGAGAAGTTCCTTTAGCATTTGTTGTAAAGCTGTTTTGGTGGTGCTGAATTCTCTTAGCTTTTGCTTGTCTGTAAAGCTTTTGATTTCTCCATCGAATCTGAATGAGATCCTTGCTGGGTAGAGTAATCTCGGTTGTGAATTCTTCCCTTTCATCACTTTAAATATGTCATGCCACTACCTTCTGGCTTGTAGAGTTTCTGCTGAGAAATCAGCTCTTAACCTTATGGGAGTTCCCTTGTATGTTATTTGTCGTTTTTCCCTTGCTGCTTTCAACAATTTTCCTTGTCTTTAATTTTTGCCAATTTGATTGACTATGTGTCCTGGCATGTTTCTCCTTGGGTTTATTCTGTATGGGACTCTCTGCACTTCCTGGACTTGGGTGGCTATTTCCTTTCCCACCCAAGAAGTTTTCAACTATAATCTCTTCAAATATTTTCTCGGGTCCCTTCTTTCTCTCTTCTCCTTCTGGGACCCCTATAGTATGAATGTTGGTGCATTTAGTGTTGTCCCAGAGGTCCCTTAGGCTTTCTTCATTTCTTTTCATTCTTTTTTCTTTATTCTGTTCCGCAGCAGTGAATTCCACCATTCTGTCTTCCAGGTCACTTCTCCGTTCTTCTGCCTCAGTTATTCTGCTATTGATTCCTTCTAGTGTAGTTTTCATTTCAGTTATTGTATTGTTCATCTCTGTTTGTTTGTTCTTTAATTCTTCTAGGTCTTTGTTAAACATTTCTTGCATCTTCTCGATCTTTGCCTCCGTTCTTTTTCTGAGGTCCTGGATCATCTTCACTATCATTATTCTGAATTCTTTTTCTGGAAGGTTGCCTATCTCCACTTCATTTAGTTGTTTTTCTGGGGTTTTATCTTGTTCCTTCATCTGGTACATAGCCCTCTGCCTTTTCATCTTGTCTATCTTTCTGTGAATGTGGTTTTTGTTCCACAGGTTGCAGGATTGTAGTTCTTCTTGCTTCTGCTGTCTGCCCTCTGGTGGATGAGGCTATCTAGTCAAACCACTTGTCTTCTAATCCTTGTCTTAATGTCTGCTCTAAAAGAACCCAACCTAAGACACAATAATTCTTGTTAAAAATGTTTTTTAAAAAATGGACTCAAATGGCTTCAGGATTAAAATCACAGTCAAAATTCAAGCAACCTAAGTGTCCATCAACTGATGAATGGATAAAGAAGAAGTGGTATGTGTATATATATGTGTGTGTGTGTGTGTGTGTGTGTGTATACACACACACACACACACACACACAATGGGATATTACTTTGCCATAAAAAAGAATGAAATATTGCCATTTGCAGCAACGTGGATGGACCTAGAGATTATCATACTGAGTGAAGTCAGACAGAGAAAGACAAATATCATATGATATCACTTATATGTAGAATCTAAAAAAAACGGTACAAATGAATTTATGTATTGAGGCAAATCAGAAACAGGCTCACAGACATAGAAAACAAATGTGTCATTACCAAAGGGGAAAGGGATGGAGGAGAAATAAATTAGGAGTGTGGGATTAACAGATACACGCCATTATACATAAAATAAACTACAATGATATACTGTATAGCACAGGGAACTACATTCAACATCTTGTAATAATCTATAATGGAAAAGAATCAGAAAAAGCATATATATATATATATATATATATATATCCATTTAATTGAGTCACTGCTGTACACCTGCAGCTAACAGAATATTGTAAGTCAACTATACTTCAATATAAAAAGTTTTTTAAAACTCTCTTGTTTATAGATACAGAATCAGATTCAGATCATAGACTCAAGACTGGACTCCAAAGCTCCATATTTTAAAAGATGTGCATGCTAATGTTTAATAAGTCAAATGAAGGTCATCTGAGGAGCTCTGTCTGTGAGATTAAGGAAGACGGTTAAGTAAAGGGCTACAACTTGACCATCTATGATTCATGGAATAAAATATTCTTTTCCAAGGGTTCAAATCTTTGAAGCCAGAAGTCAGAGTTTCTAAGTCTACCAATTTTTAAAATCACATCAGAATTTCAAGTTTTGCAACGATTTTGACATTTATTTTTTTTCTGTTACATTCGTCTCTCCCAGCACATCAGTGCGTTTTTGCTATGTCAGAGGAAAAAGCTACTGATTTGAAGAAACACGAACTCTGTTCTTCTTGTATAATCCTGGACTTAATTATTTAGACAAGTATAACACAGGTGGCACTTGGCCTGATCCGTATCTATTGATATGACACACGGACAGGAAAGTTCCATTATGAAACTGATTCAAGGGAATCATGTGCTTTGTTTTTGTCTCCAAATAAGGTGAAATGTTTGTATCTTGAGATTAGACACTTTATAAATAACAGAAGAATTATAAGAACTGACTCTTTGGAAATGGCCAAGAAAATGAGACTATAAACTCTTCCAGGGCAGGAATCTTTCCTCAGGTTTGCATATCACAAAGATTTTATGGAGTGGTAGGGGTTGAAATAAATGAAGAAAGAAAGAATCTTTGCATCCACGGCACCAGGCACAGTGCCAGAGACAGGGCAGGGACTTTATAGATACCTGTGAAATAGGAGGATAAGTAATCATGAGATAATATACTGAAGAAGAGAGAGATGAGGAAAATGTAACAGTTTTTAAGACAGGCTAATGTCAGCTACAATCAAGTTCTGCTGAGTTTTGGCATGTGCCCTTGAAGGTGTTGGGAGAGAAACGCATACACACGCGGAGGCTCCAGATTCAGAGGCTGCATCACGATCAGTCTGTCTTTACAGAGGAGAGGTTGAGAGCCACCCTCCTGAAGGTCAAGAGCAGCACACGTTTTTCTTTGGGAACTCTGGTTCCTGGGCCTCAGGATGGGAATTTTCCTACTCTGGAAAAATCAAATATCTGGCGAAACAGGCCACGTTTCCTTTTTTCATGAGAATGTAGCCACAGTTATTCAGAGGCCAAGAAAACAGTTATCTACCACCAGAAGTATGTTTGTCTTTTGAGACACCACCTTGGTATTGTGCCTGCTGGAAAAGGCCAGAAGCATTTATGCTCAGGACCTTAAAGTTATCAGATTTCTCTAGGGGAGGAGAATGGATCGGCTGATCTGTATTTCTAACCAATTTGTCCTTCCAGAATATGTGATTTGCTTTGATAAGTGCTATGTGATTTCCATGTATAGATATATGATGTTATGTTCCATATATATACATACATATATTTGTTTGAGTATATAGATGTATATACCCGTATGTATCTCTCTATATACACACATGTGTATATATGTGTGCATATATATACACATACATATACACACACAATTTTAAAAAATCTTGCATAATTCTGCCATGCTTAGGAATTTCTCCCCCCACCCACCCTGCCTTGGGACTTTTACTGTATTCTTTTTATTTTTATTTTATTGGCGTATAGTTGATTTACAATGTTGTGTTAGTTTCAAGTGTACAGCAAAGTGATTCAGTTATACATATATTCATTCTTTTTTAGATTTTTTTCTCATATAGGTTATCACGGAATATTGAGTAGAGTTCCCTATGCTATACAGTAGGTCCTTGTTGGCTATTTATCTTAAATACAGTAGTGTGTGTATGTTCACATCAAGGGATTTCAATGATAATCTGATGACAAATTTTGGTGCTAATATTTGGATTCATAACTCTGAACTTTTTCCCTCACTTTGAGACAACAGGTCTTATACCTTTATCTAATGTTTACTTTCCTTTCTTATAGAAACGTCTTAAAAGCACATTCTGAAAACAGGCAAACAAAAGCTTTGCCTTTCTTTATACAAAGACATTTAGCCTTTTAATTTTTCCCTTGAAGAAACATTTGGCCACTAAAATTGGTGCTTTCCCCTTAATCAAAAACTGTTCTAAAAATGCTGGAGTCCTTTGTTATCACTCACATTGCCCGAGAAACACAGTTTATTTTCCTTTTGGCTTTTGATGGAACTGAGTACTTTTAAGGATACAAAAAGGGGACATTAGCATGAATGCAGGATCAGTTGGCAAGAAAAACTAACCCTAAAAAATGTGAGGTCATAGGAGATGTATTACACCTCTGTTTTGTATTTTATTTCGCTAAAACTGTTGTTTTTAAACGAAGAAGAAGTAAAGAGCCAAGTCTCTAAAGTGGTACTTGGACTGATTTCATTAATCTCTGAAAGAAATTTTAGAGTTGGAAGAAGTTCAATGTGAAAACATCAGCTTTGTTCTGAGTGTGGATTTGAGGTCTGGGCCTAGGTAGGCAGGGGGCAGAAAGGAGAGAATGGAAACTTCATGGAAGGGGGTTAGATGGGAGGGGAAGACAACAGGAAGAGTGATGACAGGGTTAGATGAATGAGTCTGCCAGAGGCGTTTCATGGGGGGAAGCCTCCGCGGTCACCCAAGCACTGACATTTCATAAACTGTGAGCCTTCTTACCTGCTACCTTCTTTCTTCCTACTTCTTACTCTCTCATCTTCTTAAGAAATATACGAGTGCTGGTCTCTTGCTCAAAATGCCATCAAACTCCTCCTTTTAAATTTTGGACTTAAAAGACATTTACTATTTCAGAATAATTCTGGACAGTGAGATGTGCTATAAAGAGCTTCCAAATAAATGAGAAACATGGGAATGTGAAACTAAGAGTTGTATGAAAAGATAATGATGACTCAGGGGCTTCCCTGGTGGCACAGTGGTTAAGAATCCGCTTGCCAATGCAGGGGACACGGGTTCGAGCCCTGGTCCGGGAAGATCCCACATGCCGCGGAGCAACTAAGCCCATGCGCCACAACTACCGAGCCTGCGCTCTAGAGCCCACGAGCCACAACTACTGAAGCCTGCGTGCCTAGAGCCCGTGCTCCACAACAAGAGAAGCCACTGCAATGAGAAGCCCGTGCACCTCAACGAAGAGCAGCCCCTGCTCGCTGCAACTAGAGAAAGCCCGTGCACAGCAATGAAGACCCAATGCAGCCAAAAATAAATAAATAAATAAATTTATATTAAAAAAAGAGATAATGATGACTCCAAAGGAAAGTGCCCCCTGCAGCATGACCCCCCCAAATGTAGAAATCACAAAGGAATTTTTTTTTCTTTTTTGGTACGCGGGCCTCTCACTGTTGTGGCCTCTCCCATTGCGGAGCACAGGCTCTGGACGCACAGGCTCAGCGGCCATGGCTCACGGGCCCAGCCGTTCCGCGGCATGTGGGATCCTCCCGGACCGGGGCATGAACCCGTGTCTCCTGCATCGGCAGGCGGACTCTCAACCACTGTGCCACCAGGGAAGCCCCACAAAGGAATTTGAAGATTGAAACTACTTTTTTAAAACTGAAGCAAGTTCAAAAGAGAAGTGAAAGAAACAGAAGATGTTTACAATGCAGACCTCTGATCAAATGGGAATATTTTTCAATGCTTTCAAGAATGTCTGGCACCTATGAAAACATAAATGTTATTATTATTAACCCTATTTTATGACAGACTCATACAAATTAATAAAACTAAATAGTCCAATAAAAAGATAATAAACAGGCAATTCATGTGAAATTAAATAGCTGTGACCAATAAGTATATGAAAAGATGTTCAACCTCATTAGTCATCAAAGGATTACAAATGGAAGAAACAATGAGATATCATTTTTGACCTTTGAAATTTGAAAAGGTGAAAAGTTTAGTATTAGGCAGAGAGAAGAGAACCAAAAACTCATACGCTCTGTTTGAGGGAATAGAAATTGGCACCATTTTCTTAGAAGGTGCTTTGTTGGTATGTAGGACAATGCAAACGTTTGGCCCAGAATTTGCACTTCTAGGAATTTATCCTGAGGCTATACTGGACAGCTGTGCAGAGATGTATCCAGCAAAAGCTAACCTTCTAAACATTTTAAGTATATGCATTTCATTGCTACAACAATCCCATGTGGTAGATACCTTAATTATCCCCATTTTAAAATGGGGAAAATGAGGTTCTGAAAAATTAAATATAGTAAGTGGCAAGGCCAAGTTTTAAACCCAGGCAGTCTGGCTGTTACCTGTTTTTGTCCCAGTGCTCGCCAGGAGCATAGCTACAGGCTAACTTTAAAAAAATCTTAAAATTCAGGTATATTTTACATACAGTAAATTTCATCCTTAAAAAGTATCCTAATATGTGGAATCTACAAAAAGAGTACAAATGAACTTATCTACAAAACAGAAATAAAGTTACAGACGTAGGAAACAAACTTATGGCTACCAGGGGGTAAGTGGGGGAGGGATAAATTGGGAGATTGGGATTGACATATACACACTACTGTATATAAAATAGATAACTAGTAAGGACCTACAGTATAGCACAGGGAACTCTACTCAATACTCTGTAGTGACCTATATGGGAACAGAAACTAAAAAAGAGTGGATATATGTGTGTGTATAACTGATTCACTTTGCTGTACAGCAGAAACTAACACAACACTGTACATCAGCTAGACTCCAATAAAAATTTTTTTAGAAGTATCCTATTCTCAGAGCTTTGATAAATTCATCTGGTTGTGTAACTACCAACACAACCAAGATACAGAACAACTCCATCATCCCAGAACGTCCCCCATGCACTTTCTAGTCAAGCCTGCTCCACCCCAGCCCCCTGCATCCTCTGATCTGTTTTCCAGAATGTCTCATAGATGGAGGCATACAGTATGTAGCCATTTTTTTGGTTTACCTTGTCTGGCCTTTTCTCTCTCTTTTTTATTTCTTTAAACTTGTTTTATTGGAGTGTGGCTGATTTACAATGTTGTGTTAATTTCTGCTGTAGAGCAAAGTGACTCAGTTATACATATATTCATATTCTTTTCCATTATGGTTTACCACGGAATATTGGATGTAGTTCCCTGAGCTATACAGTAGGACCTTGTTGTTTATCCATCCTGTATATACTAGTTGCATCTGCTAATCCCAAACTCCCAATCCCCTCCTCCCCCACCCCTTCCCAGCCACCACAAGTCTGTTCTCTGTGTCTGTGAGTCTGTTTCTGTTTCATGGATAAGTTCGCTTGTGTCACATTTTAGATTCCACATATAAGTGATATCATATGGTCTCTGTCTTTCTCTGACTTACTTCCCTTAGTATGATAATCTCTAGGTCCATCCATGTTGCTGCAAATGGCATTATTTCATTCTTTTTTATGGCTGAGTAGTATTCCATTGTATATATGTACCACATCTTCTCTACCATTCATCTGTCAATGGACATTTTGGTTGTTTCCACATCTTGGCTATTGTAAATAGTGCTGCAGTGAACACTGGGGTGCACGTATTTTTCGAATGATAGTTTTTCCCGGTTATGTGCCCAGGAGAGGGATTGCTGGATCCTATGGCAACCCTATTTTTAGTTTTTTGAGGAACCTCCGTACTGTTTTCCATAGTGGCTGCACCAATAGTATGTACCCTTTTGGATCTAGCTTCTTTCACTGAACTTAGTGCATTTGAGATTCATCCACGATCTTGCATGTGTCAGCAGTTCATTCCTTTTTAATGCTGAGCTGTACCCCACTGACTCATGGTTTGTTTATCCATCCCTGGCTAAGGGGAGCTTGCGTTGTTTCCGGTTTTTGGAAAGTCACTATAAACATCTGTGTACAGGTTTTTGTACCTATATATAGGCCGATTTTGATTTGTAAATTCTCTCTCACTGTAATCTCTTTGAAGCTCTCTTTTAAATGCAGTGTTCTATTTCAAGTGGAAAATTCCTGAATAGAGGATAGAAATTTAGGAGTTCTAACCAGTTCCAGTTTACTTTGCCGCTGGCTTCCTAATGACTCTGGACAAGTCGCTCTTGGTTGCCAAATCTCCGGTGAAGTCTTCAAGGTTCTCCAGATGAGAAAGCCCAAGAGCTCAGTAGAATTGGTTGGGGTCACATGACTGTACTTTCTCGGCTCTGATTTACAATCCAGGACTGTGCTTTGCCTCTTGAGACAGCTGGGCTCCTGCAGGGTTTGTGCCTCGTCTTGCCTCCTTTATGGGACAGTTTCTGGCATTCTCCCTGGCTTAGCCAGAGCTGGACATCACGCTGGCCCACGTCCATGACTCAGCTCCCCGAGCTCCACATCCATAGACTTCTGGCTCCTGTCTTGGCACTACTCGTGCTCACAGCCCACAGCATCTCCTCCAGACACTCCTCATCCCTGTCCCGGCTCCATCTCTGGTAAGCCCCTTCCCACAGCATTTTAAAGGTGAACTGGGGGTTGTCAAGTACAGCTGTTTACCTAGACCCACCCAGGGTCTGCTCACTTTCATAAAAGGATGATTTTAAGAGAAACAACAGGATTAAAGATAACTGTGTAAAATGATGGAGTTAAAGATGCTGTGTCAATACGGCAATGCTGACTTGTAAGTGGGTTACGAAATTGGCTTAAGAGTTTGGCACTGGAAAAACAGCTCATGTCTGTGGGAAGCAGGCATTTAGATAAGTCTCCTTGAATTTGGTAAATGTGTTTATCTAAAAATAGACAGAGGCTGCCTTTCCTCCTTGCTTTTTTATTGTAACATGTAAAATATTACTGAGAGGAGGGTTATGAGTTGAGGAAGAAAACGTTTGGAAAAAAAATGCGTGATTTTATCCCAGAAAGTAATAATCCCAACAGGCTGTCTGAAATGCTTCCAAATGAGCTCTGAAGGAAAACATTTATGAGTTGGATTGTGGTATTAGGTTGCAACATTCTAATTTACTGAGACTTTATTTTCTTTTTAAAAAAATCCCACAAAAAATACGAGTGAACTATCAGATGATAAGTCTGCCTTATGAAAATTGTTTTCTGTGTGTTATTCGCATCCTGTGGCTGTAAGCATCACCCCTTTCCCCCTACCATTGCTTGATGCCTCGCTAGTTGCATTTCATGTCACTGGATCAAAGGCATTTCACTTTATCCTTGTTGTGGCCACATTTACAATATGTGTGCTGTCCAGTCAGTTGCTAAAAGTCTTGGAGAAAAGTTTGTTTCTTTTCGACCAGTCTCATTTATAAGTGGCTGACTACTGGGAATGATTTCACCGTCTCCAGAAGAGTCTGGTATTGAGGCCGAAAAGTCGGCCTCTGTATACCAGTGCTGAATCAAATCTCGGAGACAGAGTTTTGGGTGAAGTAGAAAAGAAGAGCTTTATTGCTTTGACAGGCAAAGGGGGACACAGTGGGCTAGTGCCCCTCAAAACTGTGTGTCCCAGTCCAGGGGGATTTGGTGAGGAGTTTTATGGCAGTGGTTCAAGGGTGGGGTTGCTGATAAGGATCAGGGCCCGAATTCCTTTAATCTGGCCTCAGGTGGTCTTCTGGTGAGCTTCTGTGATTCTCAAGGTTATCAAACTGTGACCTTCTCTCTGGAACATCTTCCATTTGTTGGGGGTTTTAGTTCTGTGGAAGAGCTCAAAGATATTGTCATGTGTATCCCTTGAGGCGGAACCAGGACCCTGCCCCAAGGCTGCACCATTGTTTCTTGGCTTCTCCTCCCTTGTCTCTGCATCCCCTCCCTTCACTGATCAACAACTGTTTGAACCTGCCCTTTGGAACTCAGGGAGGGTCATGGAGGCTGAAGTCTATTCCCTACAAACAGGAAACAGGGACACAGAAAGGCTTCTGTGCCCAGGAGCCCCACAGGGTCCTGCTCGGTTTCAGTATCTCACAAGACACTACTCCCACATCCATCCTGATAGGGAAAATCCTATGATTAAAACCTTGAGGGACTTTAAAAGTTTGCTAAGTGATGTGGACTGAATTGTATCCCCCCATCCCCCAAAATTTGATGTTGAAGTCTTAATCTCTGGTACCTCGGAATGTGACTCTATTTAGAGAAATGGTCTTTAAAGAGGTAAGGTAAATGAGATCATAAGAGTGGGACCTAATTTCATCTGGCTTGTGTCCTGTAAGAGGAAGTGTGGACACAGACACACACATAAGGAAGACCATGTGCAGACACAGAAAGAAGGTGGCCATCTACAAGCCGAGGACAGAGGCCTCGGAAGAAACCAAACCTGCCCACATCTTGAACTCGAACTGGTAGCCTCCAGAAGTGTGAGGAAATACATTTCTGTTGTTAGGGCCACCCAGTGTGTGGTACTTTGTTACGGCAGCCCTAGAAAACTGATACAGTAAGATACAAATTTATAGAGTTGCAAGGGAGGGAGCAGAGGAAGAAAGGAAGGTGTGGGCAGTGGTTCCCTATCCTGGGGACCCTCATTCAGCAACTGGGGATTGAACACCCATCACGAGCCAGGTCCTGTCCCAGTTGCCAAGGATTCAACAGTGAGCAAACCAACACATTCCCTGCCCTTCCAGCACTGATAGCCTATCAGTCAGCACTCCACGAGGGCTTGTTCAAGATGCAGGCCAGCACCCACCAACTGAGAGTCCCTGGGTGCGACCTACTTCCCCCGCACCGCGTATACCTGATGGGAATAAGAATATTAGATCCTTGTCTGCTGCGTGTTTGAGAAGAGGAAATAGTATAAGCTTCTGCAGCTGGTGTAGAGGAGCTGTCAGCGACAGAAAGAAAAGGAAGCCGGAGATGAGAGGGGCTGAGCATCCCCCCAAATGAGCTTCACCTGCATCACAACTTAGCCTGAAGGCTGGCCAGACCCCATGCTTTCTGTCGTACCCTCACGCTCTCATGAATTTCTATTAGGGCTGGTAGTTTTTAGGGAACTGGCTATGACCAATATCATCCCAGGAAAACGCCAGCAAGAAAATACAAGGTGATGGCCATACATAGAAAGAAGGGCGTCACGTGAACAGCGTTTGCTACTAAGAAGTACTAAAGAGGCTTTTGCTGCTGGGTTAGTTATTCTGAAAAGCTCTCCCCCTCGACTCTTAGGAAGCTCTAGGCATGTTCCCCGAGTCATCGCCTTAAGGCACAGGGCTAGGTCTGGTGCAAAGCATTAGAGCGTCTGGATCTCATCATTTGAGTTTCTTTCGGGTCCCTCTCACCTCCATCTAGTGGGTGAGGCTAAGAAATAACATATCGACTGCTTAGAGTGCTTCACAGTTTGCAAATCGCCTTTGTAACAGTCCTGAGCAGTGGGAAGCTAAGGTTCAGAGACGTAAGTGGTATATCCAGGATTACAGAGCTGAAAATGATGGGTGAAGAAATGAGAATATGGGCCCCCTGACTCCCAGTTTGGAGCTGTTTCTATCAAGCTGGCTACTGGTTCTCTTAGTCTAGCAGTTTGGCATTTAAATGCCCAGTGAATACAGAACGAAGGTCAGGGGTTCTGCTTGTCAAGAATGAGTGCACCACCTTGAGTGGAGCCTCCCGTGATCCCAGGAGAGGAAGTCCAGGTTTATTTAAAAGAGCATCATCGCCGCAACTTACATGTCTATTCTTTTTTAAAAATGTATTTTATTGACATATAGTTGATTTACAATGTTGTATTAATTTCTACTGTACAAAGTGATTCAATTATATATAATATATATATATATATACACACACACACATTCTTTCTCATATTCTTTTCCATTACAGTTTATCACAGGATATTGAATATAGTCCCCTGTGCTCTACAGTAGGACCTTGTTGTTTATCCATCCTCTATATACTAGTTTGCATCTGCTAATCCCAAACTCCCACTCCATCACTTCCCCACTCCCCACCCACTTGGAAGCCACAAGTCTGTTCTCTATGTCTGTGGTTCTGTTTCTGTTTCGTAGACAAGTTCATTTGTGTCGTATTTTAGATTCCACATATAAGTGATATCATCTGGTATTTGTCTTTCTCTTTCTGTCCAGGTCTATTATTCTACACAAGAATAAGATAATTTGTTGGACTTAAGTAGAGTTCGAAGATAGTGGCCAGGTAAAGAAAGGAGGGAAAGAGTTCATATGCCAAGGTGTGTGGCTGTGAGGAAATTGGTTTATTCATTTATTCTCATTCATTCATTCAACAAGCGTTTACTAGCCACCTCCAGTGCCAGCCACTGCTTGGGACACTAGAGTTCCATAATGAGCAAAATTAAATCCATTGCTTGCCCTCAACTAATAGTGTCCAGTCTCGAGGGGTGAAAGATGCATTTATCAAATAACCACAAAAAAATGTGTCATTTCAATCTGAGAGAAGTGTTTTTAGAGGAAGGACAACAGTCAGGAAAGGCTTCCTGAGGAAGTGACATTTGAACTGGGCTCCTAAGTGGGAAGCGAACTCCCGGGAAGATGTCCAGGGTGTGCAAAGACAGAAGGGATGCTTCAAGCAAATTACACTCAACTATTAAATCGTATATTCATCAATTAAAAATGACTTATATGAAGAACACGCCCCGGGAGCTCAGAAGTAAAGGAGAGGTTCTAAGTACAGGGGAACTAACTCCCACTCACCAGCGCCCACCCATCCATAAAAGGAGCCATGGCCAGCCAGAGAGTTTTTATTAACTATACACTTACAACTAAGATCAAGGATAAATGATATCCTGTCGTATTTACTGGTGCCTTGGGTTTCAGAAAGAAGCCAGCTTCTACAATTGAAGGTTTGGAAGGTAGTTAGTTTGGATTTAAACTGTCAGACTTATGGTTTCTGACCTAGCATGTAAAAAGCTTGGAAGTCGCCACTCCGAGCAAGTAGAGAGCTGAACACACTGAAAAATCAACCACTCTTCTAAGATCCACACGAGCGGTGAGATCCCAGGGCAATCTGCTGCCTCCACGCTGGAGAGACGGACAGGCACCTGCAGAGACTCACAGCTTCTCAGAGCAGCAACCTCCATGGGAACCAGAGTGGGGCAGGAAAACCCGGACTCTACTGGTGAATTGCAGGAGGCTCAGCGTGGCCAACTCTGAAAGTTAAACTCCTCCGGGGATCCAGTCATGAGGGGTGTGGGTAGGGGTCCACTGTCCTTAGTTTTTTCTCCTGGATCTCTACCAGGTTCTCCCAGGGAACAACAAAGAACAATTTCTAGTGCTTCTGGCAAGGGGAGGGGAGAAGAAATCAACTTGAAACACACCAGAGCACTCATTCATCTTTACAAGGTCTACCCTCAGGAGAAGCTGGTCATCCAGAGCCTGTCCTGCTGGGATAGGAAAAAGAGTCTAACCTGGGGGAAGGGAAATACCCAACCTCAACCGCTCTAGCCATCCCATCTCAACAAAGAAGCACGTGTGCCTCAACCGCTCTAGCCATCCCATCTCAACAAAGAAGCACGTGTGGTCAGAGTCCAGAAACATAGGCTCGCTGAAAGACTGAGACCTAATCACACCCCATAAAACACTCCTCCCCTCCCAATTCCCCACCAACATCTACTGCCATATTAGCTAAAGGCCTATTTGCAGCAGTTCCTTTTACCCAGTGTATCATGCCCAGCTATCAAAAAAAAAAAAAAAAATGACAAAACATACTAAAAAGCAATGTACATAGTTGGAAGAGACAGAGCAGGCATCAGGACCGGATTAAGATGTGGCAGGAACATTGGAATTATCAGGCCGGGAATTTAAAACAACTCTGATTAATGTGCTAAGGCCTCTACTGGATAAAGTATTTAAGAATAGAAGCATGTAAAAAAGGGAGGTTAGTGTAAGAGGAGAGAAGGAAATTCTAAGAAAGAACCAAAAAAGAAATGATAGAGATAAACAATATTGTAACAGAAATGAAGAACTGTCTTTGATAGTTTACTAGTAAACTGGATAAGACTGAGGAAAGAATCTCTGAGCTTGAGGATATCTCAATAGAAACCTCTAAAACTGGGCAAGCAAAGAGACAAAAAGACTGAAAAAAAATGGAATGGAATATTCAAGAATTATGGGACAACTACAAAAGGTATCACGTATGTGTAATGGGAATACCAGAAGAGGAAGAAAGAAAGAAACAGAAGAAATATTTGAAACAGTAGTGACTGAGAATTTCCCCAAATTCATGTCAGTCACCAAACACAGATCTAGGAAGCTCAGAGAACATCAAGAAAGATAAATGCTCCCCCCAAAACTACACACTGGCATATCACTTTCAAACTACAAAAAAATCAAACATAAAGAAAAAACTCCTGAAAGAAGCCAGAGCAAGAAAGCATCTTATCTATAGAGGAGCAAAGATAAAAATTACATGTGACTTCTCCCCAGAAACCATGCAAGCAAGAAGAGGGTAGAGTGAAATATTTAAAGTGTTGAGAGAAAAAAACCCCACCAAGCTAGAATTCTTTACCCTATAAAATTGTCCTTCAAAATCGAAGGAGAAACAAACACTTTCTCAAACAAAAATTTAGGAACTTATTGACAACAGGCCTGCCTTGCAAGAAATGTTAAAAATAGTTCTTTAGAGAGAAGGAAAATGATATAGGTCAGAAACTCAGATCTACCTAAAGAGAGAGTACTTAGGAAGGAAAAAGTGAGGGTAAAGTTAAAACTTTTATTCTTCTTATCCTTAATCTAACATGTAAGAGTTAGATGGGATCTCTTGAGAAGTGTATACAGTGGCCCCCAAACTGTCTGCCTGAAAGATGGGAGGCTGGATGCTTACCCAACGGTTCTCATCCCTCAAACAGCAGTTGAAGGTGGCCCTGAGGCTCTTCAGGCTGCAGTGGTATCACTGCTACAGCCACCTGGTTCAGTGCATTATTCTCACCTAGGACACTTTAATGGCTTTTGACCTCAAGTTTCTTTTCTATTACAACTCATTCTAGCCATTGCTAAAGATTGAAGTACTTAAAGTGTCATTTTTCCATGTAAGACATATTATCTTTTTCTGTTAGTTTCCTAATAAAGTACCAATTATTTGACATGCTATTAAAGGCCCTTTATTATCTGGCCCAAATCTTATTTTTGTTGACTCTCTCCATTTATGCTCCCCCCACTTTGGACCAGATCACTTCCCAAATTGCCTTTTCTTATTTTTAAGTTTTCGCTCATGCTCTGTTCCTCTCCTGGAATGCCTTCTCCATATCACCACTTAACAATCACGCCTATATCTTAAGACTCTACTTAACCAATACTTCCCCCATGAAGCTTTGAACACTTTAGCCGGGAGTACTTTCTCTTTTAAACTCGTTCATTATAGTATTTTAACCTTCTTAAAACTCTTCTCACATGCTGTCTTGTATTAGTTGTTAGATACTTTGTCTCCGTGATTGCGTTGTTTCTTAAGGGCACGGATTATGTCAAAATAGTGTAAATGTGTCATTTATAACTAATACCTAATGATTGCCATTAGGTGCTCTTCACAGTGCTAACTGCCTTATATATATTTTCTAACTTAACATCCACAACACCTTTTTATTATTTATTTATCTGATTTTTACTGGAGTATAGTTGCTTTACAACGTTGTGTTCGTTTCTGCTGTACAGCAAAGTGAATCAGCTATACGAACACGTATATCCCCAATTTTTTGGGTTTCCTTCCCAATTTAGGTCACCAAAGAGCATTGAGTAGAGTTCCCTGCGCTGTACAGTAGGTTCTCATTAGTTCTCTTTTTCACGTGGTAGCGCAACACCCCTTTAAAGGGGGAACTATTAACAGGCAGTGTTATATCCATTTTTACCAATGACGACTAGAGCTTGAGGAAGTTCAGTTACTTGTCAGGGTTACACAGTCAGCCAGTATCACAGCTAGAATTTAAACTCGGGCACATGAGAGCAGGATCTTTGTCTAATTCAGTCAAAACCTAGAAGAGCGCCAGGCACATGAAAGCCACCCGATAAGTATCTGTTGAGTAAGGTAATAAATTGTATTTCCAAAGCACTGTCTTCTTGAATATCATATAACCAGTAAATATTCTGCTATTATCATCTTTAAAAAATGGAGAAAATTGGTAGTTGTTCTCAACATTAGCTGAATAATATTAATGTTGCCCAAATACCTGTTGTTGACAAGTAAAATGCGAAAATGCTAAGTTACAAAATATAGGTTGAAAAATAAAAATTAATTTGTTGATTTCAAGTAATAAACATGGTTTGAAATGTAATATAGTGTGTGGGAATATGGCAATCTATAGAATTCAGTGCTTTACAAGTCTTAATCTTGACAACCTAGCAGCCATGAGGGCACCTAGTATCCAGATCTTGGTTTCTAAATACAGTCCTTCAATAAGAGGAACTAGAGCTCTTTGAAGAATGGTTGATTCCAGGGCTGGGGCAGGGCAAATACAAAATGAGCTTGCAGTATCTTGCGGTGTCAGAAAGCAAGGAATATGCTCATAAAAGAATAGGGAATGGTGAAAAAACACAGGAACCAAATGGCAGGGATTCCCAATGGCCAAATCTAGGACAATTTAAGCAAGCAAGATAAATAAATACAGTAATGGATTATAGCCCATAAAACATACACAAGTCCACAAAGATATAAAAAATAGAATAAATAAATAAACAGGTAGAAGAGACATCTTTTTCTTATTTTAGAACTGAAATTAATAAGTGTAGAAGGAATGATGGAAATAGAAAATCACAATGACACAGTAATAATGGTTGTAGGCGAGAATCACCAATGGGTACTAAGATTAGTGGGCAAAAGTATGATGAGAAATAGGATATTTACATAGTGTCGTGGTATCTCTCCAAAGATAATTATTATGCAAAGGGGAAAGTAGTAACTTTACAGTGGGAAACCCGGCTCATAGACATCACCGCAAGCAAGTGATCAGAGTGTAAAAGGACAACAGACATGATCTTCTGCTGTGATACGCTGGGAAGGGCATAGCATTTGTGTGGTACTTTTGCCAAAAATACATAACCTCAATCTAATCGTGAACAAACATCAGGCAAACCTAAATTCAGAGACATTCTTCAAAGTGTCTCACCATATTCTTCAAAAGGGCCAAAGTGGTGACAGCACAGAAGGATCAAGTGGTCGCAGATTGGAGGAGACTGAGGAGATATGACAGCCAAATGCAGTGTGGGATCCTGGGTGGGATTCTGGACTAGGAAAAGAGCACTTGTGGAACAAATGGGGAAATTCTATTCGAATTTCTAATAAGTCTATAGATTAGCCAATAGCCAATTCACTATGGCTGTACAAGATGTTAATATTAAGGGAGACTGGGTGAAGGGTTTACAGGACTTTGTACTAACTTTTCAACTTCTCTTGTCAGTTAAAAATTATTTTCAAGAAAAAGTTAAGGAGAAATCTTGTATGGTTTTATTAAATCCTGTTTTTTTGTTTTTCAAAGATGGAGCCTTAATAATCTACCCAATATTACAGAGAAATCTGGGAGGCAGTAAGTCTAGATCTTGGATTATAGAATCAGAGTTTAGAGTTTTAAAAGCCCCTTGGAGAAGCATTCCGTACATCCACATCACTTTCAGGTGAGGAAAGCAAGGCCCAGGGAGGCTGAGTTACTAAAGTTTTGGTTCTAGAACTCAAGTCTTTGATCTATCCATTCATTTTTACTTCTACTTTACAACATTGCTGGATTCAAGTCCAAGAACTCTTTCAGTTGATTTAATTAATTCAATTTAGTCTAATTTCATAAGGTATTTTTACAAGAAATGTAATATTCTAATGTCTAATGTGTTTATAATGAAATTATGAAAATCTCGCTCAAGAAGAACAATGTTTTGCTTTTCATAAAACCTTGAGTAGCACTCTGAGAAGTAAAAATAAACTTTGACTCTAAGATTTGAACTTAGTTCAATAAACTTCAAATCAGTTTCAAGGAGCTCAGGGTTTGATTAAAATGCATTATTCCCTTTGGTTAAAGCCACCCTTTGATTTCTTCTCGCGTGTAGGTCTCTCTTGCTTGTAGGTTCTCTCTTGCTTGGTCGTTTGCTTATACACACACACACAGCGCGTTCATTAAAACATGATAGGTCACTTTATGTCATTTGGTATAATTGTCTGAGATGGCTTCGTGATATAATCATTGCCTGTTAGGGGCCATAGCAAGACAATGGTAGTCTTGGCATTCAGCCCATGTTTTCCTCCAGTTTTTATTGCCTGTTAAGATTTCTATTCCTCGACAAAACCTGCACTTACCCCCTTCCACCCTGCAATGTCTGGGCTATGCATTTAACAGATGGCCTTGTTATACAATCAACTTTAATGGGATTAGACTGGATCATTGCATTTTAGAGATTCTTCCTTATCACAGCTGTTTCTTCTCTGAAATGCTATCACTCAAATAATGTATGCGAGGTACTCCTCTGGTCAACCCTAGTTTTCCAGAAAGCACCAACACAGAAACCTGAACACATCTGTATTTTTTTCTTCTAGAAAAAGAGGATTTGGGTGCCAGAAATGAAAGTACTTATGACTGCTATTTATGTATGTGTGTGACGACAATACTTATTGGAAAAAGTCTAAAAAATTACTGAGTGGTTAAGCTAGATGTTAGGAAAATTACTCCAAATATTTCTACGGTAGAACCTCTGTGTCTCTAGAGCTGAAACTCCCCGTGTTGGTCCATTAAACTCTACTTTTCTCGGGTACCTGGGACCAAACTTCCAGAGTCATCTTCACCATCACTGCTCCCCACTCCTACCTCCTCCACGTTCCATTAGAGCCAGTCATTACCAAGCATTGCCTATTTCCTAGTTACATGATTTCCTCAGTTCCTTCCTCTTAGCTGCCATCGTCATCACCCTAGTCTGGCCCCAGTTGATATGAAATGAAATATCCTTAAATGCCTACGGGGCTGAGGGAAGAGAGTATTCTCCATCTTTGGTACCCAGTAGATCACAGTAGTGAGATACGGGAGAAGTCCCTTACGCCTCATCTCCCACTTAGGGGCAGAAGTAGGATGGGCTGAGTGGTGGAATTACATCATAGCAGGGCAGCAACCTCATCATATGAGCAGAAGCTTCTAGTGAGGGTCCAGAAACAGGAATCTGATGAGTGGTTCTCAACCTGGCAGAGTCCCAGTAGTTATGTTCTTATTCTCATATTCCTATTTGTCAGGGGCGGGGGAAGCAAAGGTAGTAGTGTAAATTAAGATTGGGGACCATGGACATTGAATAAGCAAAAGAAAATAATATCAACTAGTGTAATATCAACTAAGAAAAAGAATACCTCCAAAATATAGTCTTGTTTTAAGACTTGATTGAAGAGCTACCACTTATTAAACTGTGCTCTATACAATCTCATATTAAACACCTCACCTCATTTCATATTATATAAACAATCTCATTTCATCTTTATACCAGCATATTATTATTTGAATTTACCAATAAGGAAATTGCAGTTCAGAAAGGTTAAGGAACTGTCTTACTCTTACACAGCTAGAAAGCAGTGGAGTCAAGTTTCAAACCTGCGCCATCCATCTCCAGAATCCTAGAATGCAGCTTTTCAACATCTTACGTGGCCCAGCATGTCTGGGGAGTAAAGTAGCTTTGATTCTGTTTATGTTAGTCAAACAGGTTTTCTTTCCTATTCTAAGCCATTTTACAACATTTTGTAAAAATCCTCTCCCAACCTAGAAAGTGCTAGTACACACAGTCCAGTGATTATTATTTGCCCCATAATAGCAGATAAGGAATTGGAAGCTCAGAGAAATCAATTAACTTGTCCACTGCCATACAGCTTATCAGTGACAGATGGGAATCTGAACCCGGGCAGTCTGATTTCCTTTCCCCTTCACAGCCACTCTGCCAACTTTAATATGGTTAGATTGATATTGGTTTGATGTTTCCCAAAAAGAAGTAGAGCGTCATCCAGATTTACCCTATATACTCTCCTGCTGTGTGTGTCCACACACATACACACACACACACATACATATAAGTGTGAGTGTACATATGGACATAGGAGAGAGATTCAGAAATAATATTGCAAGGAATATGAACTACATTTATCTTCTATGCAGTGGCTGGCATGCTTTGGACTCTTAATGCTCAGGAGTACGCTGTAATTGCAGTAATGTCGCAATATAATTGGCCTCATGCCTGATTTTGCCAGCATTCTTTTCTTTTGCTAAGACAAGAAGACTAAGCGTCTGGTCCTGCCCAAATACAGAGCATCTGTAACTTGCAGAACAGATCATGTGACAAAGGGTAAACGTCCATCAAACCACCTTTGCATGTCTGTGCTTTTGATTATTTTCAAGGTACCAAGTGATCTGATTTCTAGTCAGTCTGGGGGGATGAAACAGCTGTAATTCACAATTAATACATATATCAAACATCAGGGTCAACCTTAGTCTTTCTCCCCATGAAAGGCAGCGGGCTTGTGTCAAGAACATGTAAAGAGTACATGCTGCTCTCTAACGAATGGGGCAATGTGTGTGCTCCGCCATTATCATAGGTAGGTTTCACAGCAGCCTTGCCCAGAAATGGGTCAGTGGCAGGCAGTGTGGACCAGAGGAAGCACCTAAAATGAGGGAAAACTGTTCACCTCAGGAATGGGAAAAACAACCCCATCAAAAGCCATCACTTTGGATACACACACTTTTTCAAGTGTGTTCCACTCCATAACAACTCCAAGTGGTTTGACGCATTTCAGTTCAGAATTTCAAATCTGTTACTGGCTTTTGTGTTTGTTTTCTCCTGAATTCTGCAGGTGACCAGGTAGATAAAGTGACAAGGTTTGAAATTTTGTTTCTGTTCTATTTAGAATGGAGGACCTGGAACAGGGCCACTGAGAGCCCACACCATGCCTGTGTGTGAATTTAAAGGTGCATCTGCTCATCCCAAGGGAAGGGAACCACCTGGTAAGCGAACCTGCCCCCTACCTGCCCCTGGTGGGACACAACCTGTACATCATTGGCCGCAGCCCGGGTCACGAAATTAGCTCCGGTTCTGGAAATATGTCAGGGGCTGTGCAGGTGCCTGTACATGGAGCTTACAGAGACTGTGTATTTTCCTCAGCTAATTCATTTAATTAGGGCCAAATAGTTACAAAATTTCTGAAGTCCAATAATATTTTCTTCATGATATACTTTTAAAATTTACAAACATAGTGTTCAGCAACGTGCTTGAATTTTTTCAAGCGTTACATTATTATATTCCAAAAGAAGTCTTGCGTTTAAAGACAAACATTACAATGCTCATACTTTGTTATAATTCTCTGTCTGTCTTTCTCACCTAGAATATTAACTCTGGGAAGGCAGTGACTGTGTCTGCCTTGTCACAGCACAGTGTCTGGCACATAGTAAATACTACTACATATTTTTTAAATGAAGGAAGGAATTTCTTATTTTTCTTTTAGACCTTGAAACTAAAGGGACAAATATAAAATTTCTGATGAGCAGTTTAAAAACCATTTTTATTCCTTCATTTAAAAATAAAACGTTTTCTTTTAAAGTACTTTCTTCACTTCTTGCTACAATGCTTATTTCCTAGGGCCATTTTGTTTTGTTTGATAGGGGAGTCATAATGGGTATCTCTTGGGATACCTGCACAGTCCACAAGTCAACTCCTACTTTCTTTGGAAAACGTCACTCACCCTTTGCGTCGGAGCCTATGAGCTTTCCTTCCCCGGGACTTAGGACTGAGATAAATTATACACCGTCTCTTTGTGAGCGAGTACAACTGAAACGTGCAAGTGCTGGCGCTGAAACAGCACCGTGTGCTCAGAGGAATACAGTCTGCTGCGAGAGAAAAGCAGATGCGTAGAGAGAGAGACCAGAAAAAGGAAGTCCTGACAGTCTTAGATCCCGGTCAGTCCCTTCCAAGGTCTGGCGGAATCCCTGTCCTCAGGTTCCCTTGAGTTACTTCTGTAGCCTTCATGTAAGTAGCTCCTTTTATGGCTTAAGCCAGGTTAAGTGGGTCAATTCCTAACAGATGTGATAATATATTTTAAATGAAAAGTAAGTGAGGCATTGTTTTCGATGCAAAGATAACTTCCAGGAAATGTAGGGCAGCGCAAGAAAAACTGAACAGTTTCAATGGGGCTTCCTTAACGTCGCCAGATGCGGCAAGAGCAGGTGGTATGCCCTAGCATCACCACACAGAGGCGGTCTGGAGAAAAGAGCTTCAGGTTGGTTTGACGGCCGGGCGAAGAATAAATGAAGTGCCAGAGCTCAGCTAATAGGTTCTTGCCAAAACAGAACTTCGCGCATCTGTCTGCTGTGAGCACGGGAGCCAGGCAAAAGGACTCTAGGGCAGTGTTTCTCAAAGTAGGGTCCTGGGTAAAAATACAAATCCCTGAACCCCATTCCAAACCTGGGAAATCAGAATATCTGAGGGGGTGCCATGCATTCAGCCTTTATTAATAGGCACAATGGGCAACTGGTATGCACACTGTCTCGGAGCTTTCTACTCAGGATGTGGTGTGAAGACCAGCAGGGATGGTGTCACCAGGGAACTGCTGGAAATGAGGGGTCTTTCCCACCCACCTGACCTACAGAGCCATGATCTGCATTTGAACAAGATGACCAGGTGATCGAGATGTTCATTAAAGTGGGGGAAACCTTGCTCGAGATCATTAGTTCCCTGCTTGGTTGTACACTGGAACGACCCAGGTCACTTAAACACATTACTGTGGTCTGAGTTTTACCCCCCAGAGAGTTTGAATTAACTGGTCTGGAGGGTGACCTGCGCATAAGCACTTTTAAAAGTTCCCCTAAATGATTCTGATGTGTAGCCAAGATTGAGAACCATTGCTTAACAGGGATGACTAGATACATCCTAGAAGAAGGCATTCAATTTGTTGAATGGATTTTGAAACTCATGGACGGGACCATAGTCTGAAGACAGATTTCTTTTGATTTGAAGGAGCAGGACCCCAGAGGGAAAGAAAATTGTATTTCTTTTTAAGTTCCAGAAAGAGCTGGTTTGGAAAATCATAAGAGAGACCACAGAGGAGGAGAACTCAGAGTTTACAAAATGAACTATGGAGTCTAGAAAGCACGCCGCCCAATAACCTTTGGGGGAAAAGAGGGCTTTTGCTACTTCTTAAGAAAAACCCAAGAAGACTGCAACCCTCTTAGGTGCTGGAGTAACAGATGCCTAGGTGGAAAATTAGCAATGGCTAAAGGAATAGTCTAGGATAAGCATAAAGGCAATCTCAGAGACCTGAAGACCCCAACCTGCGAGTCCCCGTCGTGGCACAGAAGCATTTGCTGAGAGTGAACCAGAAGAGGCCAAAATAGAACAGGGAGGACCCAGGACATGTGGAACTTTTGAGCAGTGGCCATTACGCAGACCATTGGATTAATCACCGAAGCTTGAGCAACATGTCAGAGACCATGAGAGACTGAGCTATCCTTCAGCCAGAGGCCAACAAGTACAGATGACGTGCTTGGTCCAGCACCCCTTTCTCCGTCCCTGGACAAAAGGCACCCCCTCTGCTACTCCATTCCTTGGGAGAGTTGCTGCAGAGGGAGGAAAGAGGGAGTCTTGAATCCAAATGAATACTTACCCAAGTGACATTAAATCTGAATATAGAAGTGACTGCAAGATTGAGGTTTTCCACCATAGGAGAAATGGAGGCTTGAGAGCTAAATGGGATTCGCTTATAGAAAAATGAGGAAAGTTCCACGTCTAATTCCTGAATTATGCCTGCAAATTTCAAATCTGCTACACTAGCTAGTAGGATCTAGTCACCTGCCCATAAGGCAGTTTTCCTCGCATTAAGTCCCTGGGACTTGGTATCAAGATAAAAAGGCTTCTTTGAATGGCGCTCTTTTTGCAAGAAAATGAGGATGAGGGGAAATGTTGCACGATCATGAAGCACAAGACACCTATATCTGAGAGGCAGAACTGGGACCAGAACTCAGGTCTACTGTCTAAGATGCACTGATGAACTCTGAAAGCCTCAAGGCTGTCTTGAGGTTAAGAAATCAACTCAGTGTCATAACGGTCCTGTCTTAGTAAAGAGCATTTACTCTTCACACAGGTGGATACACTGCATTAACGTCATTCATTACTGTAAAGTGAATCAGCCTCAGTGGATAAAGTTGTTGGCTAGTGAATGGCCTCGAATGACTGTTTTCTGATCGTTAAGAAGGGCTGAAAAAGATGTAGTTAGGAGATGACCAACTACTGACACTGTACTTACTTCCTCTGTTCTCTGTCTCACTCCTTTACCCCCCTCCCTGGAGGGGAGAAAAGTTGTTTCACGTTTCTCTCCTTCCTGGCCCTTATTTAGAAGACTTCAAAGGAAATCACTAGACTTGACTATGTGATTGATACATCCTATATTTCCCTCACCTTGTGGAAGGCATGGCCATTCTCTGTCAGTTCCCTGGTACTAAGGGAAGACTATGAAGGGCATAAGGAATAGCAATAACTTTCTAAAATAACTGTTTCTCAGGACTTCCCTGGTGGCACAGTGGTTGGGAATCCATCTGCCAATGCAGGGGACACGGGTTCGATCCCTGGTCCGGGAAGATCCCACATGCCGCGGAGCAACTAAGCCCGTGCGCCACAACTACTAAGCCTGCGCTCTACAGCCTATGAGCCATAACTACTGAGCCCACGTGCCACAACTACTGAAGCCCACGTGCCACAACTACTGAAGCCCACGTGCCTAGAACCTGTGCTCTGCAACAAGAGAAGCCACCGCAGTGAGAAGCCCGTGCACCACAACAAAGAGTAGCCCCCGCTAGCCTCAACTAGAGAAAGCCCGTGCAGCGATGAAGACCCAACACAGCCAAAAATTAAAACAATAAATTTAAAAAGTAAAATAAAATAACTGTTTCTTTAAAATTGTGACCCAGGAATTGAATTTCATTAATCATCCTGACATAGTCTGGGAAGAAATCACATAGGGGATCTAATTTTTGGATTATTTAAAAGTGAATATATTATGTATGAGACTCCCCTCCCCAAAAGAAAACCTAACCAATCATTGATTAGGCAAGTATAATATAACCCAAGAAAATGAATTTCACTAGATGCTCTTGCAGTTGCCACAAGGAGGACCCATTCATATACAATATAATTCTAAATCCGCTTTGAGCCCACTACAACGTCTATGTTAGTGCCATTGAAAATTCCTGGCAAATTTATAAGAATATGTTGCAGTATCCTTTTTGCCTAATCCCGGAGGGGAAGAGAAAGTCAAAGGATTGAAATCAGTGATGTATACTTAGGCAGTCAGCTTATTGGAGTGATGACCCAAACCAGCAAATGCTCTACATATGGAAAATACTCAGTTAGGGGAGGGCTGATGCAAAGAGACAAGGTCTCAATAAAGGGTTGAAGCTGTCAGTGAACTATTAATGATTTCTAACTATTTCTTGAAACCATCTTAAAATAACCAACATAAAAGGGAAAATTGAACCACAAAACCAAGAAGTCTAATGTTGTCTGTTAACAACCCCGATTACTGAAACAATCCTTTAAGACAAATCTGTATTTTCATACAGCGTACATAAAACATGAATTATCTCACTGGGCTGTATGGATCTCCACTGAATCCTCACTGTGAATTAAGCATTCAAAAATTGCTAATGATCTGTATCACAAACCAGTTCTTTATGCTTTGCTTTAATAGTCATTCTATCTTCGGAAAACCCCCAGACGTGGCTGGAAACTATTTATGTTCCAAAACCATGAGCTTATGACAGAAATGCTGAGGTGCATAAGTCAATTCATAGGAGCTGTGAACTCAACAGGGAATTATGGGGTTAAAATTGATTGCTCTGAAAAGTTATCTGATGCAGGCTGTCCTTGTCAATGGAGACCAGATTACTGAGGAGTTTCAAATAACAAACTTTTGTTGCAAAGTTGCTAAGTTTTATGTCCAAAGCAGTTTTTAAAAAGCCATCTTGCTTTTTTAACTTCCTCTCTTGACAGGAGAAGGAGTGTTTGTTTTGTCTGTCTTCAGAGTCTCATGAAAGTTGCTTTGGAATGGTACCCAAAGAACCCGTGTGATGGGCAAGCTTGGCCTTAACCTGTACAAGAGAACTGCTTAAACACGATGCATCGTCCAGAGAATAGCTCTTTCTAGGAAGCAGACTCTGTTGTAGGAAAAGAAAGAAGGACTTACCTGGGTAATCATTCTTGTCTATGTCAGAATCTCCTCTTAAAGTAAAGCCGAATCCAGAAGGGACAGCCTGTGAGGCCCACACTCCTTGCAGAATTTGGGAAGCCTTGGCGTTTAAGCCATTCTTGTTACCGTTGTAAATGAGCACTTTGCCTCTTTGGTCCTTGCCTGCAAAGGGCGCACCGATGGCAATGTCTACAAACAGAGACACACAATTTTTAAATAAAGAAGAGTATTTTAGAAAGAGAAATAAGTACAATCGAAGAGCAGTACCAAACAGCCCAAAGGGCTTCTTAAGTTTTCCATGAAACTCTGTAGTACTGCAACAAGAGGAAATTATTTGTTGTCTTTCATCCATCCAAAAAATATTTATTGAGTGCCTATAAATATGTGTTGGGCACGGTGGCTTCAACGGCGAACCAGACACTGCTTTTCAAAAGTTTGTATTCTGGTGCAGGGAAGAGACAAGTTGAATAAAGAAATAATCAAGAAAAGACAGAAAGTGACAAATGCTATGCAGAGAATCTTAAAAATATTGATGTGATGGAGAGTGATCGGATTGTTATTTTTTTTTTAATAAACATCTTTATTGGGGTATAATTGCTTTACAATGGTGTGTTAGTTTCTGCTGTACAACAAAGTGAATCAGCTATACATATACATATGTTCCCATATGTCTTCCCTCTTGCGTCTCCCTCCTTCCCACTCTCCCTCGGATTGTTATTTTAGATGAAGTGGTCAGAAAAGGTGTCTCTAAGGCTGATCTTGAAACTGAAATCTGGGGACAGGATGGAACTGACCATGTGGAATCAGAAGGAAGAGCATTCCAGGCAGAAAGAATGACTGTGCAAAGGCCCAAGGATGCAAGGAGCTTGGCCCACCGGAAGAGCAGCCAGAAGGGGATCTACGTGGGAGCGTAGTGAGTAATAGGGAAGAGCTGGGTCAGATTAATGGGCTGGCTGGACCAGATGAGGCACCTTTGCAGAGTACTTAAGAGTTTCTTGTTAAAAGAAATAAACAGGGCTTCCCTGGTGGCGCAGTGGTTGAGAGTCCGCCCGCCGATGCGGGGGACACGGGTTCGTGCCCCAGTCCGGGAAGATCCCACATGCCGCGGAGCGGCTGGGCCCGTGAGCCATAGCCGCTGAGCCTGCGCGTCTGGAGCCTGTGCTCCAGCAATGGGAGAGGCCACAACAGTGAGAGGCCCACGTACCGCAAAAAAGAAATAAACAACCTCTTTCACAAATATTATATCCTTGAATGATTATATCATCCCACGATGTAGGCAAGACCCGTTTCATAGTCGTTGAGGACTCTGGGAAACCGAGAGAGAACCCTATCGCCTGTCTCCCTGTTAAACATAGCAATGAATGAAAACTACCTTCCATATATTGTGTTCATCAGGATTGCTCTAAACAGTACACCTAACTACTTAGGTCTACATGAAAAAGAGCACCAATAGCACAGTAACATAACAGCCCGAGCTGCGGACGATGGTATGTGTCCTCGTTTTGTCATTCATCCATTTGTAGTTGTTCCTAAGTCTGATGAGACTGAATGAATTGTAAACTGATTTTCACTACATAACAAGGATCATAAATCCACTTTCACTTAACAGGTAAGGATAAACTATCAAAAAACTCAGATCGTTGTGGAAAATAAAGATATTGTCATATGGTAGGTGGAAAGGGGTACTTTCTTCACATCCTCCGAGTCAGTGAATTTATATCTGTCCCCTGGTTACATCTCATTTTGGCATCATTTTAAGGACACCAAGGCTCAGAGAGGCAGAACCCCTCTTAGGTTGTTAGAAATGTTTCTCTTAGCTCTTAAAAGTATCATTAAGGGTTTGAGAGAAAAGACAAATAGAAGAGATGATGAAAAAGATGACTACACAGATAATTTAGCATTATTTATTTCATTTGGTGCTCAGGAATAGGGCAGTTTTTGAAAGCAACAAATCAGTTAAAGATGAACTTGTCTCTTTTTAAAAATGTTTCCCTGGAACCATGAGCCTTTAGTATGCATTTATGTCTTATGGTACTTTAAAAATTACTAACTATACACTGCTGAGACGTGTTTTTTCAAGGAAATCGTAAGAGTACGTGACCAGTTGCTGAAGGTATTAATGAATACTTTGATTTGGTGGGAATACTCTCTAGGCTATTTTGTTGGAGCAAATTCCTGTTACTCCCTGGAACTTCAAGAAACCCAGTCTACCTTGGTTCTTAACTTAAAGGTCCTGAAAATGTATGCAAAATTTTGTGTGAGCTGGCATGTTTTTCTGAGGAGAGGGTACTTAGAAGGCATTCATAAATTCCTAACTTAAAGAACCACAAACCTAACCTAAGAATTTAACACTGCTTAACAACGAACATTGAAGGTGCCTTTAAGCTGAAGTTGAGAGATCAATTACAATTCAGCATAACCTGTATGTAAGCCATATGAGTTACTCAGAAGGCAATACACTTGCTAATGTATCAACATGTATTTATTTGTTTTGACTCTGTACATATAGTACGTTCTCTAGCTCTCTTCAGGTCATAAATCTATACGTCAAGTTTAAAAATAATTGCTGTTTGTTTAGAGCTGTCATATGACACCCTAAATCAACATGAGAAAATTTCCATGTAGCATCTATATTAGCCAAAGCTAAAGTTTAAATTGCCTTGATTTTGGATAGTTTATTAAAGACCAATCAGAAGAACTATACCACACACACCACTGTGAAGTCTCTTGTTTCCGTCATGCAACAGTAACATGAAACTGTGGCACACAAGTAATTTCCATGCATTGGTGTAAATTACCATTGTATCCATCTTGGTTCAGGTCTCCTAAGTGTGCCAGAGCACTACCGAATCTCCCGAAAACGTCAGTGCCTGCGAGGATCTGTGGATTTCTGAAGACCAGCACGTTCACTTGCAAGTACAGGTAAACTTGCCCTACTTCTCTGGGGTTGCTCTCAAATTCACGTTCCATAAAGAGAGGTGCCCCGATCAATATGTCATCCATTCTGCAGGGAACGAAGAAAGAGGTCAGCACAGACATGAGATGCTGTTGGGTAGATTTCTAATCAACTATATTAGTACATTTCCACTGGTATATTTCCTTTTCCAAGGGATATCTTACAACTGTCATATTTCTTTCATTGCTTTGTTATGTCTACGGAATAGAATGCTGTAAGAAAATAAGAGCTGTTAAATTATCACACTGAACTTTTTAGCTATGCTAAAAATTACTACTTTAAGAAAACCACAGCTATTTCACCCTTTTCAGCTCTTTGGTGCATTTCCAGAAAATGTACAAGTAAAACGTATCAGAAAGACCAAAATAGGTTTTTCTAAACATGGATGAGAATTTGTCTACAATTTAGTTAACTCTACATTTATATTATGAAGTTTTCTTGCAGTAATAAGGTTTAAAATAAAGTCTGTCCTCCTCTTTTCTCTTGTTACCTCCATTCAAATAAAACAGAGGCCAGAGAAGGTTCTCATACTGGCTAGAAAGCTAGAAAACAAAATTTTCCTCCCAAATGCGAATTTATAGTTTTTCTTTGTAGATGTAGATATTATAGCAGACAACCAGTAGATAATTTTTCAGGCTGAAAAAATTTCAAGAAAGAGATAGCAATTGGATTGCTACACACTTGGGTAAAACGTTTTCTTAAAAATGTTCCAAATGGGGACATCCCTGGTGGTCCAGTGGTTAAGATTTTGCCTTCCAATGCAGGGGGTGAGGGTTCGATCCTTGGTCAGAGAGCTAAGATCCCACATGCCTCGTGGCCAAAAAACCAAAAGATAAAACAGAAGCAATATTGTAACAAATTCAGTAAAGACTTTAAAAATGGTCCACATCAAAAAAATCTTAAAAAAAATGTTCCAAATGCATTTACTTGCCGTGCTTCTGTGCTCTATTTAGGCCAAGAGTAAGGCAGGGATTGGGACTGCTCAAGGCCCCAGGCTTTGCCCTGGCGGAACCTGGTTGCCTCTCTTTCTGTTATTATTATTGTCAGTATGAAGAGACATTTGTTAAACACCTAATTGTGTGTGTCGCTGCCTTGTAGTTCAAAGACGTCTAAAACCACTGGTTCTCTAGTGCAGAGATTGAGCAGGGCCATTTTGGAGTTCTAGAAATGCAAAGACCTATGCTTGTGAAAGATTAGCACATCCATGAGATCTTTGGATTCTTGGACTATTATGACAAGGTTGATTTATTTTCGTAGAAATAGATTTCCCTAGATATTTAAGTGTAAGGCTTCTAAAATGCTCTAAATGCCAAAAAAGGAGAAAGACATTTGTTCTTAATTTATAATTGTGTTCTCATAAAGCTGAGAGACAATAACTGTCTTGGAGTCAATTGATTCAATGTGCCTTGTGCAATATTTTGCATTTAGTGTCAATAATATTTTATGTTAGCAGTACCACTTAAGAGTCACAATATATATTATTGTCTAGGCTGGTGTTTTTAAATCTTGATTTGCAACTCATTAGTGGATTGTGAAATCAATTTAATGGGTCTTGACAAGCAATTATAAAAAATGAAATAGAATACAATAGAAAATATGAGTCAATGCATTACACATACTAAGAGTGAATACTGTTCCATGAAACCTTTTGTTTCAGTTGTGTGTGCGTAGTGGGTTGCAATGTTAAATGTATTTCTGATTACGATCCCACAGGGCCAAAAACTCATTGAAAGACCGTTGCGGTAGGCCATGCGTGCTATTAGGCTATTTCAAAATTTACTTGTCATATCCTTTTTTAGAATATACCCAATTCAAGTTTAAAGTTTTAAAAATATTTATTAGTAAAGACGTTCTTTACTGAGCTTCCGAAAAAGTAGTTGTGTGACAGACTGGGTGCCATTCTAAGAATATATAATATATATAAAGTATATCATATTTTATACATATACATGTAATCTCAAGAAAGAATAATGATGAATCAATATTTATGATGAGGTTTTCACTAAAAACCATCTTTTCTGTTTGTGTCATGTTGGTAGTTTGGATGAGATCTAAGTTATTATGTAAAGGCATTTTATAAAAGTAGGATATACACACTAAATTTCATCTTATCTGAAATGTCCAATATTTGAGCACAGTTTTCTTTACATCTCTGTGTAGCATTCACCAGGTTTTATTTGTGTCTCTTTTTTATGTCTAAAAAAGTATTATGTCCACTCTAATTATACAACGCAAGGTGCAGGTTCTCATTCTTTCACATGTTCTTTGAGATAAAACATTATAAATATTTCCCTGAAGATCAAAGCATAAATATAGTGATAAACAGAGAGGGGGGATGAGGGAACCCATCAGTGAGAATATTCATCATGAAGAATCTGAATTCAAGTTTTCTACAGCCAAATGGTGTTCAATATGTTGATTTAACATATAAACTTCTCTGTTTCTTCTTTTTTCACAATAGTCCATAGTGCATGCTAATGCCTGTGACTGATGTGCAGAATGCAGCTTAGGAGGCTGTATACTAGAATTGATATCTAATCAATATAATTGTTTTATGATCGGTGAGAACAAATACAGCTTATCATTTATGTTACAGAAATCAGTTTAATTTGCAATTTATGTTTTAATTTTCTAGATTTTTCTACTTAATTGAATCATAATGATTTCTCTTCTGTGAGAGAACCCACTTGGAGTAAATCTAGCACCAAAACACAGTTACTCAAAGCTGCTTCCTTTCAAATAAATTTTCTCTAAAATGCTCTCAAGTTAACTAACTGCTAAGACTCTCTCTCAATTTAGTTCCTTTTGGCCCTGCAGAGGCTAAAACAATCCAATGGATTAAACTGTAATTCTTTGAATTTCTGAACTAGTATGAATATTTTGTTTCAAAAAGCCATAAGAAAATATAAAAACAGATTTGCTTGTTTAGGTTCAAGAGGAAAATACTTATCTCCCTTTGCTGTTAAATTTGTCCAGAAATTCCTAACAGAGTTTACAGTGAAAGATTTTGTAGTTCTGGCTATCTTAAGATAACTGAAGTTAATTTCACCAGCTTGTTTATGTTTTACAAAATAGTCACAGGCTTGACAAGATCAACCACCAACCAGCATGCACGTTAACTGTTTGGTCTAAACTTTTGCAGTCCACTCGTAACACCTGGAGATTTTTTAAAATAAAAAAATATTGGGGAAATCCCCACCAGTTTATTTATTTGGTCACATTACTTAATGACACTGTCTTTTTTTTTTCCCTGATGGTGGGTTTTGGAGCATTTGTAGGGACTTCGCTTTAGTTGCACAGTGGATAGAGAGGATGACATACACTGTGAAAGAAACTTCACTAGGTAGTCTCACGTACAATAGTACTTAGTTCTCTCTCGGATGGAGAGAGGGAAGTCCGGTTCAGTTCCACAAAATGTGAGTCCTAACTTCTGAACCATGAATGATCAACTAGATGACTGATGCTATCAATCCTATTCTGAGTCACTGTACAACATCCACTCAGGTCCAAGACTTGAAAGATTCAGGCTATTAAAAAAAAAAAAAAAAACTATTGGAAAATTAGAAATTGGGTAAAGAAAAGGAATTAAATCTCAATTCTATTATGAAACTCTGCTGATTAATGCTCACTTATAATTCCTTAATCACTGATAAATGCTGGGAAAGCTAGAAAGGGCTTTGTGAATTTTTTAAAAATTGGAGGTATAGACTCTCTAAAATTATTTATGAGTTAAACTAATGACTTGGTCAAATGCAGCAGCCTAGTATGGCTACTTTGAATATAATCAAACAAACTGATTCTTCTTATGTGCCATGATGCTAAAAACCATTCATAACTGAATTTTTTTATCAGTCAGTTGTTTTTAGCATCATCAAAGACAATCTTAAAGTTCTTTGGGTGAAAATAACTGAAATTATGGTTTTATATTTTTATAAAGTGGAAGTATGAGCTTGTTTATAAGAATAATGGAAATTAATAAAATGCACACTTAATAAACAGATTCTTATCAACGAACAAAACAGAGTAAAAACTTAAACACATGTATATGCTATTCTTCTACCCCAACCCTTATTTAAGGTCATTGAAATCCATGTGTATTCTATATGTGTATGTATATGTATATCTGTATACATGTTATAGACAATATCTGTATGTTTTTACATGAATATGAATATAGATAGGTCTATATGTGCATATATATGTGGAATCTATAAAGTGAAATTCACACAAGTAGAGTGGTGCTTACCACGGGTGGAGAGATTGGGGAAATGGGGAGATATTAGTCAAAAAGTACAAAGTTGCAGCTACGTAGGATGTATAAGTTCTAGGGGTCCAGTGTACAGCATAGTGGCTATAGTTAATAATACTATATTGTATACTGGAAATTTGCTAAAAGCATAGATCTTAGGTGCTCTTACTATGCAGATACCGCCCCCACACACAGTAACTGTGTGATGGATGGACCACCCAGTTGGATGATACAGATGAATCACATAGATGGAGATGTTAATTAGATTGAATGCAGTCATCATCTCACTATGTATATGTATATCAAAACATGTCCACCTTAAATATACACAGTTTTTAATTTTAAAACTATTTCACAGGTTATTATTGGGTTTCTTCGGTGACAAGTATACTAATTTCTCTGTTTCCCAATTTTTAAAAGTAAGTGAGAGGCATGTCCGTCATTGTACTCACTTACTAGATTAAAAACTCTTAATTCTTACAGATTTTAAACCCTTGAAGACTGAAATTATATATATGCTTTCCTACTAGGTATTTTATAGAGCTTAGTAAAGAGTTCTCTGTATATAAGTGAACAAAAAATTTACAAGGTAAGTCAGCAAAAGTTCTGTGAACTAATCAAGACCTTCCCCTACTTAGCGTGTACTCTTGGGCAATTCACTTAACTTTTGTGTCTCAGTTTCCTCATTGGTGAATTTTAGGTAGTTTCATTGGATTGTAGTACATATTGTCCTGTGCTATTAGACTTATTACACATAAAGGTACTTTGAGAGAAATAAAAACACTGTCTGCTAATCATTCATGATAAAGATAAAATGTGATTGCTTAATAGCATGTTAAGTTCTTCAATTGTTTCAATGGAGAATCAAGATTTCTGCATTTGAAACTGCCAACCAACTAAGGTTTATATCCAGGAAAACTTTATTTGAGATAGAGATTTGTGTTTGCCGCAAATCCCATTCTAGCCTTAGGGTCCCTGATAGAAATCTTGTCAGAAACTGAGAATGACAAAAGCACTCTTTCTCAAAACAAGGCCACACGTGTCCTGACATGGAGCCATCACAGGAGCTTAGGAAAAGTCACTGACACATGCATGATTTACTGCCTGTTTTTTCCTCATTCTGCTAAGATTTCTGAGGGATTACAGGTTTATGTCTCTGCCCTGATGGCTTGTTTTGTACCTTCCCTGGGGGTGAATATCCACCCCAGGAGGTGAGGACACAGGCTGTCACAATAATTAGTGGTTTTCAGGCCCCCGTCCTGGGATCAAGTATAAACCTAGAAACACAAGATGCCATGTTTTCCCTATTTGTGTCTATCTGAAAGCCAACAATATCAAGTGATTGTTCTAGAAAAACAGATGCTGCAAAAATGATGGCAGGTTATATATGCATTATTGTAATCTCAGACTTCACGCGAGTTCTCTGTCTTTATTTGGGATGCAATGTTCTCAATGGCTTCCAGAGCACACTCACTGATTATAGGAACATGAATGTACGTTGCATCTAAGTAATTAGAGCAGCAAACAATATACAGACTGAGAATCTATAGGTACTTTTTTCTTTAAGAATGACAATATTAAGATAATAGATGTATTTTTCAATGCAGTCTAAAGAATTCGGAATATACTACCCAATAAAAAGAAATGATGTGCATAGCAATTTTTAAGAACATCAAGAAAGAACAAATCATTACTGGAAAATTCCTATGTTTGAAACCAATGAGGTCCTTTTTTCACAAGTTTTCTTTTCTTTTTCTTAATGTGGCCAAAAAAAAAAAAAAAAAAGTCCTATAAACGTTGTCACAAAACTTTAGACTAGAATGAATGTGTTTTCAGGAAGGACATGGTGCCCTGCAGGGCATATTGTGACACTGGGGCGGAAAGCTGAAAGGATTGAAAAGGGAGTGAACTACAGAACGAAACACACTGGGTGATCTGTGCCCTAAAAAATGCTGCCTGGCTCCCAGGAGAGAAGCCCTCATGCGTGTTGTGTTGTTATCTGTTGAGGGAAATGTGTCTAACTTATCCCAAGGGTCAGTGTCGGACTTTTTGTTTTCACTAAAGAATGGGCTTCCTGTATCTGGACAGTACGCCATGTTTTGGACCTCAGGTTCTTCCTCCACCATTTTCTTTCTAAATGACTAAAAGGCTCTGATAACAGATACAGTCCATCCAGGTTGCTCATTTTGAGTGGTGGTCCTAACTGTTACTTCCTTTCCACAATTCAGACAGCTGAAGATTAAAGCAACTTCATTTTCAGTTATCTGCAGGATAAGATCTTATCCAGGATAAGATTTCATTCACACATCTTATCCAGGATAAGATTTGCGTTCTTCAGAATAGACCCAGAGTGCAACCAGTTCTACTCTTCCTGCCACTGCTCTGGTCCAAGCCACTGTCCTGCCTCGCCTGGCTTATGGCAATGGGCTCCCAGAAGGCCTCACTCCATGGAGACCCAATGAACAGAGCATGGCTGCTAAAACCAAAGTGGGTGCAGGCCAGTCCCTTGCTTAGACTCCTCCAGGGGTTTTCAAGATGATGTGTCCTTCTTGGAAACAGACTCATTCTATCCATGGCAGAGTCCATGTGGTGCTGTGTAAAGCGGCTCACAGACTTTCTCTCCAAGCCTCTTTGATATTCCTTGACTATGCCAGCAGCTCCCTGCTCCGCTGGGAATTTGGACACTCTTCCCCATATAGTGTTTTGCTCCCTCACCTAACCTAACACCCAGGCCTTCCCTGTTTACCTGAATAAAAATTGCATCCCTCCCAATTTTTTTCTATCCCCGTTCGGTTGTTTCTGAAGTTTCATTAATAGACTTTATTTTTTAGAGCAGTTTTAGGTTCAAAGCAAAATTGCACAGGAAGTACAGACAGTTCCTGTATCCCCCCTGCCACAAGCAGGGCCTCCCCGACTGTGAACATCCTGCACCAGGTGGTACATTTGTTAAAACTGATGAACCTACATGGACATATCATCATCACCCAAAGTCCACAGATTACATTAGGGTTCCCTCTTGCTGGTGTACATTCTGTGAGTTTAGAAAGATGTATAATGACATGAATCCACCCTTGCAGTATCATACAGAGTGCTTTCACTGCCCTACAAAGCCTCTGTGCTCCACCTAGTTCATCCCTCTTTTCACCATTAACACCTGGCAACCACTGATCTTTTTACTGTCTCCATAGTTTTGTCTTTTCCGGAATGTCATCTAGTGGATTCATATAGTATGAAGCTGCTTCATACTGGCTTCTTTCACTTAGTAATAGCATTTAAGGTTCTTCTATGTCTCTCCATGGCTTGATAGCTCATTCCTTTTTAGCACTGAATAATATCCCATTGTCTGGATGGGCCGCAGAATACTTACCCATTTACCTACTAAAGGACATCTCGATTGCTTCCGGCCTTCTGTTTTTGTTTTTTTCCTGCGTAGTGCTCATCACCATCTAACATAATCTTTATTTGACTTATTTATCTTTTTGTCTGTAGCTCCCACCCGAACTACCGTATAACCTTTATGAGGGTGCGGGTTTCGGTTTTGTTCTCTGCTGTATCCCAGCACCTAGAACAGTGCTAGTGTGTAGAAGATGCTCAAGAAATATATGTTGGATGAAAGAATAATAAGCTATTTTCCAAAAGGTACAAAAGTTAGCAAATTTATCTCCAATCATACGGTACCGCATAATAAATGAAGTTCATTTCTAGCTATGTAGAGGTCATAGCTAATGTCTATCCATGATGTAGCCCAGATAAGGGAACATAGTTCAGATTTTTCAGATATTTGCTTCTTACCGAAATGTGAGCTCCATGAAAGCAGAGCCCTATTCTTCCTTAATCACTGCTACATTCTGGGCACCCAAGAACAATGCCCGGCGTATGGTAGGTGCTCCAGCAATATTTATTGGACGAATGATCGGTTCATCTCAATTTTTTGGTTTTCTTATTTAATCATTTGTCTTATCTGTCAGTTAGGTGCTTTTCGTGGATCAGAGAGTTGCTTAATAACAATTTTCTTTGAAGTAATAACTTAAATACAACCACAGTTTTATCATGCTGTTTGATCCAAGCTCAACTATAATTTACTGCCATAAACTGAAAAAAAAAAAAATTATTATTTCATCTTCTGCATGGGGGTCACTAGTATGTTGGTTAAAGCACTGTCAGGAGAAAAAATATTTATGTGCAAATGTTTTATGAATATCGTGCTAAAGGGTGAAGGCAGATGAGCAGATTCTTCGATGGCTATGGAAGTCAAACGGCCAAGGACTATCTAGTTCATAAAATCAAAGATAAAACTAAGTAAAATAGTCCTTTCTTAGAAGTGGCAGATGTGGTAAAGACATCAGAAGGGATGATAGAGAATTTTTTAGTAGATGTATCCTTTTGCCCTGGACTAAAAAAAAAGTTAAAACAAGAGAGCCTCGATCTTGTTGAGGAAGTATGGAAGGATCTATTTCATGAAGGAAAAAAATATAACATCTTTAAGGATGAATATAATATCTGGTGAGTGAGGAAGTTCTTAGAAACTTACCCATCATTGTTAACATCTGATACTGCAATGGTATATCCAAAGTAAGATGCCATCTGCAAAGGAAAACCATAAGATGATATATTTTGTGCTCAAAAAGTCATTTTTATCGTCATCTCTCAATTTTCCCTGAAAGATTAGCCACATTGCAGCACATTTTTGCATTTAAATTCATAGACCCTTGGACATGGACAGAGTCTTCGAGTCATTTAGTTTAACCCCTGACCTAATGCATAATGTCCCTCACAACACCCATGACATCTGCTCGGACATCCTCTGGAGATGTTCAACAATAAGTCCATTCAATTTGTAGATACAACTATTAGAATACTTTTTGCTAAAATTGGTCCTCCTGTAACATCTGGTCCTTAATGCTCCTACCTAGTTCTGCAATCTTGAATGTCACAGAATAAATCTAATTCCATTTCCATGTGAAATCTCCTATGGAAATGTTTTCAGTTGGCTTCCTATCTTTCTTAGGGATACAACATGGGATACCAAAGAAAAGATGCTACCCCATGAGCACACTGACAGGAGAAGATAAGTAGGATGGACACCCTCTGCTTTGGACTCTTTATATCACTGAAGCATAAAAAGGTTTTAATTTGAGGGTAAACCACGTCTCTGTATCAATTCATATTGAGTTTATCGTCTGCTGAGGTTTCTAAGTCTCTTCTGAGTGTAACCAGTGTGCTTTATCTCTCTACATTCTAGCTCTTGTATTTTTGTTTTCAACCTATGTTTTCAAGGTTTATAATCTCTTCAGATCTGGCCAATAGTTTTAGCTTGCCAAGATTTTTCAGTTCCGTATTCTGCCATCCAATGCTTTAGCTCAGCGGTCCCCAACATTTTTGGCACCAGGGACTGGTCTCACGGAAGACAGTTTTTCCACCGACCTGGTTGGGGTGGGGGCGGGGATGGTTTCGGGATGATTCAAGCACGTTACATGTGTTGTGCACTTTATTTTTATTATTATCACATTGCAATATATAATATTTGCAGTGTAATAATATACAGCTCACCATAATGCAGAATCAGTGGGAGCCCTGAGCTTGTTTTCATTTGCCACTCACTGATGGGGTTTTGATATGAGTCTGCAAGCAACTGATTTACTATGGTCTCGGTGCAGTCAAACCTCTCTGCTACTGATGATCTGTATCTGCAGCCCCTCCCCAGAGCTAGCATCACCGCCTCGGCTCCCCCCTCAGGTCATCAGGCATTAGATTCTCATAAGGAGCGCGCAACCTAGATCCCTCGCATGCGCGGTTCACGGTGGGGTTCGCACTCCTATGAGCATCTAATGCCGCCGCTGATCTGACGGGAGGCGGAGCTCAGGCGGTACTGCGAGCGATGGGGAGCGGCTGCAAATACAGATGAAGCTTCGCTCGCTCACCCGCTGCTCACCTGCTCTGCAGCCTGCTTCCTAACGGGCCACAGGCCAGTACCAGTCCGTGGCCCAGGGGTTGGGGACCCCTGATTTAGCCAGTTTAGCTTCCTGTCACCTACAAATTTAATCAGCCTACAGTCCCCTGGAAAGTGTGCTCCACAGAAGGCAGAGAGTTCCACCTGTGTTGTTCATTCTTCTCTCTGCCCTGTCTGACCAGTGTTTAGCTCAGAGTAGGTGCCAGGTGCTAGATACTCTTTGCAGAGGAAAAAAATAGATGAGTTACCAAGTGTAACACAATTATTTAATTCTCCCGCCTTTTTTGTCTATTCCAAACATATACAGTTGCTGTAGACTGATTGTTTATGCCTCCCCTCCTCCAAATTCAAATATTGAAACGTAACTCCTTATGTAATGGTATTAGGAAGTGGGGCCTTCAGGAGGTGATTAGGTCACGAAGGGTTGAGCCTGCATGAATGGGATTAGTGCCCTTAGAGAAGAGACCCCAGAGGGCTCTCTAGCCCTCCTTCCACCAGGTGAGGACACAGCAAGAAGACGGCTGTGAACAGGAGGCAGGCTCTCAGCAGATACCAAATCTGCCTACCCCTTGATCTTAGATTCCAGAACTGTGAGAAATAAATGTTTGTTGCTTTAGCCACCCAGTCTATGGTATTTTTATTATAGTAGTCCATGGGCTAAGACATGGGTGCCAGGTGCAAAATACTCTTTGCAGAGGAAATGAATGCCTCATTTAACTGCATCATGCAATAACTCAATTCTCCCACCTCGTTTCCCTATTCCAAACACATACGGTGAAATTCTTATTCCTGGGTGGCATTGTGTGATCTTCACTCAGAGGAATTTCATCACTTATGTATTAAGTTCTGAGGTTCAAGATTGCAGAACTAGGTGGTACTGAAGATGAGAAGTTACAGAAAGGCCACATTCAACAATGTTTAAAGAGCTTTTAATGATAAAAATGTGAAATGAAAAGACAAAGGAGAAGTCTTGCCAGATTTCCATTAAACCATTAATTGTCACCACTTGGGAATCATGGTTCAAAATTTATAAATCCACCCAACTTCACTATCGTCACAGCCTTATATCTCTATATTTACCACAAGAGTGCCACGAGGGACGTTGTTAAATGCTTTGTTGAAAATTGAACAGTAACGGATAGACTAAAGCCCCAATTTGGGGGAGGAAATGTCAAAAACGCTCTGTGTTCTTTAAAAAACTCTATGTGCTTGACAAATATATGATTCCGAATTTCTGTGTGTAGCTAAGAGTTGAGCATTTCAGGACCTTAAACCTGGATCCTCCTGGGATCCCGTGGGCCAAGATGTAACTTGGCTGGAGTCAAGTGTGAGGCTTGCTAGAAGCTCCTTACCCTGGGTTGGTGGTTAGGAAAGGAAACTGGTTGACCAGAGAAATGAATTCAACTCACGATTGGCTCCCTCAGACGGGAGTATCACATTCATCCTTTAAAGAAATGTGACAGATTTCAACAGGTCAAAAACCCAGGAAACCCAGGGTAGTGAATGAAGTGTGACCTCAGGCCATGTTACGTCAGGAGGATGACAGCAGCCTGTTTGCAGGCAACTGACCCATTGATAATAAGACCCCAGCCAGTGACAGTGGGTAACGGGGCCATACCTACCCGCTGCGGGGAAGGGACCAGAACCAGAGAGCCTATCTTCCATATAATGTTGGGATTGGGGAGGGTTCCAGTCACTGTGAGGACAGGAAGGCAGAGCCCAGACCCACTGACTGACCAACATGTGAAACCTACAAGAAGCCTGTGTCTTCTCGGGGGGAAGGCGGGTACTCAGAACCCATCACCGCGCACACTACATAAGGACCGCAACATAACAGGATTGCTCTCTGATTTCAGCAATTAGTGGCTTTTGGGCTTTTAGGGAGCATATTCTGCCTTTACATCACTTATCATTTTCTGAAATCATCATGGGCATTTACTTGTTTCTTAATTGTCACCCCCCATCAGCCTCCCCCGGACTGTTGCATGAGAGCTGGGATCTTGTCTGTCTGCTACTTGGTTACACTCCCAGTGCTCAGAAGAGTTTCCAGCACATAGTAGGTGCTCGGTAAATATTTATTTTAGGAATGAATAAATAACATATTACAATATACTGTTAGTGCAGAGTGACATTCATTATTTGATTCTAAAATGTCTTCACCTGTTCACCAGTGAAATTCTGAATAAAGGTCATATCTGTAGAGTTAATGATTGAAACCTGAAAGCATAGAAATCAGATAGGTTACATCATTTGGCATAGAATTGGAGCAATTTTTAAAAAGTTTAACTTAAATCATTTTAAAATTTTTGTGAGGAGTCATAAATGGTTAGCTCTACATGTAAAAAAAAAAAAAAATAATAAGCCCAAAGGAACGATCTTTAAAAATTCCAACTGAACTTTTTGTTTATGGTGAAATCTGGGATCCTTTCAGACAAAATGCATGCTTACTAATCTGATGTAGAGAAATCTGAATTCAGGAACACTGAGAGCACCTAATCTGATAGTTAATTGATCTAATCAAAAATTTAATCTAAGTTTCACTTCTGTGCATTTGCTGTTATGAGAAATTGATGACTATGGTTCTCTGCAAAAAAATGAAATTTTAAAGTATTATCCATGTAGCAAAAATATTCCTTTTAAATTCTATCCAGGCAGGGCTTCCCTGGTGGCGCAGTGGTTGAGAGTCCGCCTGCCGATGCGGGGGACGCGGGTTCGTGCCCCGGTCCGGGAAGATCCCACATGCCGTGGAGCGGCTGGGCCCGTGAGCCATGGCTGCTGGGCCTGCGCGTCTGGAGCCTGTGCTCCCCGGTGGGAGAGGCCACAACAGTGAGAGGACCGTGTACCAAAAAAAAAAAAAAAAAATTCTATCCAGACAACCTAGATATTATAAGTTTACCAGACTTAAACGTTATTTAAAATATAAGTTTTTCCTTTCATAAGGTCGATTTATTTTCCTTTCCTATTTTTATGGTAACTAGTTGTAATGGGTTTGAATAGTATCCCTCCAAAACTCATGTCTATCCCGAACTTCAGAAGGTGACCTCATTTGGAAATAGGGTCTCTGTAGATGAAATAAGTAAAGTTAAGGATCTTGAAATGAAGTCATCCTGGATTTAGGGTGGGCCCTATGTCCAATGACTGGTGTCCTTATAAGAGGAGGAGAGGACACACATAGACACAGATGGAAGAAGGCCATATGGAGACCGCGGCAGAGATTCAGGTGAAGCTCCCACATGCCGAGGAAAGGCAGGGCCACCTGAAGTTGGCAGAGGCGGGAAGAATCCACCCCTACATTCATGGGAGGGATGTGACCGTGCCGATCACACCTTGATTTCAGCCTTCTGGCCTCTTGAACTGTGACAGAATAAAGTTATGTTGCTATAAGCCACCCAGTTTGGGGTCATTTGTTATGACAGCCCTTGCAAACTAATACACTAGTGAAATAACAATTGACCTTATTATGTCCACCGTATGGGACATATTAAAATGCTGATCACATCAACAGTGGGATCGTCTGCAACTATTCCCAGATTACGCACACGCATAGGGCTAGGCTAGCTTCATGGGCACGTGACCCGTGCAGTCAGTCACAAAGGGTCCCACGTGCAGACGGGCCCTCCCCACCCTGTGGACAGCCCAGCTGTCACTGTCCTGAAATTCTTAACAATTTTGAACTAGGGGCTAGGCATTTTCACTTTACACTGGGTCCCACAGACGATGGAGCTGATCCTGCACCCAGGTCAGAAAAGAATCTAACCTCCCTTTTCGTAAGCAAACGAGCGTGGATCAGTGGTGCTCACTATTAAAGGGCATTTTAAAAGATTTGAAAACCGCATGCAGCAAAATGTTTCTTTGCGTAGGTAGAGAACGTAGCGCGTAACGCCTTCGTAGTACTCACGCATCCAAAATTCTGTGCTCCTCTGGGAACCCCAGCCACCAGTTCTGTGATGGAAATAGTCATTTACCAGGTGAGTAGCATAGCACACTGTAAAGCTATACAACAAATCAGCTAAAGAGGGTGCCTCTTAAGTGAGTAACTATCATGGGTCCTGTAGAGAGATGGAGGTTTGAAGCCACAGTTTCGCACTGGCTTTTGCTTCTGCTACAGACGAAAGAAAACAGAAGACCCAAAGTCGTACTTGGAGATTTACCTGTCTCCCTCACATTCTCCATGTGTTTCTGCCTCCAGAACATAAGCCTGGCTTCTCAGATCTGTGTGTGATTTGTCAGTTAAACCTCGTACTCTGATTTCTCCGGTTTTCACTGTCTTTCGTACTTGTCTTTTGTACTAGTGTACAAAGTAACAGCTCCTGTCCCACTAATGTGTTCAAACAATTTCAGTTACCTAAGGAAAAGCCACATACTATAAATGATTGAGTCTTTCCCCCTGGAACAGAATTACAGGACAACCTGGCAGCCAAGGGTACACAAGGAAGGGAAGCTTCAGTAATAGAGGTAGAAAAAGCAACTCTGGTGAAAAGCGGGGAGCATATTCCAATGCACAGTGATATGGCTCTAGATTCAGGAAATAGTGGTTTCAGTGCTTGGGTCTGCCATAAACTGGGGATCAATCACTGAAACTGATTTTTTCCAGTCACCTACAATAGATGGGAGTTGGAACTGCCTGATTATGAGAGATCTTTCCAGCTCTCATTTCTATAAATCTAAACTATCCTTTGATTCAGTGGGGTCAACATTTTAGTTTAATTTAAAGAAAGGGGGCCTGGAAAAGAGTCCCCTTCCATTCAAATTTCCCTTCACCCAAAGCTGGTCCTAAAGGTATAGCACAAATTCTAGCATTAATTCTATCTGATGTAATAAACTCTAGCAGAGGTGGGCGCTCATGCTGTTGGAGCGTTAATCATCAGAGAAGATCCATTTGGGCCTGGATGTTGGACTTTTCAGTGGTAAATTTACTCTAATTCAATCAACATATAAATGTTCATTGCAAGCATAGGATACAGCATGGAGCAAAGACAAAATTCCCTGCTCTCGTGGGAGCTTATACTTGAGCTGGAAGGGGCAGTCAATTTGAAAAGTAGAGTCAAATGTCATGTTAGAGTATAGCACAGAAAAACTAAGCAGTAAAATGGTACTGGGAGTGCTGGAATTGGGAGGCGGAAGGAATTATGATTTATTGGGGTGGTCAGGGAAGGTCTTGGCAAGAAGATGACATGTTACCAAAGCCTGAAGAAAGTGCAGGAGTAAATATCATGGAGGTCTAGGAGAAGTATGTTCTAGTCAGAAGGAATAGCACGTGCAAAGGTCCTGAGGTAGAAGTGTGTCTGGAGTATTCAAAGAACAGCAGGGAGGGCAGGGTGGCTGGAGTGGTTGGAAGGAGTCAGGGGTAAAGGACTGGGAGCTGAGGTCAGAGTAAATAGGGACCTCATGAACAGAGTCTTTTAGGTCATTGTGAAGACTTGGATTTTAGACAGAATGAGCTGGGCAATCACTGGGAGCCAAGAAGTTACACCACGTGACTTCTCTTCCTCGAGGACCACGTTGGCTGCTGGATCTAGGGAAGACCACAGGAGGGCCAAGATGAAAGCAAAGAGGATCAGTTAGGAGGCTGTTGCCACAGTGCTGATGGGCACTCGGATCAGAGCGGAGGCTGCGGAGGAGGTGAAAAGTAGGCAGATCCTGGCTGTCTTTTGAGTTTGGTTAGCAGGATTTGCTCATGGATTAGATATGGATGGGGTGTGAGAGAAAGAGCACAGTCCAAGGCTGTTGCAAGGTTTTTTGCTTGAGCAGCTCGGAGGATGGCATTGCCATTTACTGAGATGGAGCTGATGGAGGGTAGAGCATGTTTAAGTGGACAGATCGGGAGTTCAGGTTTAAGCTTATTAAGTTAGGAAGAGCCATTCAAATAATGTTGAGTGTTGAGTAGATTCTAGACCTTACACCGTATTCCAGCTTCCTGGACACACGTATGGACGTTTACTAGGGGCACCTAAAAACAGACCACACTCAGATAGAACAGAGCTGACTGATTTCGAGATCAGGCTTGCCAAACAGGAAAGACTAAGGGGATTATACCAAGTGAGATACCCGGCAACCACGGCTTCTCATTCCCCACAAACATTCAGAATTTGGTTTAAAAAAAAAAAAAAATCAGCCATCACACTAGTAACTTTGGGGCCTGCAGCCTCATAATGGCTATAACACAAAGGAGTTATTAAATGTAGGGCTGATGAAAAGTTTCAGAATTGTTTAAAAATCACAGTCCTAAAAGAGCTTTTTAGGTCACTGCACTTTTCCCCGTGTTTTATATTGGGCTGGCCAAAAAGTTCGTTCAAGTTTTCTGTAACATCGCATGGAAAAACCTGAACGAATGTTTTGGCCAATCCAATAGAGGGCTTCATTTCAACAATGTTTCTCACCTTGCTGAGAGTCCCCAGTAAATTCCCCAGCAGCAACTGAATATCCTGTTTTAAAGCAAGAAACAAACGAATCACACGTTTGAAGACTTTACAAATGATCTGTATCTAGAAATATGAAGGCACTACCATAGTAGTACCTTGTGCAGAAATGCCAACAAATCCTATTACATAGAAGTTTAGGGTTCTACAAAGAGAAAAATTAATCAAACCAGGATTTATACTAAATCTTGGAAGCATACTAGATCTGCTGCTTCTGAGCCTGGCAACACCTTCGGATTCTGAGGTCCCTTTTAGAAGCAGGAATGCTTCATTGCCCACCTGGACGTGTGAATGGTGGTTGCTGCATTTGAAGAGTTGCTGACTCATCATAATCAGACATAATTACTCTGAGAGGTATCTCTTGTGCTCAGGTTCTGCAATTTCTGATCACCTACAAGGCCTACTTCCTAATACCTTTAATGATGATTTCCCACAAACTTCACTTGGCTCTAAAGTGAGACGAGGTGATAAAAGATAACTACAGTTTTTAAAAGTTCATCAAGGAATCAAAATGCCGATACGTATGATACCAAAGGTGGCAAACGATAGTGATGAAATGGCATCGTGTGGTTTGCACGTAATAAATTTTGAGAACATTCTAGCAACTGGAAAGTCTCTTGCTCTTTTTAGAAACTGGAAAGGGTCATCGTCATGTTGCCCGGGTAGTACTGGGCATCCTCACTAATACATAGTATCTACGACTGACTGGTAAAATCCTTTATTTGCAAGAGATTGTCACGGAGCCTATAAAACAGCTATGAAACTATGGAGACTACATATAATGGCTGAATCAAAAGAAAAGAAAGCTAAGAGTCCACTCGAAGCTAGTAAGAGAAGAAAATTTGCAAAAGGTGCCAAATATAAGTGAGGAATAAAATTTGCTTCCACATTTAACATGCTTGTCTTTTGAGAAGCCGCAAATGTCTTGAGCAATGCATCTCACCAAGGTAACTGTCATCGTAGGAAGCAGGAGCCACTTCTGTCTGCTTTTCTCCAGCCAATTTTCTCAGGATATCCTTGAATGAGTAGTTTGCAATGATATCTGCAATACTGGCAGTGATCACCTGACCTGTGTTCAAACAAATGAATAGATTAACTGAATGAACATGAGAGGCGGGCCCTCTCCGCCACAGACACAGGGTATCTGAACAACACACACGCCCTTGAAAATGGCCATGAGGTTGCCTGCATTTTCGACAATGAATTTTCCTGCCTGGCTCTAGAACTGCAGGCTAAGTTTGCTAACAACTGGTTAGAGCTTTCCATTCTAATAGAAGAAGCACAGATGAACTATGTAATTGTTTTCATACAACATTTATTTTTTTCTGTTGTTTAAATTAAGGTGTAGTTGGTTTATAATATTATGTTAGTTTCAGGCACACAGCATAGTGATTCGGTATTTTTATAGATTATACCCCATTACAGGATAGCCATGGATCCAAAAGATGGCCAGCAATGTTCCACTACAACTTTTATGCATTCCTATATTTATTATGGAAATCTAAGGAAAAAGTGTGATCTCATGCTCTTTGGGAGAAAACTGGAAGAATGTTTTCAAGAGACTAAAATTTAATATTAATTTTAAAGCCAAACTATTCCTTGGGGATTCACACATTCACAACTTCAGTCTTTCTGTCTGAAGTTCCAAAAGAATAAAACTGTTAAATCAGGCCGTAAATATCTCCGAGTGACCTTGCCTGAAATGACTGTTCTTATATTAAGACAGTCGTATTTACACATGAGTTTCTGAACAACGTCTGTAGAATTTGCCAGTTTTCTCTTGGGTTAAAGCTAAATATCCCCTTCCTTGCTCCCACAGACACACTGCCTTTGCTTATTTCCTTTAGCTCTTCTATAAATATTATAATCTTAAAACTGACTGAGTAAAATTTTAAATTATCTCAGACAAATGCTCTCTATCCCCTCGACATGGCTAATTGTCAGCATATCATCTATATCAGACATTTTTTTTTCAACGTAAGGAAAGAATTATGTGAAATTAATCAAGTGCATTAGAACAAAATCTTTTTAAACACATCACTTTTATTTTATACCCATCCTCTGCATAAAATATATTGTTTTCCAGTTTGCAAAATAATGTTTAAAGACTGAAAGGTTAATTATTTGATGTGCATAGTTGTATATGTATGAATTAAGCTTAACAGTAATTTCACATAAAATTTTATCATAAATCCATCTCGCCTGTATCTTTCCCATTGGCCTTTTAAACATGATCAGGTCTCCTCCATTAAAAAAAAAAAAAAAAAAACCAAAAAACTTCACTCAACTATTCATCTCTCTCATATTCTTTTCTATTCTTATTCTAAACTTTACAGCCAAAATTAAGTCTGTATTTTCTGTAATCTCTCTTTAGGCATCCCATTCACATCCATGCCTTTGGTTATCACCACTATGCTAGTTTTTATTTTAGCCTAGATATCCTCTCTGAGTTTAAGCCCATACATCTAAATACTTATGTGAAAAGTCTTGGACATCTCAAACATGTTCATACTCAACATAACCAAAAGTAAACTCATCATCTTCCTTCCCCAGTACACTCCAAACCCGTTCTCTTCCTGCTTTCTCCATTTCAGGGACTGGGACCCACCTAAAACCATTCAGTTACAAAAGTCAGAAACATATCCTTGGCATCCTCCCTGTTCACCCACATACATCCAAACCATCATCCAAGCTGTTTATTCTGCCTCTGAAGTATCTCTCAAATTCCGCCCCTTTCTCAGTCTGTACTATGACCACTCTAAGAAGCAAACATCTTCATCTGAACCTTACAGCTGGTTTACCTTATAGACTTAAAACTAGCTTATAACCTTAGAACTCGTTTGCTGATACTGCACTTTGGCCAACTGCCGATCCATTTTCCACACTGAAGCCAGCGTGATCTTTGTGTAACACACACCTGATGATAAAATCCCATGCTTCAAATTCTCCAGTGGTTTCCCATTATTCTCAGAACAAACAACACATTCTTATTCTACCTCAGGCAATACACTTAAACTCCAACCATCCACCGGGGATTTCTCATTGTTTTGGAGATAAAGACAAAACTGCTTACCTGGGGCTGCAAGCCCTGCAGGGAGGGTGGGACCCCTCCATCCCACTCAGCAGCTCTTAACTCTAGTCCCCTGATTTCCCTCCATTCTCAGCTCGCCGGGCGCCTTTATGCCCTAGAACATTTTCACACAACCCTTCCTCTCTGCGCCTGGTTACCTCCCACTCGGGGTTCAGGGCTCAGTTCAGGGTTGCTGCTTCCAAATTCGTTGAAGTTAAGGTTGATGCCGGCTTATGTAACACCTTTTTTAAGAATTAGAGGAAGTCATCCCTCCTGGGCAGATGCCATCGTGCACCTGGGTTCAGGGCTCCCTAAGCAGAGCACAGGTTGTAATTTCATCTCGTCAGCCAGTGTTCAGAGGACAAAACATACCTGCATGGGGCCACCCTGGAGAAGCCTCCTATGCTCTCATGGCCCCATCTTGACATAGCTTCCTAGTGAGTATCATGCCCGGAGTTTCTTAAGTACTCGTGTGAGTATTCGATTAATGCCTGCATCTTTCCCCAGATGCTAACCTCTGCGGGTTACTCATAATTGTACCCTCAGCATCTAGCACAAAGCTGGGCATGGTCTCAGTAAGCATTTGATGAATGAAGGAATTAAGTTGCAACGGTATTTTAAAATATCATTTATATCACAAAGTACAAACTGAAATGGAGAAACTACCAATATGGAGATAAAATTAACATAATAAAAAGTCAACACTTGATGTTACTTCTGTTTCATCTCCCTGTTGGAAACAACCCGTGGGCATTTCTTCTCTGCTAACAGGACCTACCTTGCCAATAAAAACTGCCAGGGCCTCCAACTATAAGGTCTCCGTTCTACAAAACAGAAACGGCAACAATTGGAAAAGAAAAACAGTTTCTTTTTTTTTTAAGGGTGAGAAATCATTGTTCATAAGCATTGCTCTAACAATTATACATAAAAAGTAATTTTTAAAAGAGGCCCTTATATCTGAGTCATGCAGGTCATTTTCTTTCCTTTTATTCCTTTCAATTATTTTGTTGTATCAAATAATTTTAATTAGATTTAATTAGGTAAGTAAAATTCTCTCCCCTGAGAATACATAAATTCAGTTTTTTGGCACTGCATCTTCCATGCTGTGCAGCTCCGTAGACACGGTCTTTTGAGCCTTAGCCGTAAAAAGAAAATTTGATTTCTGTTTATTTTAAGGCCACAGTAATGCCTGTTTTTTTTTTTCTATACATCTGCAAACACACCCCTTCCCAGGAGAGGGAGTGACAACTCCAGACTAGAAAATAGAAACTTTCCTTTCTACTTAGAGCCCCACCTTCCTTATCCTGCATCCTTGACTTTTAGTGGGGGGTGGGGGGGGGAGAAAAAGAGTAAAATTTCAGACACTGATGAAATTTACAGTATTTGCAAAACCATGGAAGCTTTGCGCCCACGTTCTTATTAAATATCTGTTTTTAATTTGTGAAAGGATAACGTGAAATTAACACTAATGTGAAATCTAATCAGTCAGTTACACCTAAGAGATGAAAACACAGATGCTTGTGATCTTTTTAGAAGCACATTTCTTTACTGAGTTTTTGAGATTTTCATTTAAAAACGAAGCAAGGGGCTTCCCTGGTGGCGCAGTGGTTGAGAGTCCACCTGCCGATGCAGGGGACGCGGGTTCGTGCCCCGGTCTGGGAGGATCCCACATGCCGCGGAGCGGCTGGGCCCGTGAGCCATGGCCGCTGAGCCTGCGCGTCCGGAGCCTGTGCTCCGCAACGGGAGAGACCACAGCAGTGAGAGGCCCGCATACCGAAAAAAGAGGAAGAAAATGCAAAAATGAAGCAAGACTGTTGCTTTTCAGCCTGTGTATTTCTTTTTTTTTTTTTTTCTCATATAACCATTTTTAATACATAACAAGCAAAGGAAGCAAGCAGAGGAGATAATCAAAGGGCATTAAACACTTCTCTAAATGCATTACAGAATGTTTTTCAAATCCAATTCCTTAAACAACTCTCTTCTCTGTATAGCAAGCAGGTTTCACTGTTTTAACCATTATTCCATGTGTCTTTATTTTTTATTTTATTTTATTTTTTTTAACATCTTTATTGGAGTATAATTGCTTTACAATGGTGTGTTAGTTCCTGCTTTATAACAAAGTGAATCAGTTATACATATACATATGTCCCCATATCTCTCCCCTCTTGGATCTCCCTCCCTCCCACCCTCCCTATCCCACCCCTCTAGGTGGTCACAAAGCCCCGAGCTGATCTCCCTGTGCTATGCGGCTGCTTCCCACTAGCTATCTATTTTACGTTTGGTAGTGTATATATGTCCATGCCTCTCTCTCGCTTTGTCCCAGCTTACCCTTCCCCCTCCCCGTATCCTCAAGTCCATTCTCTAGTAGGTATGCATCTTTATTCCCATCTTGCCCCTAGGTTCTTCATGATTTCTTTACTATTTAATAAAATGCCATATGTATAGATTACTTTATTAAAAATAAAGAGCAAACAAAAAAATTTAAAGTTGCCAAAACAGGCCAGGTATATACCTAAAGGTTCTTTTGTTGATGGTGGTTATTGCGGGTGGGAGTGGGAATGAGAGGCAGGGGGTAAAAAAAAATCAAACAGATAAAATAAATTTTAGAAGCTATAAGATCAAAAGAATTTACCTTATAAAAGTCCAGACTAAATCCTGCTTGGCAGTAACCCTGACCTTCAGGATCAGCATTGCCTGGAATGATCAAAAGATACAAATGTTATAACATCATTATCCCCGAGATCTATTTTAATAACCAATTCAGGATACACTGTTGTTTTATCTATAGACTTCTAAATTTAAAATGATCAATATGTGTTCTATATTTATTTTTAAAATTTATTCCAAGTAATTTCTTAAATACATTGCAATCTGTGTTCTTGTCCCGAATGGCACTGTGATTCTACAGTAAGAGCGATAGGAATAACGTTCCTTGGACTTACGATACTGGGTTTTATAACTCATGTTTATTTGAAGAAATAAAACATCCATCTCCCATCTATGTTCCCAGTTCCCCAACTGGCAATAATGTGTTTCTGTGGTGCCCACGTGTTCTGAGTAAAGCAATGCCTTGAGAAAGAGAGAGCTGAATTTAGTCACCTGGGTGGACACTTTCTCCTGGGGTCACCGATAAGAGTTTCAATTTCCTGATCTCTCACCGGAAATTAACTTCAAATTCTTCTATTATCATTACGTAAATTAGGACCTGGCATTTCTGATCACATTGCATCTCACAGGGACTCTAGTGTTCACAAAAGAGAAAACTCTCTAGAAATGGCTTATTTTATACTCTCTGCAATGTAATTCACTAGCTGAATGTCCAATAGGACTTTTTTATAATACAGTTTTTTTTTTTTTTTTTTTTTGCGGTACATGGGCCTCTCATTGTTGTGGCCTCTCCCGTTGCGGAGCACAGGCTCCAGACGTGCAGGCTCAGTGGCCATGGCTCACGGGCCCAGCCGCTCCGTGGCATGTGGGATCCTCCCAGACCAGGGCACGAACCCGCGTCCCCTGCATCGGCAGGCGGACTCTCAACCACTGCGCCACCAGGGAAGCCCTGTAATACAGTTTTTTAAACCATAGGCAGGTCAACTGTGGATTCCCAGGATATTAGGATCCTGGGACATTAGGATGAGGAATGTACTACTTGTCACTTGTACTTTAAAAGAGTATCACTCCTAAAGTACTTAAATTAAAACCAAAATATAGTTCAGTAGAGGGAATCTCAGTCATTATACAGTTAGATGCGAACATGCAAATAATTACTCCTTTCTTATCAAGGATACTCCTGAATGGAAGCTAAAATAAGAGGGCAGGAAAGGAAAAGCACATCATCCCAGGAAAAATTTATAGGCTGGACATGTGCCTGTTCCAGAAGCTTTTTGAAATGGATCAGGCCTTTCCAGCTTTTCCTAGAATGCCTTCTGTTTTTTCTTCTCTTTGGTTAGTGCTAATTTTAGCACCGTCATCAGCCATTCTTTCCAGATGTTCCCTTTATATTTTAAAATACTTTTCTACTTCATGTACTGTATTTTTTTGATGATCTGTTTTTAATTCAAATGTCGATGCTTTGTGTGTGTTTTTTTTAAGCTAAGTTTTTTTTTTTTACAGCTTTACTGAGGTATACTTAATATACCAAAAAAATGCACATCTTACTGTGTACGTTTTGATGAGTTTAGACATATGCCTCATACCATGATACCACCACCACGATCATGGGAATAAACATATTCATCACCTCCAAAAGATTTCTTGTGTTCCCCACCCTCAATCAAATTTGCTTTTTTGTTTGTTTTTTTGTGGTGAAAACACTTAACATGAGATCTACCCTCTTAACAAATGTTTAGTGCACAGTACCTTACAATATATTTTATTTTGTAACTATATTTTGTGGTTTATAGTTATGAATGCTACAAAGTTCCTTAAAGTCTCAAATGTCCAGGTACCATTCTTCTAGAAGTTCATGCCTGTAAATAGCTGTATGCAACAAGAAATATATATGAACACAAGATATATGATTATGTGAACATAGATGTGTTGACTGTATTTAAGAAATGTATTTTAATGCATAAATCTTTTTTATAAATCCTTTTGAAAATCGACTCTGACTTTTTCAATATTGTAAATTATTCAGAAAGGAAGAAACAGGACCATTCTTTGAAATCATTTTGCTGCAAAACAGGAAACTGAAAAAATTCAGAGAAAACAGTAATTTTTCATAAAATTCATCGAGAGAGCAACCAACTTCAAATGTTGAAGTGGTGATTATAATAGAAATGGGAGGTTATTTCCTTTGCAAAGTAAGTATTTCTCTTACAATTATAGTTTATGAGAGCTGAAGGAATCTTTCTTCCTAGAACTTCAGAGCATCTGTGAACTTTACAATTATGCCCTAAAGAGTAAACTCAGGAATCCAGGGAATCACGGTATCATGTGTTGGCTTCCCAAGGAGAATGGAAAGGTGTGTGTAAACCATTGCCATCTAAATTATGAATGACTGTAAGAGCTACAGGCATGTCATTAATATGAATGAGCAGACTACCACCCAAATTGCTCAAAGTGTCAGTGAAGGGGCTTTGCAGTGTGACATGAACATGAGAGGCTTCTTGAAATTCTCTTTTGAAAGTAATATCCCTGTTCTGTGATATTGGCCATACGCTCATGAACAAGGTGGCTTTGTGTTTATGAACTGTGAACTCCTTAGGGAACACAGGAAGCCGGCTCCTTGGGTGCATTTGAGAAGGAAGTACTTCCAGTAAGAGAGAGACCAGGAGGATGTGACACTGGAGTTGTGTACTAGACTGAACAGAATTCCTGGCCATTTGTTTGGCTATTCTGCAGCTCGACATAAACTTCACCTTTACCTGTGTCAAGCTATTCTTTTATTTAGGAAAGTAAACGCTAAATAAATTCGCAACATAATATACCCGTGTAACTCAAAATGAGAGCATACTATACTTTAAAGTTCTAGATAATGGTTCAAACTCACCCTGCAACTCTTATCCACAAGTCTAGATGGCTTATGCTGTATTTTAACCTGAGCTCTCCCATCACATGGGCAGTCAGATAAAAAGGCAGAACAAGAAGCAGTGACATGGTTTCTAAACAATCATCCTTGATGTTAGCTGGAAGAGGATATATCATCAAGGTAAGAGGCATGTGAAGGACGGGCTCCTCATTTCAGCTACAGTAGTTTGCTGTGGGGAGGTACCTCTAGCAAATCATAAAGAAATGTGATATGGATAGGTGTAAAAATTGATGAAACAAGTTCAGTTTTGAATCTCTGCTCTACCATAAATTTTATGAATAAATTCAGGATTTATTTATTGCTCTACCTGACTTTTTTTTTTTGCCATGATACACGGCTTGCGGGATCTTAGTTCCCCAACCAGGGATCGAACCCGTGCCCCCTGCAGTGGAAGCGTAGAGCCCTAACCACTGGACTGCCGGGGAATTCCCTGACTTTTATCTTTAGCATAATAATAAGGACCTCTTACAGAACTCAGCGGCATGACCTTGAGTGGAAAACGACACAAAATATCCCTCTTAATGGATGATGCCATGCTTGGGAAGCTCCTGCTTTCCTGCTCCAATAACTGCTAAGAGAAGCCCTTCCCGTCGTCCTGTCTGAAACAGCTCCTCTCCCTACCCAGGCACGTCGCTCCCTACTTTTTTGCCTTGCTATGTTTTTCTTTGTAGTACTTTTCACTACCTGCCATTATATTAGAAACTTATTTATTATTTAAACAAATTTTGTTGTTGAGATGTAATTGATATATTAGTCCAAGGTGTACAACACAATTTGATTTATGTATATACTGTGAAATAATTACTACAGTAAATGTAGTTAACATCTGTCACCACACATCGTTACAATCTTTTTCTCTTTTGGCTATGTTGGGTCTTCACTGCCACGCGCAGGCTTTGTCTAGTTGCGGCGAGCGGGGGCTACTCTTTGTTGTGGTGCGTGGGCTTCTCATTGCGGTGGCTTCTCTTGTGGCAGAGCACGGGCTTTAGGTGCATGGGCTTCACTAGTTGTGGCTCACGGGCTCTAGAGCGCAGGCTCAGTAGTTGTGGCACGTGGGCTCAGTAGTTGTGGCTTGCGGGTTCTAGGGTGCAGGCTCAGTAGTTGTGGCGCACGGGCTTTGTTGCTCCGTGACATGTGGGATCTTCCCGGACCAGGGCTCGAACCCGTGTCTCCTGCATTGGCAGGCGAATTCTTATCCACTGCGCCACACGGAAGCCCCGTTACATCTTTTTAAAGCTCTTAAGATCTACTCTCACAGCAACATTCAACTATACAATATCGTATTACTAACTACAGTCACCATGCTGTACATTACATCCCCAGGATTTATCTTATAACTGGAAACTTGTACGTTTTGACCACCTTCACCCGTTTAACCCACACCCACACACCCCACCACTGGCAACCACCAATCTGTACTCTTTTTCTGTGAGTTTGTGTGGGTTTTTTTTTTTAAGATTTTGCATATAAGTGAGATCATACAGAGTATTTTTCTTTATCTGACTTACTCCATTTAGCATAATACCCTCAAGATCCATCCATGTTGTCGTAAATGGCAAGACTTCATTCTTTTTTATGGCTAAATAATATTCCATTGTGTATATATCCATATCTCTATCTATTCCATATTTCCTTTATCCACTTATCCATTGATGGATCCTTTGGTTTTTCCATGACTTGGTTATTGTAAATTGTGCTGCAATGAACATGGGGGTGCAGATATCTTTTCAAGATAGTGATTTCAGTTCTTTTAGATAAATACCCAGAAGTGGAATTGCTGGATCTGAACTTATATATTTACGCATATGTTGTCTCTCTCCCGCCCTAGAATATGCTTTTTGAAGACAGGGGTTTGCTTTTTCTTGTCCTGTGCTTTATTCCCTAAACATAGTGCTCAGTGTGTTCAAAAAACACGTGTTGAATGAATGCATAACTGAGTCTTATTATCTATGAGGAACACCTCTTTTATTTATTTATATAAGTTTATTTATTTATTTATTTTTTGGCTGTGTTGGGTCCTTGTTGCTGTGCACAGGCTTTCTCTAGTTGCAACGAGCAGGGGCTACTCTTCGTTGCGGTGCTCGGGCTTCTCATTGCGGTGGCTTCTCTTGTTGCAGAGCACAGGCTCTAGGTGCACGGGCTTCAGTAGTTGCGGCATGCGGGCTCAGTAGTTGTGGCTTGCAGGCTCTAGAGCGCAGGCTCAGTAGTTGTGGCGCACGGGCTTAGTTGCTCCGCAGCATGCGGGATCTTCCCGGATCAGGGCTCAAACCCCTGTCCACTGCACTGGCAGGTGGATTCTTAACCACTGCACCTCCAGGAAAAGTCCAGGAACACCTCTTTTAAAGCCATTTAAGGGACTTCCCTGGTGGTGCAGTGCTTAAGAATCCACCTGCCAGTGCAGGGGAAACGGGTTTGATCTGTGAGAACACAGGCTAGGTGGAGAACTCATATCCACTGTGCCCTTGGGTCCAGTCATGCTAATTAACACCATTCCTACAATTAACAAGCAGACAGGTAGCATTTTTCCAATGCAGTGTGAATTTGGAGTAGAGGCGGAGAGTTTAAGGCCTAAAATAAGGAACCAATCAATTTGACTGCAGAATATCTAAGAACAGAAAATTTCTGAAACACGGAAGACGATCAGCAGAATTCCGTGTCTTGGTCCTCACGTTACAGTAAGGCATCCTGGAAGACCGTCCATCATCTTTACCCCCACTGCTTTTCCCTTACCAATGGTGTTCTGGGGTTGCCTGCACTGTCTATAGCAGAAAAGCTTGAGCTAAATTTCAGTTCCAAGAATAGAAATAACTTACTGTTCCGACAAGGAGAGTACTCAGCATACGCACTGAAATTCTGAATCGCTACATAGCACGTGCCAACTGGGTCCTTTTCTGGCGTCGGCTTAAGAGTTCTCCAGTGATATAATGGAGCACAGGCCTGGGAGACATCAAAGACAATAAAATTTTTTTGGATGTAGATTCCTCATACAGTGCTTTGATTTGACTTATTGATGAATGGACCTAAATTTGTAACAAACAATGCTCAATTATTAAGTGACTTAATTGGCCTCCAGTATGCTAATGAGTACCTCGGTAGGCAGAGTTAATGAAACTTCCAAAGCCAATATTTCAACATTAATGCACTGTAGAATTGGAACAAATTAAGCATATACAAAGGAATGAGATTTTTTTCCCCCACAGGATTTTAAATCAAATCAAAGTAGCCTAGCAAAAGTAAATATTTACTAAAGGCAAAGAACTCGTATTTTCTTTTTTTTTAATTGGACCTACATAAAAGCAAATGAACATTTAAACAGCGAATGAATCAGTGTGATGTCTTAAAAAGAGAACTAGTTCCTTTCTTGGTTTAATTGTTGCTTAAAGAAAAACTACTTTCAAATCAAAGGATGCAGACAAGTTTGTAAACCTCTGTTTTGTGGATTCCTCTGGTTTATCACTGAGGGTGCACCTGACGATTTTTTTAAAACAACGACTTACATTTGGACTGCTACCCCCTTATCACAGTGGGTTTATTTTTCATTTGATAGTTTTTATTCATGACAAGACAAAAATTAATTTAAACAATAGTAAGAAAAACATGATTCTTGGATTATGAAATATAAAAGAGGATATATGAAATCCTCTTTAATTAAGTTAAATAATTAATTTTGCTAGGAATGAGACAGGCAATAAACATAAACAGGTAGAAAACACAGGCACCTTTCTGACTTCTGTTTTGCTAGCTCGAATCCTACGTAACTGTGTTTTACCTGAATATTCAACCACTCATTTCTAAGGATGCAGAATTAGGGACTTCTAGAATATGGAACCACTAGCCTCTCTCCTAATTTGATGACATCACACTTAAAACAATGCCAGAAAAAGTGGGGGCAGATCCTGATTTTAGTCTTTTCATGATTCCAAACATGTCCTTGGTAATCAGTCCAATGTGTAACGACTTCTAGATAATTTTACTAAGTAGCACCCTTCTTACTTGAGAATATAAGTTATCTTTACTAAAATAACTTAAGTTTTTTGGGGCTTTGTCTCTCTCTGTATTGTGAGGTCTTAGCCAATACTGAAAAGCTCTCTAACACATCTAAGTCCCCTTAACTTCGGGCGCTATGTGGTTAAGACACTTAACATAAGGTGGAATGGTGAAAAGTAGGAGTTTGGAAGGGAAAGCATTACCTATGTGGTTCAGTATAAGCCAACTCGCATCACCTTCCATATCACCATAGAACACTTTAATGCCATGAAAATTCTTTCCAGTGTTTGTCTGCTATCAGCCCTAAAAAATTATCTTTTTTATACCTGCTCAGTTTCACACTGATGTGAGACATGATGATGTGATAATATTCAGGCTTCGACCCAAACACACATGATACCTGGATATTCAAAATCGATACTTCTGTTCACAGCAATTTGAAGTTCTAAGAATTGTCACACAGCGTAGAATTTAATTCTTTATGCTGCTAAGTTTCAGTGCTCAAGGAAAAAATTAACTTGAAAGGTACTTTATATTATCCTATTTCCTACCACATAATTTTGAAAGTGCAAGCATGCCCTCAAATTAAGCATATTTATTATGAACATGGTGTGTTATTTTACGTTCAATAATTCTGAAGATTTCTACAAATATTGAATAAATGCACAATAATATAAGTTTTCAAGACTTAATCAAAATCAATATAGTACCAAAAGATTTTTTAACCCCAAATAGTTATTAGATGGAATTAGCTTTTCAATAGCTATTCACATACATTGTAAATCACTAAAGGATTAAAAAGTTTTTACCAGTCCTGGAATGTGAGAACTATATTAATGCAAATACAATTCTACAGAGAGCCTATTGTAAATTCTGGATTTGTCACTAAAAAGGGCTATCTATGTTTTATATATTAGTTGTTTTATGTCAAAATTTCTGTGGGGCGTTAACCACAGACCAAATAAAACAAGGCATTTCCTTTAGATACTTATTTTTATTAAATCATAATTCAAACACCTTTAAACAAATCCCAAAAGCAAAAGTTATTGCTTTATTTTGTAAGGAGATTAGAGCCAATAGTAAAAAAAAAAAAAAAAAATCCCCCAATAACAAAAAAGTTTCCAGATCAACTTATACAGTTATTTATTTCTCAGTAAACCAGACACGTGTTATCACTCGGATCTATAGAGAAGAGAATCACAAAGTCATAGCATTTTAAAGCCAAAAGATCTCTATCTGTGAGTGAGAAATTTTTACTTTAAAAAGTATCAGTGTACTCAGAGAACCATGTAACTGGTAGTTATATTTTTAAAGAAAACTTTCCGATAGTTCTAAAGAGGATCAATGACATCACAGTAGATTAACTTTTAAAGAATCCTAACAGTAGTACTCCTGTTTCTCTGGTCAAACTTTAGTCAGCCCTTTAAATCAATCTTAAGCAATGAAATATTTACCTTTTTAGGATTTAGCTTTTATTTTTCTATCTTCCTTATTTGTTTTTGAAATATTTGAAAAGATCTAACCAATCTTCCGGAAAACCAGCGTTACTTCCTGTAGCTTTAAGGACTAAAATAGATTCTTTAATTTGAAGCACTAAATTTTTTTGGAATGCTGATAGCTCATCTTTGAAAATCCAACGTATTCTTCCATGAAGGGATTTTGGTAGATAGGAGTTGTGAAACATTGCAGTGTACATGTTATTGCAAAGCAGCCCCGCAGCACGCAGCTGATACTCACCACCACTTTCCCCTTATGAGCTTTCACTGTCGCTCCAAACCACTGATTCGATTTAAACTCTATAGGTTCCTTGGTTCCATTTACTCTGATCTTTCTGTTGTCTGACAGGGAGAACATGGGTTGTTAATAATTTGTAAAACGTGGCAGCCAGCTAAAATATGTGATAATAAATTTACCCATTAAAAACATTTTTTAAAATGTCATACACATGGGGGGTTCTTTTTGACTAAGTCTGAGCTAGACTTTTCACTTAGAAATATACCAATCAAATGAATATACATACTTGGCTCATGACATTTCACAACTTAACTTTAAAAAAGCATTTTTTTTTTTTTTTTTTTTTTTGTGGTACGCGGTCCTCTCACTGCTGTGGCCTCTCCCGTTGCGGAGCACAGGCTCCGGACGCACAGGCTCAGCGGCCATGGCTCACGGGCCCAGCCGCTCCGCGGCACGTGGGATCTTCCCGGACCGGGGCACGAACCCGTGTCCCCTGCATCGGCAGGTGGACTCCCAACCACTGCGCCACCAGAGAAGCCCTAAAAAAGCATCTTTTTTAATGACTTACATTTTCATGGATAACTACTGTAAACTTGATGTAGACTCTGACAGTCTTTAATCTACACTTTTGTCATTGATTTGCCTGATGGAAGACCAAACATTTATAACTGCTCTAAGGAATTCCAAATCTTCTCTGATAGTGAAACTACTTGGAACCTCCATGCTCCAGGAAGCATAGCTGTCTCAGCATGGTTTAGCAGGAGTCTGCTTGAAGGACTCCAAGTTCCTGGTTTTTAACTGGGTAACATGTGTCCACACAGTCCCAGAACTGTGTCCCTCAACACGGTTTTATCCACACTTTGCAGATGTCAGCATGAGGGGGACCATCTGGGTAGAAATTCAACCCAATTACGACACACTTCAGGTCTTAATAAAAAGCAGATATCTTTTCTTCCACTCCTGATTCCCAATCGACATATTTCCCATGTGGTTCTAACCGCATGGTTCTAACTGAACTTCATCAGTAACAGCTAATGAATTTCAAAAGACATTTGTACCAGGGCAACTTATTTCTATGTGTTCTCTTTGGTATGAATTTTGTTTTTCCTCCTTGACTCTATAATAAATGCATTACAAATGAACTTCTAACTTCTATTAAGGGAGGCCAAAATATACACGCAATTAATATTCACTTGAGTTTACATATGATTACAGACTTTTCAAGAAAGAATAAATTATATATACTTAGGTCTTAACCTAAAATTTACGCTTTGATATGTTAGTAGAAAATTACAAATTTCCTTCTTTAAAATCTTATGCTTTTGATGTTTCTGGACTTTTAAAAAAGAAAAAACAAGTTCTGGAAATCCTCACCCCAAATGCACACAACTGGCAAAGAACTGGAGCATCTTACAGATTAGAGCGTAAAAATGAAAATATAAACATTTCTGTTTGCATCTAGGCAAGAAGACGGTAGACCTCAGAGAGGAAGGATCTTGTCACCATGCACTGGGTGATCTTGGGCAATTCATTTAATCTTCTGCAGTTTTCATTTCTTCTCTAAAATTAGGCTGAAAATACCCCCCCTTCCTCTTTCACAGGTGATCAAAGTCATAAAGATCACGTAGGTAATGTGGTAGTGCTTTATAAGCTGAGAACATACTACAGAATCTTGCAGCAATACAACCCTTCAAAAATATCTCTTAATTAGAAACCTGGAAACTCAACCTAAGTACAAGAATTAGAAGGGACCTCACAGACACATAAGTCAGTGCTCCAAATTGGCCGCCTTCTGCTAGAGAAAATGATGTGACTCTACCTTTGGGGCGCCTAAGGCATCTTTTCTGCTATTATAAGGTTGAACTGTGTAATAACTTGATTGAAAGTGTAATTTGTGTGTTATTTTCCAGCAACAAATTTCTTTGAGACCAAGAATACAAATGAACGGACGTCACTAATTCCATCCCTAATCCAAGGATTACAATAGAGAATAATCCCACTGTCCCAAGTCTCCCTTTACTGAAATGAGTTGTGATCTAGGTGTATCCTCCTTACCTTGACCTTTGAGGTGGACAAGTCATCTTTTTTTTTTTTTTTTTGGATGCACCACATGGCTTGCGGGGTCTTCGTTCCCCAATCAGGGATCGAACCCATGACCCTGCAGTGGAAGCACAGCGTCCTAACCACTGGACTACCAAGGAATTCCCAAGTCACCTTTTAAAAATTCTGTTTTATTGGGCTTCCCTGGTGGCGCAGTGGTTGGGAGTCCGCCTGCCAATGTAGGGGACGCAGGTTTGTGCCCCGGTCCGGGAAGATCCCATATGCCGTGGAGCGGCTGAGCCGTGAGCCATGGCCGCTCAGCCTGCGCGTCCGGAGCCTGTGCTCTGCAACGGGAGAGGCCACAGCAGTGAGAGGCCCGCGTACCGAAAAACAAACAAACAAAAATTCTGTTTTATTATTTTTATAAATTCACTGATGTAAATCTAATATTACAATGTCATAAAATTCAAATGAGTAACATGTATTTGGGTTGATTGTGAAAGTGACCTTTCCCTAATTTCTCACCTTCCTTTTCTGAACAAGATTCTTTCATGCCAAACAACCCAACACAGGGCTTAGTACTATGCACACTGGTGCTCGATGAACCTTTGATGCACAGGGGATGTTTTTGATTCGATTTGACCTGTTCGTTCCTGAAAACAACCTCCTGTAAAAACTCAGCACAATTTCTGTCCTTCTAAGCTCTCCTTGGTATGGCAAAGGGCTGAGAAGCTGGAACCTACATTTTCCAGACCCTCTTACAAATAGGATTCAGGTTGAATGAGAGGCTCATGGAGAGATCTGGAAAGAGGAGGAGATGGAGAAGCCATTATTTTCTGGCAGCAATTATAAGCATGCATGGGGGCATCAGTAGCTGCAGGTGGGATGTTCTTCCTGCAGCTCTCAAGTATCCTTTGACAGTCATGCCTTTTTGGTGCTTCAGGCCACTGAGATCGAGTCCTGAACTTCCAGATTTCTTGATCTGCAGGAAGTGACCTTCCTAACTTTCACATACCCAGTCTTTCCAATAATCATATAAACCTCTCAGTCCTAACTATAATACTCAAAGTGGTTTCTGTTTCCTGACCAAACTCCCGTGATATGGAGCAATGCATTTAGGATAGGACCACACGTCTTCTGGAACAGAAGGAAGGCACTGTGCATTGTCAACCCCAGAGAATTCTTGGAAGGGCCAGTGGTTCTGGGAGATGGTGGAGACCATTAGTTACTAATGGTCAAGCAGTTCTCTCCTTGGCATATCCCAAACTATGCCAAAAGCTAGGAAGAAGTTTTATAGTGACTGCATGTGATGTAAAGCTTCCCAAGTGCCAAAAGACTATTAACAGAGTTAATAAATATAATCCAGGTGAATTTTTTCACGGGAAGAATCAGTATATTTAATATGTAAAAGAGTTCCCAAATCAATGAGAAAAAGACTAAAATTCAATAGAAGAAGTTCTAAGGACCTAAACAGGCATTGCAGGGAAGAAGAAATCAAATATCTCATAAATTCATGCAGAGATCCTGAACCTCAAATTAAAACCATAATGACTTAAGACTTGTCACCTAGCAGTTTGGCAAAAAATATTAATAATCTCTGTTTTCAAGATAATAGCTCAATGCAGCATTTTGGAAGGGCGATTTACAACATATATCAAATTTTTAAATGTACATTTTTTTGAACAAGGAATTCAACTTCTAGGATTTTGTTCAATAGAAATAATTACACAAATGCTTTAAGATGCAGTGTGAAGATATTTGCTGTCCTGGTTGTGATAGCAAAACTGAAACATCTTAAATGTTCATAAATAAGGGATTTGAGAAGAAATTCCTGTTATCTGTAAAATAGAGTACTATTCAACTATTAAAACATCTATTGGGAGTTTGGGGTTGACATGTATACACTGCTGTCTTTGAAAGAAATAATCAATAGGGACCTACTGTATAGCACAGGGAACTCTGCTCAATATTCTGTAATAACCTAAATGGGGAAAGAATTTGAAAAAGGATACGTGTATATGTAGAACTGAATCACTGTGCTATACGCCTGAAACTAACACAACATTGTAAATCAACTATACTCCAATATAAAATAAAAGTTAAAATACATATGACAGACTTAGATGCACTGATATAGAATACTGTCTACAAAATATATTTTTCTGTTTTACCGTTTCTGAGACTTTAAAAAAAAGTATAGAAAGGTACGAGGACTTCATATAACAAACACTTGTATTCCCACCAGGCAGAACTGACAACTGTTAAGTTTTTTCACATTTGCGAACATCACAGTACCCTTCGACATCTGTCTCTCCAGTTCCATCCCCTCCTCATCCATAGGTGGTCACCATCATGAATGTGATGTGTATACTCCCGGCCACTTAAAAAATAAGGTCCATGAATAATATAGAACAGAGGTCTGCATATATTTCCTATAAAGGACTGATAATAAATATTTCAGGCTTTGCATTCTCTATGGTCTGTCGAAACTACTCATCTCTGCCCTTGTAGCAAGAGCAGCCATAGACAATATGTTTTTTAAAATGGGCTTGGCTGTGTTCCAATAAAACTTTACTTATGGACAATGAAATTTGAATTTCATATGATTTTCATGCATCATTTAAATATTATTCTTTAAAACAAATTTCCAATCATTGCAAAATATAAAAACTACTCTCAGCTTATAGGCATACACAAACAGGTGGTGGGTCAGATTTTGCTGTAGTTTTGCCAACGATTTACTATTGAGTATTATTTTTTTAAAAAATTTTTATAATTAATTCATTTTTTATTTATTTTATTTTTGGCTGCTTTGGGTCTTCGTTGCTGTGCGTGGGCTTAATCTAGTTGCAGCGAGCGGGGGCTACTCTTCGTTGCGGTGCATGGGCTTCTCACTGAGGTGGCTCCTCTTGTTGCGAAGCACGGGCTCTAGGCGCGCGGGCTCAGAAGTTGTGGCTCATGGGCTGTAGAGCGCAGGCTCGGTAGTTGTGGCACGTGGCCTTAGTTGTTCCGCAGCATGTGGGATCTTCCTGCACCAGGGCTCGAACCCGTGTCCCCTGCATTGGCTGGAGGATTCTTAACCACTGTGCCACCAGGGAAGTCCCTGTGTGCTCTTTTTAACTGAATAAAAGTGGTATTATACTATCTGTATGGAACAGCGTGTAACTGTGTTTAACATTCAATTTTATGTTTTTGGGAAAGAACCTGTGTTTTGATAATTAGATAGATAGGTAATAGATCCAACTCGTTCTTTTAAACTCCTGTAAGTATTGTATCTCATTAGATAGCCATCTGCATTTTATTTATCCATTCCATTTACACATGAACATTTAGGTTTCTCAGCTTCTCTACTACCACAAACATGTACCCTGAGTGCCCTTATCTTCACCTGCAGATGGAGAAGTGTTTCTCTCTGGCACCAGACTAGAAATGACATTGCTGGGCAGCTATGCCAGTCCACCTCCAAAGTAGCCCCAATTTCCATGTACACTCTCAGGGCACGAGAGAGACCCCATCAGCTCTTGTCATCGTAGAGCTGTTAAATTTCTGCGAACCTGGACGACTATGAAATGCTCCTTCATTTGCTTCTGTTTTCATGTGCATTTCCCTAATAATTAGTAGAGTCAATCATCTTTTTATGCTTATGGGCCATACACTTTTTTCTTCTGTGAATTGCTAGCTCATCTCCTTTGTTCATTGCCTTGTTTGGTTATTAGTCTTATTGATTAGAAGAATTCAGCGTATATTCTGAGTCCTTTTTTTTTTTTTGCGGTACGCGGGCCTCTCACTGCTGTGGCCTCTCCCTCCCGTTGCGGAGCACAGGCTCCGGACGCGCAGGCTCAGCGGCCGTGGCTCACGGGCCCAGCCGCTCCGCGGCATGTGGGATCTTCCCGGACCGGGGCATGAACCCACGTCCCCCGCATCGGCAGGCAGACCCTCAACCACTGGCGCCACCAGGGAAGCCCCGAATACTGATTCTTTCCCCCACATATATGTTGTCAATATCACCTTCCAATTTTTGCTAGTCTTTTAACTTTACGAGTATTGTCGTCCATCTGGAATGTTTTTATATTGGACGTGGCATGGGCATCTTACTTATTTTCAATACGAAAGGCCAGTCGTCTCAACACCACTTACTGAACAATCCATCTTTTTCTTTGTTCTTTGGAGAGTTCATTCCACCTCTGCACTGGTACCTCCTGATGCGACTGGAAGGGCCCAGCATGATCTGGCCCCTACCATCTCCTCCTGCTTTCCCAGCTCATTAAGCTTCAGACAACCACCTTTCTTTCTTTTTTTTTTTTTAAGTCTTTATTGAATTTGTTACAATATTGCTTCTGTTTTATGTTTTGCTTTTTCGGCCCTGAGGCATGTGTGGGATCTTCGCTCCCCAACCACGGATTGAACCCACACCCCATGCTTTGGAAGGTGAAGTCTTAACCGCTGGACGGCCAGGAAAGTCCCTACACCGCCCTTCTTGAACACGCCCAGCCTTTTCTGTCTCTCATTGCATATACTCTTCCCACAGTTTTCTGCATGGCTCCCTCCTTCCTGTCACTCAGGGTTTAGCTCAAATGCTACTTCCTCTGAGACCCCCTTCCCTAAGCAGCTAGTTCACCCTACCCTAAGTCATTCTCTCCCATTACCCTTTAGACTTTTCTTCACAGCACTTACCATTAATTGAGATGATCTTATTTCTTAGTTTGCCTGTTTACTGACTATCCATTCCCTTCCAAATATACATGAATCCCATGAACAGAGACGTTCTCTGCTTCACTGCTGTGTTCCCCACTTCTAGAACAATGCCTGACACATAGTGAGTCCTCTGTAAGAGTTTGTTGAATGAATGACCAAACTCCCATCTATTCATTCAGAAGCTTGTCTAGGACATTGCTCAGTACGATCCTTTAAATTCAAAATGTTCTGTGTATGGGTGTGTGAACGTATAGACACTGAACTGTTTGTGACGGTTCTCTCGAAGGCAGGGAGTGTACATGCTGTAGTGGCTTTTTATACTTTAATTGTATATGTTTCTGTGTTGTTTGAGTTTTTACAGTGAACATTATTACGTCTATGATCTGAAAAAAGAAAACCTAGAGATAAAATCAAGACCTCTGTAGGTCAACCTGAGAAATTTAGATAGGTGGTAGCAATAAAATTGATTTGGCTTGTCCGACATTTCTGGGCTTTGGACCCATCTCTCTTAATTGGTAGCTTTGGTCTCTGGGCAATCAGTGGGTGGCAAACCTACTAACATTCTGCTCCTTTTTCACAGGAATATTCATTTCTGAGCAGGAGTGAGTGAGGGAATGTAGAATATGGTGCACATATGGGCTACAAGCAGATTTTTATAATCTTTTCACTGAGTAGAATGGGAGGAATTACAAGAAGTGAGGGTAGATCACCATGGGTGAGAGAGAAGAGCTGAGATTGACACAGGTACAGCAAACATTTTGGCAGATGGGGTGGTTTCTGAAGAACTATAAGGTCCTCAGCCTTGTCCTGGAAAACAGTAAGTTTCCCTGTAATCTTCAGTCATTACTTCAAGTGCTTCACCCTAGAGATTTTTTTAAAGCTGTCGCGGGAGCTGTCCAGACATTTTTAATCAGGAAGAGGGGAAAGGAAATCTTTATTTATAATCTTTTCCTTCATCAGTGTAAGTGTTTCATTCAAATTGAAACTATGTATCTGAGAACAAGGAATACTCCTATGTAAAATTTAAAATAAAATATCGGTAGCCAGAGAACTCCTTGTCCAAAAGAAACAAATCCAAGAAAAGAATCTGGGTCAATTTTTATGTCCTAGAAAATGAAACTTCCAAATGTATGCCTCCCAATATTCCAAAACCACAATTAAAAACCATGAAAGAATACCTCTGTAGCCTTCATACTCCTGATCATCTTACTGGGAATTTTCAAGTGTTTAAGGAAATATCACGCTAATTCATTTTTTCATATAACGTGCAAAAAACGTGTCACTCTTTTTTCCCCCAGTTATACTGAGATATAACTGACATACAGCACAGTGTAAGTTTACAGGCACAGCATAATGATTTGACTCACATATATTGTGAAATGGTCACCAGAGTGAGTTAATACCTATCATCTCACATAGACACACACACACAAAAAGAAAAAGTGTGTTCCTGATGACGAGGACTCTTAGGATCGAGTCTCTTAACAACTTTCATATATACTGTACATATATATGTGTGTGTGTGTGTTTATGTGTATACATGCATTATTTTGTATACGTTAACTATAGTCATCATGGTGTATATTACATCCCTAGTACTTATCTATCTAATAGCTGGAAGTTTTTACCTTTTGACTCCCTTCTCCCCATCCCCCAGCTCTGGTATAACCATAAGTCTGATCTCTTTTTCTATGAGATGTTTTTTTTTTTTCTTTAGATTCCATACATGAGTGAGATCATGCAGTATTTATCTTCCTCTGTCTGACTTATTTCACTTAGCATAATACTCTCAAGGTCCATTCATGCCAATGGCAGGGGTTCCTCCTTTTTAATGGCTGAGTAATAGTCCATTGTGTGTGCATGTATATATATACACATGTGTATAAGATATCTATATCTTCTTCATTCATTCATCCATTGTGGACAGAAATATGTTATTCTGATTAAGTAAACATTCTATTATAACTGAGATTTATTATTTATATCATATATGTATACTGTATACAAAGGTGTGCATGTACACAAACACACACGGGCATACTCGTTTTCTTGCCGTTACCTAGTAGATCAGATCTAACTATCCCGCCCTCCACCATGTAGGTCCCAGACCCCACACCTGATCTCCAGATATGGCGTTTCCTTCCATTCAGGCAGCTTCCTCTCTGTTCCCTATTGAGTCTTACTCCCAGACTTCGTACATGAAGCTTCTCTTGCAAAATTCCACTCCTCCTTTTTTGTCAACTAATCCAAATCACTTTCTTGAAAGCTGCTTTAAAATGTAGGGCTATGCTTGACAAATAACCATTCACACATGGTTAAGAATCATGGAGGGACTTCCCCGGTGGTGGCGCAGTGGTTAGGAATCCACCAGCCAGTGCGGGGGACACAGGTTCGAGCCCTGGTCTGGGAAGATCCCATGTGCCATGGAGCAAGTAAGCTCGTGTGCCACAACTACTGAGCCCACATGCCACAACTACTGAAGCCCACGCGCCTAGAGCCCCTGCTCCGCAACAAGAGAAGTCACCGCAATGAGAAGCCTGTGCACCGCAACAAAGAGTAGCCCCTGCTCGCCACAACTGGAGGAAGCCCACCTGCATCAACGAAGACCCAATGCAGGCAAAAAAATTAATTATTTTTTAAAAGTTTTTTTTAAAAAAAAGAATCATGGAGAATATATGGGAGAAAATGTAGTAAAGAAATGCAGGTGAAATAAAAAATGAAACGAAGTGAAATAAGATAAAATAAAATGTAAGGCCCCAAACTCTTTCTTTTCAAATTGAAATTCTTTCAGATTATTGTTTTTAAAAATTCAAACAATATAAAGTAAGAAAACTTGTATAAAAAATTGTATAAAGTAGTAAGTGAAAGGCCATTGGAATCGCCCCTCCCTGGACACACTCACTGTTGTTTTATAAACCCATCCAGCCATTCAGAGTTTGAGGCTTCTAGCTCGTTCCTCTAGTTTAAGACATTTCTTTTCTGGAAATCATAAGGCTTTTATTTTAAATTGTATTTTTCATATCACTCTTTAAATGTTTGGTTCCACACATAACTAAATAACTAATAATGTTAAATGAGCTGAAAGTATGCTTTTAGAGTTCTAGTAACAATGTCCATAAATATGGGTTTCGGATAGCACTAGTAAATATTGTATTACAATCTTCCTATTATATATTTTTCCTGATCTAGATGAGAATATCAGTTTTCTGCTACAATTATTTTCACATCTATCTCATCTTCTGGAGAATAAAGACCACGTTTCCAACTTCCTGTTTTTAATAATCAATAGGGCCTAGCTAGTGTTCCTCAGACATTTGTTTCTACATCATATAAAATCATTTAAATGTTTTTCATATGTAATTTGACGGAGGCCATATGTAAGGTTTGCTCTAGAAATATATATATGGACTTTTGTTGGTATGATGCAAGTAATTTCTTGGGTGAGTGTTCTCATTTACGTGATGCGGCTAGAGGAGCAAATATCAAGAAATGAAAGAATCACCTCTCCAGAGGGAAATGAGAAGCCAGCTGGGGCAGGTCAGACACAACACTCTGTGGCTCCTCGTAGGAAACACGCAAGTCTGCAGGGCAGAGCTGGTTACAGGTGGGTGGTAGAGACTGAGATCTCAACTTTGACCGCACCTGCTACAACCCACTCCATCTCACATACACTGGCTGGAATGGTTTTCCTTCCCATCTCACCCACCTCGAGAGAGACACGTGTGTGCGTGTCTCATTCACCCTTCACCTCTGACCTTTAATGATGCCTCCTCCGAGACGCTTTCCCAGCCACACAAGAAGTTCCCCCTTCAGTCAAGAACAAGAGCCCTCTTTTGCACACCTAAACCCTTTTTCACTTTCTCCTGTTACAGCGCTTATCCCTCTGTTAGGGCTGCCAGGCACTCGTCTTCTCTTCCACTGGACTTGAACATTTCAAGCCCAGCGAGTACGTCTGTCTTGCTTGCTATTTATACCTAGTAGAATGGCAGCCCCGTGAACCAAGCCAGAAGCTTGGAATGCATCCTTGACAACCACCAACCCTGCACCGCACCTCCTATCGCCACTCAGTTACCAATTCCTGCTGGTGCCTCCTTCTAGATCTCTCTCAAGTCCATCTGTTTCTCTCCATTCCTATACCACTTCCTTGGGGTGACTCCCATTTCTTTAGCCTCAGTGGCTGCAGGGGTCCCCTACCTGGTTTCCCTTCCTCCAGGCTTGTCACCTTCAAATGCATTCTCCGTCCTGACACTAGAGTTCTTTCTAAAATGCCAAAATTCTTAAAACCAGCCACATCCCACCCTTATCTTGCCAGCATCGTCATTTCATGCCATTCCCAACCATAGTGATTTTCTTTCAGCTCCTTGAATTTTTCACACTTTCTCTCATCTCTAGATTTTCTCATACTTGGAATAATTACCTGGGATCAAATATCTTGGCCATTGACATAGCTGGGGAAATGAGAACTCTTAACTTATATGTCACCTTCCAATTGTGAGGAGAATAGCATGCTTCTCTGTTCGGGTCCCCAAAATGTATTTGCTTCAGGAAGTTATGAAAATCTCTCAGCATGGGAATCTCAGGAAGCAGACTGAATGACATAAATCTCTTCACTATGACCTCAAAGCAATACTTTTAAATACAGGATATGATTGGGTTTCAGGATGAAGGCTATATAAACTTGCCTCCCCAGAGCACTTGAAAAGCTCCTGTTGTATGCTTGTATTTTCCTCAGGACCTCATCCCTGTTGCCAGAAGCTGTGGTAAAAAGGGAACCAACCATCATCTAACAAAATGGTTCATTTTGTGGTTTTAAAACAAAATCACCATTCCCGACATTACACAAAACAGGAACTTCAGCATTCAAACCTTCTGTTTCTGCAATGTATACTTATGGAAGATTAATACCCAAGATGGAATTATCGTCTGGGAAATCTTAAACTCTACCCCAAACAAGTAGGACCATACTATAGGTTGAGCAGAGGCAAAATGTATTCCTTCCCCAAATAAATTCAGATTTTAAATAGGATTTACCGGGCAGTCCCTGTGCACTTTGTTGCTTAATGCATTCTGCCATTTCACTGTTACTATTTACATTTTCTCCTTATCTCAACCTTCTCCGTCTACTTCCTCACTCTCAGCTGATAATCTTGCTTTTTATGTCACTGAGAAAATAGAAGAAATGAAAGAAGATTGTTTTCTTCCTTCTATTGCCAAACCCACAAACCCACTCTCACTCTGCTTTCTCTGCTCTCTAAGGATGGACCGTCTTTGTGCTCCTCCAAGGCCAATCCCTCCATCTGTGTAAAGTCCCACCCAGCCCTTTTCATCTACTCGGGAATCTGTTTCTGCACATCCTTCTCCTCCTTTAATCAACATCATCATTTCCCTATCGACTGGACAATTCCTATTAGATTACAAACACGCTATCATGTCTTCTCGATGATTACATTTCTGTGGTCCCATTTAGGGTGGAACTCCTTGGGAAAAAATGGCTCTACAGACTTGCTGTCTCCCGTTGGTCTTCTCCCATTCTCTCCTGACACTCATGCCCCTGCAACTACTTTTATCAGCTGTCAGTCACGTTCTGTGACCAAATCAGATGTTCAGGGTTCACTCCAATGCACACGAATTGCTTCACTGGCTTCTTGACCTCTTCGGTCTAACCGGCCACTCCTTCTTATCATTGTTTATACATCCTCCTCAATTCTCTAATTTTTCTTTAAATGTCAGGGACTCCAGGGCTCTGTCTCAACCTTGACCTTTCCCCTCCCCTCCCCTCCTCTCTTCTCTTTGCTTCACTTCGCTTCTCCTCACTTCTTGTCTTCATTCACACCATCTCCCTAAGTCATGGCCTTAAATATCATCTACATACTTACAACTTCCACATTTAAATCTCCAAACCTCTTGCCTGAGCCCTGGGTTTATTTATCTAACTGCTCGCTTGACATCACTTGGATGTCTAATAAGCATCTCCAGTTTCTCGTGTCTGGACTCAACTGGATATTTTCTCTAAGATTTGCTCCTTCCCCGCTGTTACCTGTCTCAGTCCCATTCCTCCAGTTACTCAGATCAGATTTTTCTCCTTCTTCTGTACCCTTCATCTGATCCATAAAGAAAATTCTACCAACTGCACTTTCAAATAAATCCCAAATCCAACCATTTCTCAACCCTAAGTGCTATCATTCAACCCAGACTGTACTTTTCTACCACCAGACAATGGGTCTGTCTCTTACCCCATCCCCTTGCTTCTGCTCTTGGTTGCCTACACGCTATTAAACCGATCCTTTTAAAGACATAATTCAAATTCTGTTACTTGTCTACTCAAAACCACCATTGGCTGCCCATCACTCTTAGAATAAAATCCAAAGTCCTATCTCTGGCTTTTAAGGTGCTATATAATCTTGCCTAGACCTGGTTCTTGGGCCTCATTTTCTATCATTCTTTTCTTGACTTACTTCTCTTTAACCCAGTGGCCTTTCTCCATTTCCCAAGAACACTATCCTCTCCGGACTTAACATTGACTCTCCTGCAACGTAGAACATTCCCCCTGCCCCATACCACATGGTTCCTTCCCTCACTTGATTTAGGCCCGTGCTCAAACATCACCTCCTCAGTGAAGCTTTCTCTGACCACCTCCGGTAAGCAAAATAATAGCCCCCAAGATGTCTCCATCTTAATACCCCAAACCCGACTATGTTAGGTTACATGACAAAGGAGAATTAAGGCTGCAGATGGAATTAAGGTTGCTAATCAGTTGACCTTAAGATAGGGAGATTACCCTGGATTATCTGGAGGGCCCAAAGTAATAACACAGATCCTTTCATGTGAAACAAGGAGGCAGAAAAGGAGAGCAAGAAACACGGCAGTGTGAGAGGGACTCAGCCGAACATTGCTGGCTTTCAAAATGGAGGAGGACCATGAATCAAGGAGTGTGGGCAACTTCCAGAAGCTGGAGAAAGCAAGAAAACAGATTCTTCCCCAGAGCTTCCAGAAGGAGCGCAGCTCTGCCAGCACCTTGATTTTAGTCCAGTGAGACCTATTTTAGACTTGGCCTCCAGAACTCTATGATAATCAATTTGTGTTGTTCAAAGCCACGAAGTACGTGGTAATTTGTTACAGCAGCAACCGGAAAATAATGCCCCAGCCAATCTAAAAAAGAAAGTGCACGTGTGCATACACGTGTGTGTGTGTACACACACACACACACACACACACACACACACACACACACCACTCTCTGTCCCCTTAGCCTTACCTTACTTTTTCTCAACTTGCCACTGGCTGTTCACTATAAAACCCACAAGGGTAAGTTCATGGCCATAATTCCAGGGTCAAGGATAGCACCTGCTTGAAGAAAGTTACTAATGCTCCTCTTGTCCCTGAAATTTGATTTTACTGTTTGCTAACTCTAAGCTTTATTTTCAAGTCCACTGTTCCTTAAGAGAAAATAGTTGACCCTTGAACAATACTGGGGATTGGTTCCAGGACTCACCAAGGATACCCAAAGTGTCAGACGCTCAAGTTCTACAGTCTGCCCTCTGTAACCACAGCTCTGCATCTGCAGACTCAACCATCCAAGAATCCTTTAATAATGTAATATTTATTGAAATAAAATCCTCCGATAAATGGATTGGCACAGTTCAAATCCCTGTTATTCAGGGTCAACTGCATTTTGTAAGTAAAAATGAGTTAAAGTTAACCAAAGGATGCTTTGAAGGGAAAAGACATTATGATTTAATAATATGTCACCCAAGGAGTCTGACTTACATGAAGGATACTCAGTCCTCCCAGACAATATCTGTGCCAAAGAATGGAGACCAGGTGGAACAAGTTGAGAACTGATTGTCAGTATGAGTTTCACCCATATCTTCACATCTGTTGATAGAAACACCTTCGTTTCCTTGCCATCTGTCTGCTTCTTACCATAAATGTGGGGATTGGGACCATAGCCCCAAAGAACTATGTTATTTCAGGTCCCCCCTAAAAAGGTCCTGAAAAATATGTCCATTAGAAATAGAAGAAAAACCTGTTCTCATTGCATTTGCAAAGACCACCTCTTCTATTGCATTTCCTTTCTAGTATTCTTTTTTTTTTTTTTTTTTTTTTTTTTTTTGCGGTACGCGGGCCTCTCACTGTTGTGGAGCACAGGCTCCGGACGCGCAGGCTCAGCGGCCAACGCTCACGGGCGCAGCCGCTCCGCAGCATGTGGGATCCTCCCAGACCGGGGCACGAACTCGTGTCCCCTGCATCGGCAGGCGGACTCTCAACCACTGCGCCACCAGGGAAGCCCTCTAGTATTCTTTTAAAGGTTGTGCATAAACAGTTTTGATAGGTGTGTGTAAATACACCAGTCTACCACCAAGTGTTAGATATTCAAATAAGTGGGCCTGGCCAACCTCCTAGGCGTGCTTTGGTCTACCAAATGTGAGGAGAAGTAGTAAATGTCAATTCCTGGCGGAAGTTTTAATAGACGATGTGCAATTTGCCACATGCCTTCCCAGTTAGAGTGATCTTGAAAGCGTGTGTCAATAAGGAATCTCCATCAGCATGGGTCTTTGGGTCACTTGAATAAGCAGAGGCTCCTCTCCAGTTCATATTAACCAGATAGTGTGAAAAAGCAATAAACTTTGTTGGTTTAAGCCAGAAATTTTGGGTTATTTGATACTACAGTAATCCCTGGGCATTCTTTGGCTTAAGAAATGTGAGGAGAAATGACTGTCAAAAAATATTCTATCCTGTGGGTCCAACGGGTTTCTTTTGTTCATGAATTCTCAGTGCCTTTTCAAGGAGACTATATATTGTAAGTCTCAAAGAAGATGTGATGGTTAATTTTGTGTGTTAACCTGACTGGATCATGAGATGCCTGGATATCTGACTAAACATTATTTCTGGATATGTCTATGAGGGCGTTTCTGGATGAAATCAGCCTTTAATTTGGTGGACTCAGTAAGGCAGTTTGCCTCCACAAACAGCTCTCTTATTCTAAAAGGCTCTAGAAACTGTCATGTCAGACCACCAAGCCTATGTTTCTATTGATGTGGGAGCAGTCTAGAATGAAAACAGGTGATACACTGCACCTTCTTATTTTTACACATATAACTGTCATTGAAAACACCCTTGGTCTTCAGTATTTTGAAGCATAAACACCTATGCGTAAATAAGTACATTTCTAAACTACTCTACCACCTACACTCAAGACAAAAGAGGAAGCAACTAAGATTGCTTTCAGCCAATACAGAACCTGAATTGTGGTTTTCCATTGTTAATCTCCATAACACTTCCGTGAACTCAATAATTTCATTTAGAAATTTTTGCATGTTTCATTTTATCATTATTTTTCCTGATCATAAATGAATACCTGTTCATGGTTTTTACAAATAAGTAATAAATGCACTAGAAAAAGAAGAAAAAAAAACAGTTTTAATTACATTTCCTGATAGCCTCTCATTGCACATCTCCTCTCGTACTCTTCTACAAGTTGTAGAAACAATTTTGAATTTTATGTTTTTCACTTAGTTTTTTTTAAATACATTTATTTATTGTTAGCTGCATTGGGTCTTTGTTGCGCGTGGGCTTTCTCTAGTTGCAGCGAGTGGGGGCTACTCTTTGTTGCAGTGCACGGGCTTCTCATTGCGGTGGCTTCTCTTGTTGCAGAGCACAGGCTCAAGGCGCATGGGCTTCAGTAGTTGTGGCACATGGGCTCAGTAGTTGTGGCTCTCGGGCTCTAGAGCACAGACTCGGTAGTTGTGGCGCACGGGCTTAGTTGCTCTGCGGCATGTGGGATCTTCCCAGACCAGGGATTGAACCCGTGTCCCCTGCATTGGCAGGTGGATTCTTAACCACTGTGCCACCAGGGAAGTCCTCACTTAATATTAAAACAAAAGCATTTCCCCATTTTAATCCTGATTCTTGGTAGGCTTCATTTTTTTATGGTTCTATAATACCCAATTGTGTGATTTATACCATCATTTACATGAGACACATCCATAGGTAGGATGTTTGAAAATGTTATTTTTTAGTGTTATGCCCCCTTTCTTCTAAAAAAGGATCTGCAGCAACTTTAGAATTAATTTTTGAAACATATCTTCTACTGGGAATTGTAGGAAGAGAGAAGCCAGAAAAATACCAGAAAATTGTTCCTGGAAAATAAGATGTTCTGGGTGGTTAAGAGAGAGGCACCAGGACATGGGCTCAGGGTAAGTGGGTACACGGGTGTACGTAATAGATGCTGAGAGGTAAGCTGTGCCATGACGTATTATGGAAACCATATGGTAAGAGGTGGGGGTGGCTTATGCCAGAGGCACGTGGGCAAATCGTGGGGAGTGACAACAGACCGATCTGAAATGGAGCCGTAACCTGGTTGGGGGGAGTTGGCCCTGACCCAGTACACCTGGGGTAAGATGCTGTGTGTAACCTGGGCTGTGTAGGGTCCTTGCATAAACCTATTCCTGTAGCAATGGTGTGTGCCCTTCTCTCTCATCTCTACATGTCCTGTAAATCAGAGCAGAATGATACAGAGGCTTTTGCAATATCATACACAAATCTGTGGCCACATGTCAAATATCAGAGCTTAAGAATAAAATTGACCTAATGTTAATAAGTTAATGCTCTGCAGTGCAGTTATACTACTTTTGATTACTACAATAATGTGTTTGAAATAAGACCTCCTTAGTTTAAAGATGATCAATGAGAGGTCCCATGCCCCTGAATTTCAGCAAGGATATGAGAATTGGTAAGTATGATGCTTCGTTGCAAAGATTTATTCCGATTCAACATGTTTCCATTCAGTTTTCTTTTTTCTTTTTTTTTTTTTTTTGTGGTACGCGGGCCTCTCACTGTTGTGGCCTCTCCCGTTGCGGAGCACAGGCTCCGGACGCGCAGGCTCAGCGGCCATGGCTCACGGGCCCAGCCGCTCCGCGGCACGTTGGATCTTCCCGGACCGGGGCACGAACCCGTGTCCCCCGCATCGGCAGGCGGACTCTCAACCACTGCGCCACCAGGGAAGCCCATCCATTCACAGTTTTCTTGCCAAACACGTTCGGAATACAGTGTTCTTTATTTAAACAATGTACAGAAGGTCTGATGACCTGACACATTGTTTGCCCCTATTTGGGGGCACTAAGGTGACTTACTTAGCTTTTCAGGGATGTGTCCTTATACTTCCAGCTATTATTACATCAGACCTTCCTGTCGTCTAGAGTTTAAGCCCACATGCTCATAGCAATGGCTCTGCTCCATAATGTTTTTTCTTTCTTTTTTGGTTTTATTTACACGCAGTACAATTCACTCTTGGTGATGTACAGTTCAATGAATTTTGATAAACACATACCATCATGGATCCATCATCACAATCGAGATGCAGGAAGTTCCGTCAGCTCCCCAAATTCCCTTGGTCTTCCCCTTTGGAGACAACCCCTCTTTCCTACTCCTAATGCCTGGCAACCATTTCTATAAAGACTTATTTTTATAATCTATGCTTTACTTCTACTAAAACAATGAAAAGGGTAAATGATCACTTTGGCCAGTGTCTGTGGATCTAGAAGTATTTCTCCACTTGCAGACCTTTGGGTCTAAATCTCAGAGATCCAGGAGCTGGCCTTTCTGCAGGGCTGGGGACGAGCCCCATTCCCTCCCAGCTGGTCTGAGAGCTGCCTGGCTGAGGTCCATAACAGAGCAACACCGGTGTTATTGGGTAGAATGTTTGAAGTATAAATTTCTTATTCGTGCATCCCGATTTGCTTATCTACCTTAAATCCCCATAAACGTAACCCAGAATCAAAACTACTTTTAATCTACTTTAGCGTTTCATTATCCACGTACACCTTGCTTGATGCGCTAAAATGTTATGTGAAAATGTATTTGAACTGAATTCTGAAAATTAACTATTTTTAAAGTGAGCGCTTTTAAGAAGATCAATAATTAGCCTTTTATCTCTCTCTTCCTCAAAAACCCATGTTTGTGTATCTGGATGGTGTCCGTCAGGGAACTGCTTAGCTGAGCTTGTTAGAAATGTCAGCCATTCTCTTCATCAACACAACTCACAGATACAGGACTCTGTACACAACAGGTCAAGTTTGAACTCGTACATCACACCTGGCCGGCTTCAATGCGCCAGTGCGTTTTTCTTGCCTTCAGGACAATTTCAAGACAATTTCCTACATTCCTCCCCGGAATGCTGCAGCTGCTGCACGGATCCTTCCTGCCGAGAGCCTGGAAGCCTGTTGCATCACACACACGTCCAGCTTCTTGAAAGAATTTTGCAGATTGAGCAACAAACGCCTAACGCTCATTCTACCCAACTAGCCGTAGAGCAGATCTGTTTCCCATTTCTAGTTGGACTTTCAAGGACTTCCGTTTTCTAATTGCTTCCTCCGGTGCTGCGAGCTGTGGGGACGGCTCCCCCTTCACTTCTCATGCCAGGACTTCGATGGCCGTTGTGTTTTGTCACATGAAAGTTAGAGCCAACTGCGAGAAGCTGAGGGATGTTGGTTGCATCTGTTGGGCCAGCCTGTCAGTCATGGGAGCCATCGTGAACTGCTTCTAGAATAAGTAAGCCTTCCAGCTTAAGCACCCCTGATGACTCAGCGGGATCAGTAATTAGCAGAGTAAGCTTTCTGCCCCAATCTGTGTGTGTGTGTGTGTATACATTTTTTTTTCTTCATGTGTGTGTGAGAAGCAAAACTTACCCTAACTCTGGCAATATTAATTCTTAAAAGGAGCAGGTTATCTTTGGGCTGCCTTCCGCCTTTTTTTTTTCCACTTTCAATTGAACTTACTGGAGTCCAGATATCTGCTCTCTCTGAGTTCTATCACCTTGGTGTTATCTCCTCTGTCATTTACTGGGATAGCTCTGCCCTGCATTTGCCTTTGCTTTGTTCCTGAACAAAAACTGGTTTCTTTCTGAGGAAGTTAGAAAAGCAAGACTTATGTGACCAATATGTTTCCCAACCCTCACACGAGAAAAAGGGCACACCCAATGCTATCGAAACACAGCCCTGTACAAGTCACAGCGCCAGATGCTTTAAGCTGCTTCTTATTGTGGGCTCACTCGACATGAAATGAAAAATAAAACAGACTCCTGCCCGCCCCTCCACCCCCAACAAAGGCTTCCCGGCTCCAAGCTAAAACACAGTTCTGAAAAAAATCTTACCATTCTAGAGCTTTGAAATACCCTAACCAAATTGTCTTCCATTTTAAGTTTTACTTTTTTCTTTCTTTCTTTTCTTTCTTTTTTGAACACAAAGATGCTAAATTAAGGCCAGGCAAATTCTGGTTGTCTTTCTCAGATGATTTCCAAATCTCAATGGTACCTCCCACCTCTTCCTGTTCACTCTGTAAGTGGGTCTCTAACTGGGAGGGTTCCCAACTTTGCCTTCTTATCATTCCAAAGATGGATTGTCCGTTTCATTGTCTCATTCACCCTTCTTCTAGCTGGAGAGCTGTAACCTAGGAGTTTTTATGTAATCCACACGTGGGTTTGGAAAATGGAGGAAGAAGAAAAACAATGAACCTTGGAGTAGATTCAGAAAGGAGAGGCATGAATTTCGCAGATGTGATGTTTTACGTTTAAGGCGTGGGGCACAGTTTAGAGGCAAAAGTGGAAGAAATCAGTTTGGTGATGGGGGTATTTTATTTTAGTGAAGTAAGAAGGAAAGCCAGGAGGGAGCTGAGAGAAGGACATTTTTGGAGCCACTTGATTTTGTGCAGAGCAGGAAAATTATCTACCCTTTTCCCTCCCCACCACCATATGCTTCCTGAAAGTTTTCTTTTTTCATACTTGAAAGGACCACAGATTTTAATAGTCTTCATACATTTGAAGTGCTAGGCAATTCCCAGCTTCCTCTATTTTTGCATTTATGGTAAGTAATTTTTAAAATCCAGGTTATAGGATAAAGTAAAAATAAAATAAATGACTACTATTTAATGAAAAATATTTCAAACGCAAAGGCAGAAAGAAAAAAAAAAAGGCAGTTGACCTTAAATAAACTAAGGTTCAAGATCACAACCAGATTCAGGGTCTAAGTTATAGGCCAGTCTCCCCCAGTGTCTAGGCTGAGAGAGTTTAGTAAGTTACCACAGCGAGCATTAATTTATAGACACCCCCAGGGCCTGAACAAGTTGAAACAACATCATTAAGAGGTCAAATTTACTTAGAATGTCTCGAATTCAGATGAATTCAGATGTAATAGTAAAAGCAGACAGGGTGGAAGACAGAGACAGTCATGGCTCTCTGTACAAAGGTATATTTGTAATGTGATCTATATTGATGCCCACGTATCACACTCTATTATGGGCATCTCAGTTTGCGGGTGTCCAGCACTCAGAGCCCCTACTTTGTCAAGCAGAGAAATTTTCTTCCTCTTTGGGGGAAACCTGCACGTTGCTGCCCATGGGCAGAGGGTAGGACAAGAGGCAGCTGAGGGGGCACATACAACCCATCATTCCCACCAAGACAAAGGCTGTCTCTACGACCTCTGGTTTCCACAACCTTCTGCCCAAACTGCTTTCCCCTTTCAGATCTTCTCTGGAGGATCATTTTAACTGGAACCTGTGAAGGTAACTTTGGGGTGGGGGAGTGGAGGAGGGGGAGGGAAGGTGAGCGGTGCCTCAGCTCCATAGGATCCAACCTTGAACTTGCAGTCTGTTAGGACCAGCCCTGCATCTACTGTTTACCATTGTGTGGTCTTGGATGTATCTTTTTTTTTTTTTTATTTTATTTATTTTTGGCTGTGTTGGGTCTTCGTTTCCGTGCGAGGGCTTTCATCGCGGTGCGCGGGCCTCTCACTGTTGCGGCCCCTCTTGCTGCGGAGCACAGGCTCCAGATGCACAGGCTCAGTAGTTGTGGCTCACGGGCCTAGTTGCTCCGTGGCATGTGGGATGTTCCCAGACCAGGGCTCGAACCCGTGTCCCCTGCATTAGCAAGCAGATTCTCAACCACTGCGCCACCAGGGAAGCCCTTGGATGTATCTTTTAAACACCTTTGATGTCTGTTGCCTTACTCATAAAATGGGTTTTACATGGTCATTTTGTTGTATGGATTAGAAATAATGTGTATAAGTGACTGGTACATAGTAGGTGATGAATAAATGCAACACATCTGGTAGTATTGACTGCAACACCCAGAGTCAGAATGCCTCTGTTTCTGCCTTTCATCTTTGGTTCCAAGATCATACTCTGCTCACGGAACCGACACTTGAACTGGAAATAGCTCTACAGGCTCCTGCTGTCCCTCCCTTCCTTTCACAGCTTTGCAGCAAACGGCATTCACTGGCAATTCCACCGTCTTGTGGCTCACGGATAAGGTCTTTGGTAGAAATGATGTGTATGTAGTGTGCTGGCCCCCCCTCTGATTCCTATTCCCCCACCCATTCTCAGGCCATTCCCAGTAGCAGCCAAGGTTCCTGGGCCCACAGTACCCCCTGATGGCTAAATGGGGAACTTTCTTTTCTCAGTCATTCTTCTCTCTCTCAAACTTGCCCAGGCTTTCACTGTTCACTGCTTTGTTCATTCCGTTATAGACCATTCATTTCTTACAAATGTTGTGTGGCCTCCTATGCCTTGCTTTTTTTTTTTTTTTTCATTTCTTGCTCAATTATTTCAGAAACATCTATCTCCCTCCCTGGTTCCCTCACTTTGTTCCACTTAATGAACCCTCAAGTTACGGCGATTATGGTTGCAAGTATAAAATAGTAGGATGAATGCATCTCTCAAGAGAAAAACCCCAGGGAATTCCCTGGTGGTCCAGGGGTTAGGACTCCATGCTTCCACTGCAGGGGACATGGGTTCGATCCCTGATCAGGGAACTAAGATCCTGCATGCCATGAGGCAAAAAAAAAAAAAAGAAAAAAAACCCCCATCCATTTAGGAGTAAAATAAGACATAGTTGTAGAACCAGCAGCATTAATCTCAAAAGCCCTTTGCAACATCCAGATGTCTTCCTGAGAACCTGTGCAGAAGGTGCCATCTACCCCCCTCTTTCTCCAAGGAACACTGATATTTTCTCAACACTCATTATTTTCCTATTTAGTTAATCACCAAAATTGTACTAGTTTGTCCCCTACTGTTTCATTGCAAATATGATTCAGCTACAGTAAGGGTTAAGTGCATTCCTATGTGTTATTCTGGAAACCAAAGCACGATCTTTCAGCATTAGTTCTCTGTGGGAAACTGAATTCAAAGCTCCGAACAGTTGCTTTAGAATGAACTTTTGGGAAATGCTGCCTATTGTAATTTAACACTGGAAAGTTTTGGTTGGGAGTGGTCAGTTTTCAATAATTCATATTGATGTCTGTATTCTCTGGTTTTCATTTGTTGAACGGTGACATCTACTGGGATTAGTACTTAGAAAGGTATTCAGGTGTGACTTATCTTATCTGGATAAGATATTGACTCTTCCTTATCAAAGAGAAAATATACTAACCAGATCCTGATTTGATATGTTGATATGTTATGGGACTATTCTAGAAGGTTATTAAATTCATGTCCATGACTATAGATTGACTGTTGGTAAAAATACATCAAATGTCTCAAAATGCAAATGCTAATCTCCCTTAGCTTAAATTCAAATATGCCAACAATTTATGTTTTTATTTATCAAGGCTTACATTTAAAATACTTTTTAAAATACAAATGATTTTGATGTGGATTAGTAAAATACCTTTAACTTTATGCTTAATTGTTCTGATTTAGGAAATTTATTCTCAAGCTAGAGCTCAGTAATTAGAAGCATCTAAAGTCCTGATTCAACAACAAATTGAAAGATTTCTTTCACAAATTAATATCAAGTGGTTTAATTTTTCCAGTTTCTAATAGTTAAACTTTAAAAGTTTATAAAAATTGGTATGAAATAACTGAATTAGTCAATAAAATGGTAAATGAGCTGTTGTGACCATATATAGACACATATGAAAAACATAATTTTAAAGTGTTTTCATAAAATATTTCCTAGTTTGGTCATAATTCAAGCTAATGCTTGCATAGGAGTTTTTTCTTGGAAAGGATTCCCATATACTTAGAATTGAAACTATTTTCTCCTTTAAAATAAAAACTGCAAATCAGTTAAAGTAACAGGTAAATAACACCCATCCAATTTCATCAAAATTCTGTGAAAACTGATGTTCTACGTAAATTCTAAATTCATACTAATGTAACAATAATGAAGAATATATCATAAAATAGCTGTGTGGTGCAAAAGCTATTTTAATTGGCTGTTCATCAAAGAACATTATTTGAGTTGACACATTCACATTTTTCTGAAAAGAAGTATTTGCTTCCTGATAATATATACCTTTTGAATTCATAACGTTTTGGAGGTACAGATTAAAACATTCAGTGTTAACGTTTCTGAAAGCATTAAGTTTAAATTGTTTTCTCAAGACCCAAGGAGAAAACACCAGAGGAAACATAAACAGCCTGAATTGTTTAAAATGTATTTTCCCTTTAATTAAATAAGAAACATCTGTCCAGGGATTTTGGAAATGAATGTAATCCATCCACACTCTGCCTGTACTAGTTTGCATCCAGTGTCCAACATTTTGAAAGAAAACTCTCTCTTTCTGTAAAGAATTAAACAGCAACATGGAGTGATATCTGGGTCTGTAGCAGCTGACTCTTGCCTCCAGAGCTTGGGCACTGTTAATGCTAAGGGTCTGTCTTTTCCCAGATTTGTCCTTGGGAAGTAACCAAATTCTCTCCGGAATCAAGGTTAGGGTATAACATCTGCCTTTCTCCAGACCATCCACTCCCCCTGAAAATGCTTATTTCGGAAGAGTAAGGGAACAGAAGTTACCAGGATGCGCCCAAAAACCCACGCTCAAAATACCGTTCCCCCTCTGGGGTGCACTCAACATTTTCCTCGCCTTCACTCCGGCTTTAAAAAGCTGATTTCTCTAGGGACCTGCGCTGCCCACAACACAGACCCATCAGACAGGCCACGTGAGCACAAAGAAAGTGGACCGTTGACTCCAGGATGGCTGTGGCTCTTTGAAACCAGGACCCACAGTTGAGAATGACAAGTATCACTTACTGGTGTTGTCAAACGGTATCTGCCTGCACTGCACGGACCCCTCGGCGGGCCAAGGACAGTAGTAGACGGCTCCCCCTTCCACGATGTCTGGCTGGCTGGTGTTGGCTTTGGGCGCTCCCACCAAGACACTCGCTCTGCGAAAAGGGTTGGAGAGGAATTACTCTTTGGGAATCGTAAACGTGAGCGCAGGCGACGCAGTCTCTGGAGCAGCCTGCCCACGGAGACTAGGGTCGGGGTCAAGGGCAGAAACGTGTTTAGGATGGAGACCGACTGTCAAACCTGATTTCCTCGCGGAAACCTATGGGCGTCTGAAACCTGGTTTGGAAGAGGGTGCAAATAGTCCTAATTCTTCTCTAGGTGGAGCTATGTATATAGTGAGTTGAGGGAAGAGGGGCGGGCGGGGGTGGGGGGGAATAGCCAAGGACAGAGCCCAGCTGCTTGTAGCAGACAGCACTTGCGCCCAGACCCTTAACGGTTACAGGCTACGTATAAACAGACCATGTTGCGGTCGTGGTTTTCACTGGCTTGAGTCCGCTCGGTCCCGTTTCCCCCTTTGTACGATGCTGAAGTCTTTGTCTCGGGACCTCCCCGGGACCTTCGGATTCTAGGCAAGCGGCATGTCCCTAGCTCAAAGTTCACAAGGCACATCTAGCATGGAAGGCGAGAGAAGAGGCTGGTGGTGGGGAGCCGGACGGGACCCCCAGCGGGCAGCGCGATGGGCTCTCACGATCGCCTGCCATCAGGCTGCGGGAACAGGCGCGGGTCCTCCGGCAGAGGGGCAGGGACCCATCCTGGGGCGGGGTGGGCCCGCGCGCGCGGGGAAACTTACGTGCGAGCGGCAGGTACGTGGAAGTCCACCGCGTAGCCGAAGTAGCTGCCCTCGGGGCCGCCGTACACCGTGAGCTGGTCCACGTCCAAGTTGAACGCCTGCGAGGCGGGCGACCACAGCACCACCAGCGCGGCCGAGAAGCAGCAGAGGGGCGCGAGGGGCGGCGCCCGGTTGCCCCGGGGACCGCGGCGGGCCCGGGCGGACATCGCCCTCCGCCCGGCCGGTGCTCACCGGACGGCGGGAGCCGAAGACCCCGGCTGGGGAACGGCGGGCGTGGCGGCTGGCGGTCCCCGATGCCCGCGGCCCGGGTCGGTGCGCGCGGCGCGTCCGCGGTGACAGCCCCGGGCGATCCTCCGCGCGTCCCCTGCGGTCTGCCGGCCGCCTGGTCCCGCGGCTCGGGGGGCTGGCGGAGGGGATCCGAGCCCTCCTCTGGCAGCGGGAGGGGCCGCGGCGCGGTCGGGGCGCCTCCTAGCGGCGCGTCAGCGCACTGCGGGCCGGAGTCCGCGACTCCCTCGCCGCCCGCGGCTCCGCTGGCGGCCGGCGCCTGTTTCGGCCGCCCGGCTTTTCTACATCTCAAGAACGATCTGAGCCTCACACAGGCCAAGTCAAGCCATTGCTTTTGGAAGCCGATCTCCCCGCTCCCCTGGCCCCCGCCGCATGGGGCGAGGGTTTACTCCAGTGTCTCCCAAATGGAAGACTGTGAAAGCGTACCCCAGCACGAGGGACGAGGCCAGACCAAGCAGGGATCTTTGCATCACCTCTACAGCCTGAAGACCCTTTCAGGGTCGATGTGCGTTTGTACAGTCCTCTCCTTCCCCACCTCTACCCGACCTCCCTGCCGAGGTAACTGATAAACAGAGCAATCCTGGAGATTTTATTTAGGTCTTTCTCAAAGGCACGTGGCACACGTCAAATGACTCGGCCCTATATGTCCTTAACCCTGTGTAATTGTGGTGAAGACTGGCAAAGGTGGGAATGTCGGAATTTCCAGTTTACCCCCAGCAGGGGTCGAGGGTGTAGGTTGGAGTCAGCGGGAGTTCAAACTTCAGTTCCAATCCACCACCGGTGTTACTGATCTCTTTCTGTGTCTTCTGCTTGGGGTAGGGAGTGAGGGATGAGTAGGGGGGAAGGCAGAGGAGAACCGTGATGTAGAAGCCCTTACATAACATGTGGTCTTCCAGGGAAACAGGACTGATGGGGAAAGAGAGATTCTATTAAGCGTTAAACAGGGTGGTGCTGGGGTTATATAGGTATAGAGACGGGAGAGGTGCGTAGGGTCTACAGTATTTTAAGGAGATGTGTTGGTAGATTTCAACAGAAATTTGAATGTGAGGCTTGGCTTTGGACATTGGGGGCGGAGTGATTGAGGGAAGGTATTAAAGACAGAAAGGCTGGGATGAAATGGTTGTGCAAAGGGATCAGAATAAAAGTGTGGGTTGGAGAGCAGTGGGAGGTAGGGATGGACGTCCTGAGAAAGGATCTTCATGAAAAGAACGTTTATTGAGGCAGAGGGAGCCGGTTCTACAGCAAAGGCATGACATGCCCACAGGGATTCCAGAAGTTTAGTAGAGGATGTGTGTGTGTTGGTGGAAGGCGGTTGGTTGTTAGAAGGAAGAGAAAGCAAAGCAGCTGTTGCCCAAATGCCCTGGCTGATGAGGACTTTGACATGATTAACAGATGGAAGGGAAAGGAAGCCCAACGGGTTAACTAGGAAGCCCAACAGGCCCTTTTCTGGCAGGGAAAGGGCCAGAAGACTGATGGCAGAAGGAAAGTGAAGGAGAGCCCAAGGCGAGTCTGCAGGTATCGACCAAGAAGAGGAGAATCACAAACAGAAGCAATGGGCAAGGAGAGCGGACTGGGAGGTAGATGGTGAGTTAGATGCTGGACGTGTTGAGTCTGTTACTAGCATGGGATCCCGGAGAAGCCGGAAGCGTAAAGTGTGATTCAGAGCAGTGGTCTAGTCTGGCGGTGCAGATGTAGGAGTCCATCCACAGAAAATCTCTGCTCCCATTGAAGAGCTAGACTCTCTCTCTCTTACATTAGAACCCACTTGGCAGACTGAATTAAATTTTACATTTTCATCTTTGCTTGTCTCATCCCTGTAGAAATGCTAAAAATTAATAAGCGATCAGAAGATTATGTAGCAAATCATCACATCTGGATCATTTCCTAACTGTATAGTCCTTTCCCAGACAAGGACTTAAAAGTAGAGGGTAGAAAACATTTTTCTCAGTCCAAAAGTCCACTTGTGTTGGATACAAAGTCTACTACCTTGGGTCAGGTTACTAGTGTTCATAAAAGTGACGTTCCCTAGAGTAAATTTCAATGGGTAATTCACATGCAACATACACATGGGCATATTCAGAGCTGTGGGAGACCTTGAGACTGGGAAATAACCTCAACTCCATCACTTCCTGAGACTGCATGCTGAAATGTGTAAATTCATCACATTGCAGGCAAGTCTTATGTTGAAATGGAACACCTAAATAGGTAGAAAGTAATGGGGGGGGGTGAGGAATTGGGAGATTGGGATTGACATGTATACACTGTTGATACCTGGTATAAAATAGATAACTAATGAGAACCTACTGTCTAGCACAGGGAATTCTGCTCAATGCTCTGTGGTGACCTAAATGAGTAGGAAATCCAAAACAGAGGGGATATATGTATATCTCTAGCTGATTCACTTTGCTGTACAGTATAAACTAACACACTATTGTAAAGCAACGATACTCCAATAAAAAGTATTTTTAAAAAAGTATTTTGAGTTAAAAAATCCAGCCTTTTCTCAAGTCTTTATGAGGGCTTGTTTCAAAAGATTTACAAAGATAACATAAGCAGTCATTATCTCTATTTGTTTAAATTAATAAAGTGCAATTAAAAACAAAAAGAAAGTAATAGCATAATCCTAGATGTACACTTGGTCCACATACCAACTTACCAGACAGAAGTAGCTCAATATTATAAAATGCTTTGATTTGTATAAATCAGCACATCACCAGGGTATCCCCTTTTGCTACTGTCTCGCTTTTTGATATTTCTAGCATGTTCCTTATATTTAATTCAAGATAGGGGTAGGCCAGGAAAGAAAATTCTACTTATTGCCACATAATTGGATACATACAGTTGTCCGTTTCTTCTAAAACACACTTGTTCTTGATTTGTACAACAAGCCTATATTCTTAATAGTGTCACTTTCCACTGTACAGATGAGGGCATTAAGGTTCAGAGAGGTACAAGCATATACAAAGTTACAGAGCAAGTAAGTGGTGTGATTTGAACCCAGGACCAGCAGATACCAAAAACAGTTCCTCATACTATTAGGTCTATAAGTATGTTTTTGTACGTTATGGCAATAATGAGAAGTCACCTTCCTAAAGTAGCAAGCTCTTCTGGGCTGGCCCTTTGAGCATGCCCATGAGTCATGATTGAGAGGTGGTATAATGTAGCAGTGTATTAAGAGGTCTCAGAAAAGGGTTCGGTGGTACCTTGGTATTCAAAGAGTGGAGGGGAAGCAAACTTACTTGAAGCTCTTTGACCTCCCTGGGAGACCAAGAGCCTGGGAGAGTAGTAAATCTTCCAAGAAGCCAGAAAAAAAAATCTGCAATAATTACAGGGACAGAATAGGTCTGCATAGGTGTCTTGCACATTGCACTATTCTGACACGTGGGAACCGTGCCAATCAGTAAAACTTGGGGTACCGTCAGAGAAACACATGGACAGTGACAGGTCTTATGCTGAATGAGAAGTTTGACATTTTAAAGGTCCACTAGCACTGATTTATTTGTCAGAAAAGCAAGTCTGGGAATTGTTTGTCATGCGTGTGAGTACGTGTGTATATTTAATACTGAGAAAGGTATACATAGTTGTTTGCCTAAACAGAAAAGAAAAGAACCCAAAGGTCAAAGATGGAACAGATTTGGCCCAAACGTTCCAAAAATAAGTAAAGAGTACCCTCGGAAAAAAAAAAATGCTCTCTGGGTTGTAGCCATGTACGAAGTACTTAAAAATAGAGATGTTGTAACATTTAACCATTGGTGCATACTTTTTAACAGAAGACCAAATACGTTTGTAACTTAATAACCAATTACTATTCCCCACTGTTTATTTTATTTCTTAACAATTTTTTAAAATATTTATTTCTTTAACTTATTTATTTTCTTAATTTTTTTGGCTGTGTCGGGTCTTCGTTGTGGCACGGGGGCTTCTCTCTCGTTGTGGTGCGAGGGCTCCAGGGCACGTGGGCTCTGTAGTTTGCGGCACGCGGGCTCAGTAGTTGTGGTGTATGGGCTTAGGTGCCCCGTGGCATGTAGGATCTTAGTTCCCCGACCAGGGATTGAAGCTGCATCCCCTGCCTTGGAAGGCAGAATCTTTACCACTGGAGCACTGGGGAAGTCCCTCCCCGCTATGTTTAAATCTGTTTCTTTATGTGATAAAAAGTGATCCTGCCTCCAAATCAAGAGCTAAGGGAGTCCCGATCTGATTATTTCATTAATACAACCACAATTTCAATATGTTGAACCATTTACAAAATAAGCCAGTGTAAAAACAATGTGTTCTTGAAGATTCCATCAGCTTTAAAAACGAATGCACCACAAATGGAACGTAGTTTTTCAATCTCTTCTTGTATTTTGGGTAACTGAGGTGATCTCAGGGGTTTTTTTGGTTTGTTTCTTTGTTTTTGGTTTTTTTTTTCTTTTTTTTGCCCAGCTGGACTCAGAGTTTCTGCAATATTAGAAACCACTGATTAGTAAACACTGGTCAATTAAACTTACTTTGGGCAAACAACTTTTAAATCTGTCAAGTGTCTCTGCTAGCATAAGCTTATGTCTGCAAATTTTCTCTTTCTGGTCCCTGGAGGATGAATCTCATTATAGTAAAATCTTTTTTTTTTTCTTTTTGATAATTTTGTTTGTCATTCTCTTTTATGATTTCCCTTCGTGATTTTATTAGCCACTTTTAAGTTAAAAGTGCTGCAGCAGTGGCCCCCGTGCTGGCAGACGTTCAAGCACAGCCAGCAGTTGGTTCAGCTGAAGGAAAATTCCCACCAGACTCTGACTCGATCTCTTTTTAGAATGAGCCTTTTAAAAACAACTCTGCTTTAAACAAAAATAAAAATAAATAAAACAATTCTTTCTCTAAAAAAGGAAGGTAACTGAGGCCAGTGATGTTCTTCCAGAACCTGGACATCCGGGGATAAATCTTCCTGAGAGTCAAAGACCCCAGGCAGCTGAGCTTATACGCAAGACCTTGATTGACAGATTTTAATTAGGGCCAGTTCACTCCAGAATCTTGAAAAACCTACACACGTCTGATGGGTTGGCCACAGTGACTAAAGCGAACTTCCATGGGAAAAAGCTCACAACATCTTAGTTGTAAAAGCTCACAACATCTTAGTGGAGTCTGGCAGTTGGGAAGTGCAGTTCTCCAAAGGCTTATGTTTGAGTCCAGTCGGTGCCTAGGAGGCTGTGGGAATATATTCGAGGGGCTTTATTATTGTTAAATTTCAATAAGGTGTTAGGGTGCGGGGCCTCAACACTGGTGCTGCGGAAAGAGAGTCACTTAAAATGAGGAGTGAGGCATTCTCCCCACCTGTGCACGTGCCAGGCGTCTTACTTCGTTCAGGCAGCCGTTAACTAAATACCATAGACTGGGAGGCTTACTTCTCATTGTATTCTCACATGGCAGAAAGGGGGTGAGAAAGTCCTCTGGGGTCCCTTTTGTAAGGCACTAATTCCATCGTGGGGCTTCACCCTCATGACCTCCCAAAGGTCCCACCTCCCAATACAATCACATTGGGGGTTGGGATTTCAACATATGCATGGGGGAGGAGCGGGGCGGGCTGGACACAGACACTGACCCCATTGCACCAGGACTTGAAAGCAGAGGCTTTTGTGAACACAATCCTGCAGGCATCTCTGTGGACCCAGGACAAGGGTAAATAGTTGTGGGTTCCGGGGGGAGACAGCAGCTGTGGCCTTCTGGAGCAGCCAAACTCTTCATTCAGCCCTTGGAGGTTGCTGAAGGACTCCGGCGAGACACAAAGGTCTCCTACAAATAGGTGGGGGAGTCACAGAGGAGTCCTCCGCTTATGGGAGGAGACGAAGGCTGGAGCATCTGATTGGTGATCTGAGTGTGTTTTCTTTTTTCTTTTTTTTTTTAATTTTATTTATTTATTTTTGGCTGTGTTGGGTCCTTGTTGCTGCGCCTGGGCTTTCTCTAGTTGCGGCGAGCGGGGGCTGCTCTTCGTTGCGGTGTGCGGGCTTCTCATTGCAGTGTCTCCTCTTGTTGCGGAGCACGGGCTCTAGAGCGCAGGCTCAGTAGTTGTGACACATGGGCTTAGTTGCTCCGCGGCATGTGGGATCTTCCTGGACCAGGGCTCGAACCCGTGTTTCCTGTACCACCAGGCGGATTCTTAACCACTGCCCCACCAAGGAAGCCCTCTGAGTGTGTTTTAAACCCCAAACTAGGTTGCTGTGTTTATTCCACAGTGGGAAGATGCTAAAAGGGTGTCTCGGACTGCCCTCTAGTGTCTGTGACCCTATTAAAGCGTGTGAGATTTTCTTGTGAAAAAATGATGTAGTCTCACCATTTAGATGACCTTTTCATTACAAAGTTCCCAAATTTGAGTTGGTCTCTCTCACGTTTATCACCATCTTTATTTCCTTGTGGTAGCTTTGCAAATCAGGTAAAAAGGGAAAAAGAAGAGAGAAAATAAGGAGAGAAGGAAGGAAAGAAGGGAGGAGGGGGGGTAGGAAAGAATTTGCCCATAAAAACAGTATTTCATATTTTCCCAGCTAGCTATTAGTCAAATCAGATTTCCTTGTCACTTGTGCAAGGACTCTATTCCACTCAATCTCACTGGCCTACCTAACTTTGTTATTTGTTTAGTCCTTCTTTTTATCCCATCAACAAATAAGAGCGCCAACTATGTCTTAGGTACTGTGCCAGCCCTGGAGATACGCTTGTGAATTTAAGAGATATAGTTCTTCCCTTCCTGGAGCTTATGATGCAGTGAGGAGATGGCAGCCTGATAAGAATATAATTAAGTGGGTAAGTGCCAGGAGCAAAACTAACAGGGGGTGGTTAGAGAAGAATGGGTGTGGGGAAGATTTTAGGAGAGCACTTACCTCTGAAGAACATGGCCACATGATCAACGAAAGAATAAAATGGACTATTAATGATGCAACTTTAAAAAAAGATGAGGTTGTTACTCTGCTCACACCGATCTGGAAAACAAGGGACCCTATGGCTTGGGGTCCCTTGGGGCCCCTGACTTAGAAAAGTTCAATCTTAGCAGAATTCATCTGTGCTAAGACATGGAACCAAGTTAGGACATTTAGAGCCCCTATAGAATGCCATACGCCTCCTATGGTATCCATGCATTTTGTCATCTGTGTAACTTACATTCAAAGGCTTCCTGCTTACCATGACAGTTAAGTTATCTGTACCCATGACCTTGATCACTTTAATTCTCTCTGTGCAGGAATGCCCTAGTCTGTTTCCGGGGTTAGCAGCCTTCTTTTTTAACATCTTTATCGGAGTATAATTGCTTTACAATGGTGTGTTAGTTTCTGCTTTATAACAAAGTGAATCAGCTATAAATAAACATATATCCCCATATCCTCTCCCTCTTGCGTCTCCCTCCCACCCTCCCTATCCCGCTCCTCTAGGTGGTCAAAAAGCACCGAGCTGATCTCCCTGTGCTATGCGGCTGCTTCCCACTAGCTATCTATTTTACATTTGGTTGTGTATATATGTCCATGCCACTCTCTCACTTCTTCCCAGCTTACCCTTCCCCTCCCTGTGTCCTCAAGTCCATTCCCTACGTCTGCGTCTTTAGGGTTAGCAGTCTTTGAGAGAACAATTTGAAGGCTGGAAGTGAATTTCTTGTCTTCTACTTAGATTGCTTGAAACGTGACTAATTGACTTAAGTTGACCTTTCTGGTTTTTATTGTTTCGACTTATTAAAAAATGTGTCCTTTTCCCAGAGGCCTCTGGGCACAGGCACAAAAAACTAGAAATATGACAAGTTAAATTAAAACCAGCAGATGAAAATTAAAACACTCTCATAAAAGAAAAAGAAAGATGCCAAGTAGCATTTCTGGAGGGAGAAAACTAAACCAAATGGATTAAGCTTAGCCATTTTTCAACTGGTTTGCGAGGAGGACTTGTTCAGTGTAGATGTTAGAGTGACTTCCTATGAAATCCCTGAAAAACCTGTGCCACTACGTATTTTCGTACCAAATCGTGGAAATAATGGTAATCCCAGGGAGAGAAGGGCTCTAAAACTTAATTCTTTTTATAGTGATGTTAAGATTGCTGTCTAGCCCTTAGTCACAGTGTGACTCATTCACGTGACTATCACTCTTGGGAGGTGAGAGATTAGCTCTAAACACTGTCAACATTTCTCTACTGAACTCTAATCCTTGCTGTCAGCTCAGTCCTACTATGATTCTGTTTAGAAACCATTGCTGCTCATACGTGCAGAGACAGTAGGTATTAAGAACATGGGTTCTGGAGCCAGATATATGGGTCCATAGCTCAGCTTTGTCACTTAGCTGTGTGACCATGGGCAAGTTACTTACCATCTCTGTTTCCCCAACTGTAAAATGAAGATACTAACAGTATATCATATGGAGTTGTGAGGACTAAATGAGTTAAAATACGTCAACCTATGAGGGTCCATATGAAAAGCATTATGAGTGTTAGTCATTATTATCACTTACACTTCTGATTGCTTATGGATTACTCATGGAATTATGTAATCTTTCCTTTCACTTATCCACATGTGCCTGCCCTTCACTGGGGACCTCGGGTCCTGCTGTCTTAGTTGATCCTTCTCAATTAACACTCCTTTGGGCAATATCAGGTTGTAGAGAGGTTACCAAATAATTCTGAGTATTTTCTGGATAAGAAATGATGTTTGAGGAATATTAATTTGACAGCTTTGTAAATGAGGGAGAAATAGAGAATAGTAGTTACATAAATATATTAGTCTACTTGTGAAAAATTAAAGGTCAGAATTAGGATGGTGCAATGCAGTGGGGATGGGTAGTGAAATGTTTTTGTTTTAGTGCTTTTAATATGTGTAGTTGTGATTTTCTTTTTATTTATACTTCATGAGGTATAGAACTTCTTGAACCTGTGGGTTAATATCTTTCATCTTTAAAAAAATCCTCAGTTATTATCTCTTCAAGTATTCCTTCTTTCCCACTGTCTCTCTCATCTTCTTTTTTTTTTTTTTTTTTTTTTTTTTTTTTGCGGTACTTGGGCCTCTCGCAGTTGTGGCCTCTCCCGTTGCGGAGAACAGGCTCCAGACGCGCAGGCTCAGCGGCCATGGCTCACGGGCCCAGTCACTCCGCGGCATGTGGGATCTTCCCGGACCGGGGCACGAACCCGTGTCCCCTGCATCGGCAGGCGGACTCTCAACCACTGCGCCACCAGGGAAGCCCTCTCATCTTCTTTTGAGACTCCAATTAGTGTATGTTTGACCTTCTCACAGTAAAGACTCTATTGTTATTTTATGTTGATATTTTCCATCTGTTTTGTTCTACATGTTTCATCTTAATATTTTTCTTGTGATTTATCTACCAGTTCACTGATTAGCTCTATAATTGTGACTAATCTGCTACTAAATTGGTCCATCAAATTCTAAAATTTGGTTACTGTACCCTTAAGTTAAAGAATTGCCATAGGTTATTTTATTTTTATAGTTTCCAGTTCTCTGTCAAAGATCTCAATCTTGGTTTATGTTTTATTAAACGGTTTTGGAGTTATTTTAAAGATTGTGTCTGTTAACTTCATTATGTGAATTATGGGGGAGGGGTTTATTTATATCATCTGTTGTTTCTCTTGTGTTTTGATCACATTATCTTGTTTACTTGGTGCCTTTCAAGTAAGAACATATTAAAAAAATTAAATGCCAGGGTATCATATATGAAAAACTACACAAGTAACTTGAGCCCTGCAATCATGTCCTCTTCATTCAAATAGAATTTAACACTTATTTTTGGCAGGCGACTATGAGCAGTCATACCACTCACTCATTTTAATCAATTTCCAGAGATTGAGATGACTTGAAGCTGAGCTTCAGTCCCTGGGAGGGCCAATCTATTTCCAATTCCTCCTTAGAGTATAGACTTTTAGAGTCTCAACACTAAATATGGAGTATTTGCCATTGAACAACCTCTTGGCAAGACCATGGATTACGATTTTTGTTCCCTTCGTCCCGTTAAGTCCTATCCACCCCAGCCTCTCAGTATTCCATTTCATTAGAGGAATAGAAAGTTCTTCTAGGGAAAAATCGCTCCAGATATTGGCTACCCTCTCTGAATTTCCTTCTTCTATTGGACACTGGCTTGACAATTCCTTAATGACTTATAAATGCTCCTATGTCTTTAAGACTATTGAAAAATACTTTGTCAATATTTTATTTTATTTTTAAAAAACTTTAATTAATTTTTATTGAATGTTGAGTTAGTTTCTGCTGTACAGCAAAGTGAACCTATTCCCATATAGGTCATTACAGAGTATTGAATAGAGTTCCCTATGCTATACAGTAGGTTCTTATTAGTTATCTATTTTATATATAGTAGTGTGTATATATCAATCCCAATCTCCCAGTTTATGCCCCTCTCTTTCCCCCTTGGTAACCATAAGTTTGTTTTGTATATCTGTGACTCTATTTCTGTTTTGTAAATAGATTCATTTGTACCTTTTTTTTTTTTTTTTTAGATTCCACGTATAAGCAATATGGTATTTTTCTTTCTCTGTCTCCTTTGTCAATATTTTAAAATTATACTTAGCAGGAGGGTTAGTCTGAAATATCTAGTCTGGTATTATCAGAGTTTGAATCTGGATAATTAGGATGAACTATGGTACTACTCCTTTTAGAAATGTAAAAATCTAATGTTGGGAGAATTCCCTGGCAGTCCAGTGGTTAGGACTTGGAGCTTTCACTGCCATGGGGGCGGGTTGAATCCCTAGTTGGGCAACTAAGATCCCACCAGCCACGTGGCACAAAAAAAAAAAAAAAAAAAAAAAATTCCAACGTGGGACTCAGTTTAAGGAAAAGAATTTAGCTTAAAATATTTCAAATTTGAAGTAATATCTATATACCCATTTAGAGTTGTCCAATAGCTAGTTTGAAATACAGGACAGAATCTTCATAAATAAGTCAACTTATTCTTGCATTGGATTTTGCATGTGGAGAAAACTACTTACCAAAGTAGTTTTTGTGCAATTATCTCTTGCTCAAAAGTCCAAATTGCAGACATAATAGGTGGCCCATTATATGATAAGGGGTTACTAATATTTATTGATCATGAGCTTTATGGTTTGCTTTGCCCTTTATGTACATAATCTCTTTTAACATATTTTTAAATATTCCATTTTAAAAATAAGGAAACCTAAACTTTATGGGGTTAAGTAACTTGCAGGAGGTTACTTGTCTGGTAAGTGGTGAAACCTGATGATAAATCGCAGGATTTCTGTCTGATTCCCAAGAACTTACCTTTTCTATCAACCTATTTCTCCTTTTTAGGTTTGGGACAAGACACTATATCAGACTCTGAAAAGTCAACATAAAAAGCACTAAAAGAACTGCTATTGCCGAGAGGGCCTAGAGGCAACAGCACTCAATGGCAACAAGCAAACCCAGGGACCAGATCTGGGTTTCTAATACCATTGTCCAATAGAAGGAATTCAGGGCCTTTGGAGAAACAGCTGATTCTAAGGCTGGAGCACGTAATATACAAGATTAACCTGGGGTATCTTGTAGCACAGAAAATAAGGAAGTGCTCAAAAACAAAACTGATGGGATATGTCAAGGGGACACAAGAGTCAGCTGAAAGAGCTCCCACAGGCTACTTGATGAGCAAAATAAATAATATAGTATTGGATTATAACCCAAAGTCTAAAATAAATAATTCTGAGCCCTGTTATGGGCTGAATTGTATCCTCCCCCGCCCCCAAATTATTTGCTGAAGCCCTAACACCCAGTGATACTATATTTGGAAATAGGGCCTTTAAGGAAGTAAATAAGGCTAAATGAGGTCATAAGGGTGGGGTCCTAGTCCTGAAGGACTAGTGCCCTTTTAAGGGGAAGAGACACCAGAAATCCTTCTCTCTTGGTATGTGCACAGTGAGGATATGGTGAGAAGGTAGCCATCTGTAAACTGAGGAGAGAGGTCTCATCAGGAACCAACCCTCCTATTACCTAGATCTTAGAGTTCCAGCCTCCAGAACAGCAAGAAAATTAATTTCTATTATTGAAGCCACCCAATCTATGGTATTTTGTTATGGCAGCCCTAGTAGACTAATGCAAGTCCATACTAATATAAATGATTGAATAAACAGATAAGTGGGGAGAAGAGACAAATTCCTATACATTAGAATTTTTAAAAAAATGTATGTGGATACTGCCCCCTTGAGGAGGTAGAGCACAACTCCCTACACTGTGTGCAGTGACTTTCTTCCAAAGATACAGTATGGAAAGGGGGTAAAAGTACAGAAGATTAACATCATCAGTGGTAATTCATGTTGATAATGTACCCTTGATATGACGTAGTGAGAACGGCACTTTACCTCCCCCAAACTATAATCCCAGTCGAAGCAAAAGAAGAACATCAGACAAACCCAAATTGAGGGACACTTTACAGAATTTCTCCAAAGTGTCCAGGTCACCCAAAAGAAGCAAAGTCTAAAACTGTCACAGTTTAATGGATCCTAAGGAGACATGATGACTAACTGTGATGTGAGACCCTGGATGGAATCCTGGAGCAAAGCACTAGGTAAAAACTAAAGACATCTGAATAAGGTATGAGCTTCAGTTAATCACAATGTGTCAATATTGGTTCATTAGTTATGGCTAATGAACCTATTCATGTTAGATCTTAACAGGGGATGCTGGGTACAGGGTATATATGGAAACTACCTGTACTTTTTTTTTTTTTTTTTTTGGTAAACTTTCTGTAAATCTAAAGCTATTCTAAACTAAACAGTGTATTTAAAACAAAGATGTGAAATGGTGCATTTGTTATGTCTTCCACACGACTTCTGTTTTATATTGTTTCTCTGAATATTCCAAAGTGAATATTCACTTACTTTGTATTGGGAGCAGAGTTTAGCTTAGTTTTGTTTCTTCTCACTGAGCAGGGCCCATGTGTAGTCCATATTCTGCCACATCTTGGTAGAAGCCCAGCTGATAAAGATTTGGGGGAGAGGGGAAGGGGGAGGATCAAAATTGAGCATGTTTGCACGAATAAGGAATTCTTGTAGGTATTTTGTAAAGATTCATGTGAGTCCTCATGTTTGAAACACCTTCACAGTTTTATTCTTCTCTCTCTTTCAATTTTTTTTCTCTTTCTGTAGACAATATCTGAAAATCCCTGAAAAAAAGACTTGCTTTTAGATGTTTTGGATTAAATTCTCTATTGTCTTTTTCCTTTGAATCCTCTTGTTCTCTTTTCCCACAGAGAAACTCCCCGATTTTTTCATTTTATTTTAAGATTATGTTACTGAACCAGATGATACAGTTTCATCCTTTGCTTCTCAGGCTTAAAAAGAAAGAAAGAAAGAAAAAATGCCCGTGCTGTGGGATTTAGCAAACACTTCTCTCTTCTCTTCCAGACCCTGTCAGCTGCGCTTTTCCAACCGCAGTCAAAGTGGATCTACAACTCCAAACCCTGTTCCTCCTGGATTTTCGTGCTGGCCGTCAACCAAGAACTGGCTCCAGCTGTACTGGCCTCTAATTTGCTTAACTCTTTCCTCTTCTTTACTCTTATGTTAAGAGTTAGAGATGGAGGAAAGGAGATTCATTCATTCTTCCCACAAGTATTTATCGGACACCTATTATATGCCAGCCACTGGGGTTACAGCAGTGAATAAGGCAGGCGAGGTCCCTGCCCATAGAAGCCACATTGTGAAGGATGGGTGACATCATGGCGCACTTATTATTGCTACAAGATTTATTTGCATGTGTGCTTTCATTTAGTGCTGATGATGTAGGCACTATCCTCATTTACCGAGACACAGATGCCAATTGACTTACCCAATATCATGCAGCTAGTAAGTGACGGAGACACAATTTAAATCAAAGGACTCAGATTCCAGAACGCTTGGATTCCTAACCGTGATAATATTGATGAAATTGTTCTTTTGTGTAGATAAATACGGTCCTATTTCTATCTTTCTCTTTCGACTCTAAAAAAAAAATTAAATGCTGCTTCTAAACAATATCTGTAGTCTCATGACAATCCGAAAAAGAAAAAGCAGTTATTTTCTTTTTCTTTTGAAGAAAATGGTGCCGTTGGCATTCAATAGTTGCTTTTGTAGCATCCATCACCTCTCCCATTTCTAGGTGAACCACAGCCCCCCGCCCCCACCCCATTGCAGAGTATCCAGGTGGTTCAGGTGGGCTGAACCCAGCAGGAACTCTATGGCGAGGCTCTGACTGGCGTAAGCCAAACAGCCTGTGCCTCTTTCTGGCCATGTGATTGGTGGGGGGATGAAGCTCGTGCCCCAGGCATAAACCAATCAATGCCTGGCATTCTAATAGCTACTACGATTCGTTCAGGTTTATAGAACGGGAGATGCGAGGTGAGGGGCTTTCTCCTCCAGGTTAGGAAAGTGGTGTACGTAACCCCAGTTGCTGGCAGCCATCCTGGAGTAGGAAACTGAAAGCACAGATAAACGGAGCTGAAGTTCTAATTCCACCGCGTCTGATGTCTTCCTCACTCCTCGACTTTTCAGGTACGTGAGTCCTAAATACTCTTTATTAAGTCACTTTGACTTGGAGTTTCTTTTAGTTTCATTCAAAATCATGCCATCTGACAGATGATTTCTTATATTAGGCATATAAACCTAAACATTTAAGTAGACCTTTAAAGAACAAATTTCACAAGAAACTAAAACAGAAGCAAACAGAAAACTCCACTGAATTATCCAAAGGGCTTCAAACGTCCAGAGAACATTTGCAAACAAATTTGGATCTCTGATTTATGTGGAAAAAAAAAAAAAAAGTAAAGTACGCCTAGACCTGGGATTCCTTTGTTTTACACGTGAAGATAATCAAGATTGAGGTTAATAGCTTGGGCCCAGATGCAACAGATGCTCAGTTAATTGGCCCTCGCTATACTGGGTTCACGTTTTAGCACACAATTGTCTTGGATTTTGTTGCTAAAAACACTCCTGTTTTTGCCAAACAACACTGTTTTGGAGGTTTGCCACCACAAACACAGAGAGCTTGCTGTGATGAAGATTTGTGCGTTTGGCAGGACCACGAGATTATAATAGTGTGAGAGGCAAGACAAACCTGTATGTCTTCAATTAGTCATACATTATCCAGCAGATTTAAAACAGCGGCTTCATTCTCATTAACTAGCAGCTAAGAGTGGAGATACGAGTGAAGCGATTTAGGACCTGAAAATGCATGGGGAGTTACGTTCCGTCTGAGTGTGTACACTTCCAAGGACATTCTCTCCATGTCCAACTTAATGTTCTGCAGAGATCTTAGCCTCTAAGGACACAAGGCCAAAGCTAATTAGGAATCTGTTGAGATGTAGCCCAGTAAGGCTCGACTTTTACCAAATTGGGAAGATGGCAGTCAGGAGAAAGGTTAGCTCTCTAATCTGAGACAACCCATGATGCTTTCAGCTTCCCTGTTAGCTTAGTTGGCCCAAGAAGGCTCTGTAGGATAGCACAGTGAAAATGGCACCTCTCCACTCTGCTCTTAGAACAAAATATTAAGAAAATAGAAATCTGCCTGGCAGTGGAAAAAAAACAGATGGTTAGAAGATTTTACCTTCCATTTTTATTTCTTTTCATGTTAACTTCTGTATCTGACACTTGGGCCATGGATAGGCTTCAGTCATATATTTATTCCCACAGGAATAAAATAAACCTGGATCTCGGACCTGTTCTAGTAAAACTAAAGAGGGTGCAACTCGTGTCTAGTACAAATGTGACTCCCTCTGAAAGCAGCGCCTGGGCTCTGAACACACGGTGCTACCAAAGCCAGTGTTTATGGGTTGTGTGGAACTTGGAACGTTTTTTTTTTTTTTTTTTTTGCGGTACGCAGGCCTCTCCCGTTGCGGAGCACAGGCTCCGGACGCGCAGGCTCAGCGGCCATGGCTCACGGGCCCACCTGCTCCGCGGCATGTGGGAATTTCCCAGACCAGGGCACGAACCCGTGTCCCCTGCATCAGCAGGCGGACTCTCAACCACTGCGCCACCGGGGAAGCCTGGAACGTATTTTTTGACAGGAACAAATGGGATTAGCCCAAAGGCCAGCCCACCTGGTTTGCTCATAATGGCTTCATAAGGGAACCGCCTGTTACAAAACCCAATCATGGTGTTAACGGTGCTTCTGGCGGGAAATGGTTCAGACCACACTTGGGTTGCCGTCCTTCTCTCTGGCAGCAGTGGGCTTGAGGTCCTCCTTGACTGTTGCATAGGGACACAGAGTTGGTTGAACTCTGGAGAAGGTTGTTGATGGGTGGGAATAGGCAAGGACTCAAGTATGGAAGCAAATAGGATTGAGGGGTTGTGAAAGAGAAGACTAGAGAGTGAGGGGATGAGAAGGTTGGAGGCTCCTAACAGCCTAAGCCCTAAGGTCTCTGCTTATGACTTGTCTTCTTTTCAAAAAATTCTTATCTTTGAGGACAGTAACAGGGTTGCAGATTTTCCTAAGGTCACCTCATAGACAAAGGAAATGATGGGGCATTAGTTACATTTAAAGAATTGGGGTTTCCAGGGAATCTTGACATAAGCCTGGGCTCTTCTAACACAGTTGTTACCAATCAGGGTTCTTGGCCTCCTTAATCAATAGAAATTGATCGGAGGCCAGACAAGAAATTCAGGCAAGGCTTTATTAGGGCCCCTGCTGCAGCAGGGGGGGAGTGAGAACCAGTAACAGGTTCCCTTGCTGAGGGAGGCAGGCTGGTTCCCTATATGGGGTGAGGGTAGGGATGGGTCCAGGGGTTGGGCCGGAAGGGTGGCTTAGGTGTTTTGCCCACCACTTTGTGGTGTTGAGTGCAGGGGGCGTGCGCAGTACCCCGCTTTTGCTCCCGACACCTTGTTTTTGCTCCCAGTTCTTCAGAAGGGGCAGTTGGGCTTGTTTTGGTCTTTTTGTATCTTTTGGCCAGAATTTGCCCCAACTGTGCAGGCACACAGTTATTTTTAGTCCCTTACAGTTTACTTGTGTGTTGTAGCTCGAGGAGACATTTGTCCAGGTGCAAGCATTGCAGCACTGCAGCAAAGGGCCCCAGGCCTGTCTCACGATGAACTACAGAATTCTGATTTTATTGAACACCTCATCAGAATTTTGTGTATTGGACTTCTCAGCAGTTACGGCCATCAGAAAGAAAAGTCAAAATTGAATAGATGTCAAACTTTACCCCGACATGGACATCACTGTAACCAAGGCCTCATTATAATTTCATCTTATTCAAGGCAAAAGAAAATTCAGCTGCTTGTTGAAATGTGAGCAGAGTTCAAATTTTATTTTTCTTTATTTGTCAATTTTAATTTAGTTCAATTTTTATTTCCGGAAGTACACATTAATTTTTGCATGGAAAACACAACTACACATCTTTTAAATGGTTGGTCTATGTGAACAAAAACCATCTACACTGAAATATATAAACTTGGGAGAAAGAGCCATACTGTCAAAGCATTCATGTCCCCCAAATCGTCAAAATTCATTGCCCCTACAAGAATGAAAGTACAGGCATTAATTTTGGATCCACTTTATAGTTGTAATGTGATGAGTGGCTTTTGAGAGGAGCTGGAGAGTTTTCAGCATACAAAACGGTGATTGTAGGGCTTATTCATTGGAAAGTACTAAATGCGTCAGTTCCTGTTTCAAGATGACAAATGCAAATTTTAAATATACTTGTGGGGTTTTTTTAAGTTTGAATTTTTATTTTTTAACTTTATTGAAGTGTAGTTGATTTGCAATGTCATGTTAATTTCTGCTGTACAGCAAAGTGATTCAGTTATATATACATATATATATGCACACACATTCTTTTTCATATTCGTTTCCATTATGGCTTATCACAGGATATTGAATATAGTTCCCTGCGCTCTACAGTAGGACACTGTTGTTTACTTGTGGGGTTTTAACCTATGACTTAGTTTATGAAAGAGAAATATCATTGTAAATGTATAATATTTATATATAACATATATTTGTATATAAAATTATATTCACATTATAGGTATTATTTAAGCTGATAATAATCCCTGATGATTAAATTATTATTTCTTGCTATGACACTTGGTCCAGGTTATCGTTAATGAAAAAGTGTCGCTTTCCGCCATCTTTCCGTGTTGCTGTCATGGTGCCCATGAAGGTCCTGGCAGATGCTCTCAAGAGCATCAACGATGCTGAAAAGAGAGGCAAACCCCAGGTTCTCATTAGGCCATCCTCCGAAGTCATCATTGCAGTTTCTAACTGTGATGGTGAAGCATATGGTTACGTTGGCGAGTTTGAAATCATTGATCACAGAGCTGGGAAAATTGTTGTGAACCTCACAGGCAGGCTAAGCTGGTGTGGAGTGATCAACCCCAGATTTGATGTGCAATTCGAAGATCTGGAAAAATGGTAGAATAACCTGCTCCCTTCACGTCAGTTTGATTTCATTGTACTGCCAACCTCAGCTGGCATCATGGACCATGAGGCAATATGAAAACACACAGGAGGGAAAATCCTGGGATTCTTTTTCTAGGGATGTAATACATCTGTGCACATAAAATGCCTCAGTGGACACACACACACACAGAGAGACACACACAGAGTATAATGTGTAAGCTCTTTAGAATTGGGAACTCTACTTTCCACGTTCTTTGAATCTCCTTAAGACCCAACCTCTTGCTCTCCATCTTTTTATATAAATCAGAACCTATTCTATATCCCGGCAGTGTAAGTACTCACTCGAGGTCTGGTTATCTTTCTTTACTCTGGTCTTCTTATCACCTCCACCTGCTCAATATTCTAGTTCTCTTCAAGTGTTGCCTCTTTGTCAATATCAACTGTTGCCTCTTTGTCGATATCAACTGTTAATCCTCTTAATTCTTTCTGATTTTCCAGTGTAATCAGCTTTGCTCAGTTTACCAGATTTCTGTTATCACAGGCTTCCTGAAATCCCCCAGCGCTCCAGTCTCCTTGCAGGGCAAGAAAAAATTGAACATAAACATTTGATAGCCATCATCTGAGCACACTTTGTATGTGTCGGGCGATAGGATAGGTTCTGGGGACAAGATACAGTCTCTGCCCTCAAAGAGTTAAAATCCAGGCCGATTAAGCAGCCTGGTAGACCCTTCCAGGAACTTCTGTCTCTCTGCTGGGAAGGGAAAGGGCTGTCGTGAATGAATAGTTTGGGTGCTACCCACCCTGCCATATTTACCTATCAAGTGTGCCCCAGAGCATTGTATGGTGCTAAGGAAATATGCCATTCCCCAGTCTCACTTTAGAGAGGGCCAAGCAGACGGGCAGACGTGGTGGCATTTTATAAATAAATTCATTTCAAAATTTAAACACTCCAAGAACATTCCAACTTTCCTACCAAAAAGTCCCGTTCCTTTTTGACCACTGTGATGTGTGTCCATACTTACAGAAAGATTGCTTTGAACTTTATTTATTTATTTATTTTTGCGGTACACGGGCCTCTCACAGCTGTGGCCTCTCCCGTTGCGGAGCACAGGCTCCGGACGCGCAGGCTCAGCGGCCATGGCTCACGGGCACAGCCGCTCCGCGGCGTGTGGGATCTTCCCGGATCGGGGCACGAACCCATGTCCCCTGCATCGACAGGCGGACTCTCAACCACTGCGCCACCAGGGAAGCCCTTGAACTTTATTTAATCGTCAAATCAGTCAGTCCACAGAAGTTTACTCAGCAGGGGTTGTGATGTGCCAGATTCTGGGGACACAGCAGAGAACAAAGCCAAGACCCTGCCCTCAGGAGTTTGCAAGCCATCAGGGAGAGAAGAGATGGGGGATCTGTTACAGCGTCACTGAGCTCATTTCTCTTAGGCTTGGTCTGATTTAGTTCATGTCATGTAAGTCTATAGATTGCTGGTTTGGTTTGCTCAGTGGAAGCAAACCTGGGACTCAGAACTTCCAAGCCTGCAGGGTGTGACAAGACCCCTTAAAGTGGTTCACGCCACAGCGGTAACAATGGCTTCTTCTCTGCTCTGCTGTTGACTTTACTGGCTTTGCGTGTGGATTGCTTTTCAGTAGAGAGACAGTGGTAACCTCAACTGCCCTGAATTGAGTCACAAGAGTCTTCTTTTGCCAAATTCTTCTACAAGGTAGACTGTCTCCCATGCGTTGTGCACTCCTGTGAAACTCATAAAGGTGGACATAGTCCACAATGTTACTAAGTTTTTCTAGAGGGATTTTCATTTCTGGGAAAACCAATGGTAAACAAAAGCCTGGGGTACAGCCTTCAAAGCACTGAGAAGGCAACTATCTAAGCAGAGTGGGGTTTGAGCCGTGTCAGTCCACTCCTGGCCTCAACCTCGTACAGCTGACAATTCGCTCCTCCTTACTGAGGTCGTGACGTGTCCCTCCGTCCTCATTCAGGACCCTATGCAAACGTGCGCTGGCAACAAGGACCTTCTTCAGATGGCACTATTAGTCTCTCTCGTTCTTTCTAACACTGTGACTTCCAGAGGGGAATGAATACCATGCTGGCCAGGTGGTGTTCTGATGGATTGGGGGGGTCTATCTAGTTCTTTTGGCCACCCCTCTACACCGTGGGAAAGAAGGACACCCCTGTTACTGGCTACCTGTGCCTGGTACTCTCTGATGCTTGAGGAGGGACAGTCTTCTAGGCTGATGAGGGTGCCCACTCGACGCTGTGATGGTTAATTTTATGTGTCCACTTGGCTGGGCTGTAGTGCCCAGATATTTGGTCAAACGCTACTCTGGGTGTGTCTGTGAGGGTGTTTTGCATGAGAGTAACATTTAAATGGATGGACTTTGAGTAAAGCAGGTTGCCCTCCACAATGTGGGTGGGCCTCACCTAATCAGTTGAAGGCCTGAATAGAACAAAAGATTGACTTCCCCCAAGCAAGAGGAAATTCTGCCAGCAGACAGCCTTTGGACTTGAACTGCAACACCAACTCTTCCTTGGGTCTCCAGAGTGCAAGCCCACCCTTCAGATTTTGGTCTTGCCAGCCTCCATAATTGTGTGAGCCAATTCCATAAAGTACATCTCTTCTCTCTCTCACTCTCTTTTTTAATAAATTTATTTATTTATTTTTTGTCTGTATTGGGTCTTCGTTGCTGCATGCAGGCTTTCTCTAGTTGCGGAGAGCGGGGGCTACTCTTCGTTGTGGCGTGCAGGTTTCTCGCTGCGGTGGCTTCTCTTGTTGCAGAGCATGGACTCTAGTCACGTGGGCTTCAGTAGCTGTGGCTCATGGGCTCTAGAGTGCAGGCTCAGTAGTTGTGGCGCACGGGCTTAGTTGCGCCGCGGCATGTGGGATCTTCCCGGACCAGGGCTCAAACCCATGTCCCCTGCATTGGCAGGCAGATTCTTAACCACTGCACCACCAGGGAAGCCCCTCTCACTCTCCCTCTTGTACGCACTATCTATCTACACACACACACTCAGTACATCCTAGTGGTTCTGTTCTCTGGAGAAGTCTGACTAATATACTTAGTCAGCATATATCGGGGCTCCCAAGTGTCCTCACAGGGAGTCCTTTGGCCCCCAAACTTTGGGATGCTATGGCTCTAACCGAGTGATGGCACAGGTATCGTGGCCCCTCCCTGAACTGAAGGGGCAGTCGTGAAATTTGGAGGGTGCAAAAGAATATGGAGGAAGGATTGTTCTACACAGCAACCTGGGGCGGCTGAGCCCATGTCCTGTGCCTGTGCCGTGGCAATACCCCAGCTGACCCCTGGGCCCATTCAAAACATTAAATGCAATCCAACCAAACTTTGAGTGGCCTTGTATCTGCCATGATATTACATTATGCGGCTAACTAGTGGACAGGTCCATGGATGGACTGACTGAGTTAATTAGAAGAATTTGGACCGTTGGAACCCCTTCTCATCTTGATCAAATTGAGCAATTAACACCAAGGACTTTAAAATGAAATGTGACCTGCTTGCTAAAGAGGGATGTGGTGGCGGCAATAAGCTATCTACGAGCCCTTCTTCTACCCAAGCCCACAAGGAGGATATTTTCATGGGGGGGAGAATATATGGCTAGCAAAGGTTAATAATCTCCTTGTACCCTGGCTTGACTTGTGTTGGGATTACATTTTTTCCTTGCTTTCCCTATGGAGCTATCCTCCAGAAGAAGGTGACTCTTAACTGACATGTTTCCTGCAGTCGTCCCACTTTTCAAAGAGCCCTGCTTTCTTACAGTGTGTTCCAATGTGCCTCCTGCCCTTCCCCCCATTGTTTTTTTTTTTTGTTTTTTTTTTTTGTTTTTTTTTTTGCGGAGCACAGGCTCCGGACGCGCAGGCTTAGCGGCCATGGCTCACGGGCCCAGCCGCTCCGCAGCATATGGGATCTTCCCGGACCGGGGCACGAACCCGTGTCCCCTGCATCGGCAGGCGGACTCTCAACCACTGCGCCACCAGGGAAGCCCCCCCCCATTGTTTTTTAAATATTTATTTAGGCTGTGTTGGATCTTCGTTGTGGCACGTGGGATCTCTAAGTTGCAGCATGCGGACTCTTAGTTGTGGCATACGTGCGGGATCTAGTTCCCCGACCAGAGATCGCACCCGGGCCCCCTGCATTGGGAGCGTGGAGTCTTACCCACTGGACCACCAGGGAAGTCCCTCACCTCCCACTGTTATCAGAGTTGAGCTTTGTTTCCACTGGTGGCTCTTGTTCTGATAGCAAGTGTGTACAAGCCATGGGCCTATCTACTCAGTCAAGCCCAATCAGAAGAGCAGTGATTCAAATCCTGTTGGGGCCACCTTATGTAACTTAGTGAATTAAATACTTAGGGATAAGAGATGTACCTGGCTAGCTCAAGCTGACGAGAAGATTCTCTCTGAGTGATATATTTTAAAAACACCATCAATATCTAACTTTAAACATGCCCACTCTAACTTTCACTTCTCATCCAAGAAAGAGAATCAAAATAATATTCTTGGGGAAAGGCTTGAGCACAGACTAAAATGTCTTCTTTCCCCTGTACCACCTAAAGGGAAATAATCTCAAACAGAATTTGAAGTCCTTGCCTGTTAGCCCCATACTGAAGGTACACCCATCACTGGATCAAGGGCTGTCACCCTGTTTGTCAAGAAGGCCTTCTGATTCCACAGATGACCTAAGCATATAACATCCCCACAGGTTACCTGGCCCCAAATATCTCCCAGTTTAGCTGACCACATAATATCAGAATTCAGTCCTCATTTTGTATCCCAGTGTTGTAAAGCATTGTTCAAGGATGGCAGTTCGCCACCCTGGCTATGCCCCCAGAATCACTTGTGGAGTTTGAAAAAATGTCTGTGTGCCCAGGCTCCACCCCTAGTCTGATTCAGTAGATCGAGGATGAGGCCCAATGAGCTGTAGTCTTAACTTCACAGGTGACTTTGTTGTCAGACCAAACAGCCCACTGTCCTAGACCTTCTGGTTCCATCTGCCTGCTGTACACAGACCATCAGCCATATGGCCGGCATCAGTTGGTACTCCAGTGAGAACTCCAGAGTAGCACCTCTTACCCAAAAGGACACATGCTCTTTGTGTTCACGACAGAATTCAGTTGTAATGACTCACTGTGGTTCGCTGGCCAGAGCCCTCCCTTTGGCATCCATCATCATTCCCCTCCCGCTGGTCCCCTGCCATCCCTGGCACCACTATTACCCTAACAGCTGGTCAGTATTAAGGAAGCTATTACCATATACATATAAGGAGTTTTATAACTAGTGCTGGGCCCTGGGGAGAAGGGGTAAGGGGGGGTGGGTTGTGAGTCTGGCCTGGCCTCCAGATACAATGTACGTTCTGCTCAAGGCAGCTGCTGGAAGAACACAACTTCTGGGTCTCTGAGGTAACAAGAGATGCTATCTTCAAGGTCTTCACACCTTTGTGCATTCTATTAATGCTTCTCTAGATCACCAAGACCCAAGACTCCCTTCTCCACCTCACATCCCTGAGTGTGTGCTGGAAGAGGTTGTGGACATCCAACAGCATTAAAATCAGCCACTAGGAAGTGTCTGGGTCAGAGACGTAGGTACAGGAACTCTTCTTCCACCTCAGAAATGTTCTGGGGAACACTAGGGTCGGCCCTGGGTAGCTGTTGTAGGAAAGCTCCTGATGGAAGGAGTCACACCTGGTGGGAAGTGGCGTCTGCATTCAATAAGCCCTTCGATGACTCAACCCACTAAAATCCATGGGTGCAATTGCTTTTAATAAAAGCTACTGCAACTGTTTTCTTTGACTTGGGGAACGTTCCCAGACTCTGTGCCCATCCTCTGGTTTCACTTACCCTGCCTTCCTTGGCTTCTAGCCAGGGGTCACCCTCCTACCTACAATTTCTTTCCGTCTCTTCTCTTTAATTCCAGCCTCTTTGAATTTCTGATTGGATGTTCTACAGGTTTCTGACTTAAATTCCTCTCAGAGATGCTGGTTCTTGGGTCTCTAGTGGTCAAGTGACCTTTTCCCCAACACCCTTCCCAGGTTTGGGGGACGGAACACCACAACTCAGGCCCAACACCTAAACTTCCATTTTCGGGGAGGGGGGTAGGTGAAGGGGCTGCACCCAAAACATCCAGCAAGACTCAGTAGGAAAATTATTGCAACTTCCTGCATGGAGGGAAAAACAGCAGAAGAATACCCAGTCCCAGCGGGCTTTCTTCCTCTGATTGCCATAGCAGTTTCACGAGGACTGAGTTATTTCTTAATTGCTTCATGGGTATCTAACTCCTGACTTCTCGTTTCTTTCATCTTACTAGATTGTTAGCCCATTTGGGGTAAGAATGATGTACTGTGTGTACTGTGTGTCCTCATAGTATCTGGTAGAGCCTTTTACTTGGAATACGGGACCAAATTACATCAATATGTTTAAACACTAAGAAATATGCAGATATCCATAACTAGTGCTATCTCTATATACAGAGCTAGAAATAAATGCGATGGCCTCAGAGAAATTTCTGTGATTTTAAATGAAATGTGCTAGTTGAATAATCAGAGGCCTCTAGGAAGAGTCAGTGCGGATGTATCCAGTCGTTCTAGGAGGGGAGCAGGTGTCTTACAAATCTAACAGAAGCTCCTGTAACTAAACACAGAAAATAGCTAGTCTTAGGTCACTGCTCCCAGTGTCGTCTCTAACTAATGAATCTTCATGAATTGATTTTTAGGGAAGGTTTTGCTTTTCCCTGTATATTTTGCAAATACTGGCTAGACTCTTTAAATTGACGTTGCATCTCTCTGTCTCTCTCTCTCTACCTGGATTAAACTGTGTTTGGAGTCTCCTTGCAGCCTTTATTCTCTTTGGGCAACGAGGTTCTTTTCGTCCAATTAACATACTCAGTGTGTTGTTTTAAACAGCTTTGGGCGGGGTGGGGGGGTGTTCAGTCCCTTTCTGCTTCGAGTCTGAGTGGAAAATGGGTTTCCATCTGTGCTGCCACGACACTCGCTGTGTCTCAGAGTCCAGCACCTCTGATGCATTGTCTCCATCCACTCCCACTGGGCTCAAAGGCAGGGCCCGTGGGAGCTGTGGTTGATAGGGGATGAGAAGGAGGGTGGGCGCTGCTGTTTGTATCAGTAATTGGAGATGACAGTTGTTCAATGATGGGGGAAAGGAATGCATTGTAAAAATCCCCTTTAATCCCTAATCATTTTTAAAATCAAAACAATGTGTATAATTTAATCAATGGAGAGCCAGTGGTAGATTCTGTGGACAGAGTAGGTTAAGAAAATGTACTAAGGAAATATGATTTTTGTTTCTAGGCATGAGACAAAATAGGAGGAGACAGAGGTAGGAAGGTTGGGGAGGCACTTTTACAGGAGCCAGGCCTATGGCTGCATAACCGTGGAGAAAGGAAACAGTTGGGACCGGGTAACGGATTGGAAGGAGTGAGGGAAGAGAGGTGATGTGCACCACAAGGTCCAAAAGAACATGAACGCTGCTGCCAACACTTAGAGACCAGAGAATGTGGAAGTGGGATCTGTTGTGGGTTAATGAGCTGCCTTCGTGACAGCCCTTCAAACGAGAGGTCAACTGCCCACGCTCATTGGCTCATATGTTCCTCAGTCTTGGGTTCTTGAGTTGGCCTGAGCCCCAGCACTGCACTCTGGGTGCAGAGTTTACAGGCCGATTGTTCCCATACTGCTTACTTTCCTCCAGACTCGCTCCCAGCAGTGCATAGAACTCAGCTTGCTGCCAGCCTGTGTGCATCTTCAAGGACTCGGGGGACTTGCTGCTGCAGTTCTGTGAAAACAAAGCTGTATCTTCTCCAAGGGGTATTCCAGGTACACCCCATAGAGCTCCTCTAAAAAGTGTAATGCTGGATAGAAAGTAAGTTTTTTTTATGAATCCATCAAAATGTCTGGTGGCCTTCTTTTTCAGTTTGCATATGGAGGGGACTGGGGTTGGGGAAAGGAGTGAGAAACACGGGGGACAACTCAGGAGATGCATTTGGGGCAATGAAGGGGGGAGTACTTTCTGGTGTGGCTTGGCTTTTGTTTTGTTTTGGAGAGCGGTAAAGCCCGTGGCTCAATTTGGTTTTGATTAGCTGCAATTGCTGAAAAGAGACCCTTTGTCTTGGGCAAAGCCAGAGAGCAGTTGATATAGCAGTAATGTAATCCCAGATGCTTGATTTGGTTTCCTTGATTAAGGCCAACAGTGATAAGCACAGGCAATTCTCTGTAGAGGGAGCTGAGGCAGTCAGTGTAAGGGCCTGATTCAAAATGGTGCCAGATTCCTAAGATGGGATTTCAAATGTATCTGGAATTATGGCTCAGTGGATTCCGGTAATGTAGGTGAGCTGTTTAAACCAGAGAGCATGGGTTTCTGAATAGGGCCGAGTTACAGGGTTACGTCTATGTTTTCATGAGGTCCTGGCCAGCAGCTGTGTGTGTGTGTGTGTGTGTGTGTGTGTGTGTGTCTATGTGTGTCTGTGTTTTGAGTTTAGTTCTAGGAAGCAGAGTTAGGAAATCAGAGGCTGTCTTGTGTGCTTCCACTGTTCCAAAATTTTTTTTCTCTCTTAACAACTCAGACATTCTAAATCTCATGCAGAAGTATTCAAAAATACCGTAACTGGAAAGACTTGAGTCAAGCCATTAACAGCTTGCTGGCACTAAATAAGGAAATGAAAGATGATCCCACTGGTACTGGGGAATCTTTGCGTGGATCGTGAGGCTTTTCCTAGTCACAAGAAGAGGCTGCCCCATGGTTTGTCACCCCGGCCACATCTGTCTTCCATGTAACTCACAGCCCCTGGGTACTAAAACAATAATGAAAATACCCTTTTCTTTTCCCTCCTCAAAAGTTCTGGGACGCACCTTCACCCATTTTCTCTACAAAAAAAACAAAGAAACAAAGACATTTCCAAGTATGTATTTAAGTTAGGAACAGTTCCGATTCTTAAGGAAATTAAATAAAAATAAAACCCCTCAATTTAAGAATAAATCAAAAAATCAAGTGAATCCCATAGTCCTCATAAGTAATGGATAAAGTTTTAGCACATAAGTCAGTCTTTGAATTGATGACATCACAAATGTCAGTGCATTCAACAGGATAGAAATGTGGAGCATCTCCAATTTTTACTGACAGCACTAAGAGCGTTGCATGCTAATATAACTGCATAGCATGCCTTTTATTAAAGCAATTATATTGTATTTTCCATGCTAATTGTCAAGACATGAAAGTACAGAAAACATGCATGGGGAACATTTTTGGTAAATTGATGACATGTCATGTCTTTGGGCTGGAAGATTTTCTCATAAGAACTGCTAACATTTGACCTGACCTATATTTTGGAAACTATGCCGTAGCGATTAATAGTTCTAGAGGCTCTATTCAATTTTTTTTAATGTCAAATTGGAATAAATGTGTTTTTTTCCTTATCATGAAACCAACACGTTTATGAAGAAATTAGAATATACAACTAAGCATAACAAAGAAAATAAAAGCAATCAATAAGACTTCCTCCCCAGAATTAAGTCCTCTTAAAACCTTGGTGCACACTCTTCCATGTCCTTTGCTCTGTATGCATGTAGTAGGGTGACCAGCTGTCCCAATTTGATGACTGAGGAGTTTCCTGGGGCCTTCAGTTATCAAACTGATCAGTTCCGGGCAAAATGGGAGAGTTGGTTGTGTAGATGTATTTGTGCGTGTGCGTGCACGCACACACGCGTGCATGCACGCACACGCACGCACACACACAAACGTAAACATACACATGCATTAATAAATATCGTAAAACCATTTTTATTAGAAATGTCAAGTGCTGGGCCAGCCCTAAACTCTTTCCATGCATTATCATGTTTCCCAGTATTCAAGAGAGCATTTTTAAAGCTTAGCGAGGCATTTTTTCATTAGCGCGTGTCCTGTTATAGCCTGAGTCTGTTTCCTCATTGGGGCAGGGTGGTAGTCAGCCACGTCTATGTATTTTTTTCTATTTTGCCATTTCCTTTTTAATTTTAGTTCTGGTTTTCTACATACAGAAATTGTAAAATTTTATGTCAGTGCTATCATTTTCTCACTATAGGTAATGCTTAGAAAGTCTTTTTTCCATCCCAAGGCCATCCAAAGTCACTTAGAACTTTTACTAATACTCTTAAAATGTTTTTTCTAATTTTTTACTGAGATATAATTGATAAATAACTTTGTATTAGTCCATGGTATGAAACATAATGATTTGACATATGTATATATCGCAAAATGTTTACCACAATTTAATTAACATCCGTCATGTCACATGGTTACAGTTTTTGTCTTACAATGAGAGCATTTACGACTACTCTCTTAGCAACTTTCAAAATGCAATACAGTATTGTTAACTATAGTTATCATGCTGTATATTACATCCCAAGACATTATCTTATAATTGTAAGTTTGTATCTTTTGACTGCCTTCACCCATTTCACCTCACCCCCTGCTTTAGGCAAACACCAATCTGTTCTCTGTCTCTGTGCGCAGTTTGTGTTTTTAGATACCACATGTGAATGAAACAACACAGTATTTGTCTTTCTCTGTCTGACATATTTCACTTCGAAAAATGCCCTCAAGGTCCATCCATGTTGTCACAAAAGGCAGGATTTCCTTCTTTTTTACCGCTGAATAATATTTGTATATTTATATATATATGTGTATATATATATATATATATGTATATTCAGCCGTAAAAAAGAAGGAAATTCATATATATATCCATATATATCACATTATCTTTATCCATTCATACATCAATGGACACGTGAGTTGTTTCTATGTCTTGGCTATCGTGAATCATTCTGTGATGAACATGGGGACACAGATAACCTCTTGGAGACAGTTATTTAGTTTCCTTTGGATAAATACACAGAAGTGGAATTGTTGGATCACATGGTAGTTTTATTTTTAATTTTTTGAGGAATCTCCATACTGTTTTCCATAGTGGCTGCACCAATTAACATTCCCACTAACAGTGCACAAGGGTTCCCTTTTCTCTGTATCCTGGCCAGCACGTTTTCTCTCTTGTGATTTTGGTAATAACCATTCTAATAGGTGTGGGTGATATCTCATTGTGGTTTCGATTTGTATTTCCATGATGATTAACGATGTTGAGAACCTTTTCACGTATCTATTGGCCATCTGTATGTCGTCTTTGGAAAAATGTCTATTCAGATCCTCTGCCCATAGTTTAATCAGATTGTTTTGTTTTTGTTTTTTTGGCTTTTTTGCTATTGAATTGTATGAGTTTTTATATATTTTGGCTGTTAGCCCCCATCAGACATACAATTAGCAAATATTTTCTCCCAGTGCATAGGCCATAGACTGCCTCTTCATTTTGTTGATGGTTTCCTTTGCTGTGCAGAAACTTTTTAGTTTGATGTAATCCCACTTGTTTATTTTTGGTTTTTCCTTTGTTTTTCATGTCAAATCCAAAAAAATCATTGCCAAGACCAATGTCAAGGAGTTTTCTTCTAGGAGCTTTATGATTTCATATCTTCTGTTAAGTCTTCAATCCATTTTGAGTTGATGTTTGTGTGCAGTGTAAGATAGTGATCCAGTTTCATTCTTTTGCATGTGACTGTCCAGTATTCCCAGTATAATTTCTTGAAGAGACTCTCCTTTACTCCCCCTGCCTTATATATTCTTAGCTCCTTTGTTGTAAATTAATTGACCACGTACATATGAGTTTATTTCTGGGCTCTCTTTTCTGTTTCATTGGTCTATGTGTCTGTTTTTTATGCCAATACCATACTGTTTTGATTGCTATACCTTTGTTATGTAGTTGGAAATCAGGAAGCATTATGCCTCCTGCTATGTTCTTTCTCAAGGTTACTTCAGCTATTGAGGGTCTTTGTGGTTCCATACAAATTTTAGGATTGTTTGTTCTGTTTCTGTTAAAAATCCCTTTGGAATTTTGGTAGGGATTTCATTGAATCCATAGATTGCTTTGGGTAGTGTGGACATTTTAACAATTTAATTCTTCCAATCCATGAACGGTTATTTGTGTCTTCTTTCATCAGTGTTGTATATTTTCCATGTACAGGTCTTTACCTCCTTTGTTAAATATGTTTTCAGATATTTTATTATTTTGATGCAATTAAAATGGAATTTTCCCCCTAATTTCTCTTTCTGATAGTTGTTGTTACTGTATAGAAACCCAACAGATTTTTGTAATTGGATTTTGTAACCTGCAGCTTTGCCGAATTCTTTTATTAGTTCTAACAATTTTTAGTGCAGTCTTTAGGTCTTCTATATAAAATATATCATGTCATCTACAAATAGAGACAGTTTTACCTCTTCCTTTCCAATGTGGATACCTTTTATTTCTTTTTCTTACCTAATTGCTCTGGTTAGGACTTCCAGTACTATGTTGGATAAAAGTGTCAAGAGTGGGCATCCTTATTCCTAATCTTTGAGGAAACACTTTCAATTTTCTACTGTTGAGTATGATGTTGACTGTGGACTTGTCATATATGGCTTTTTTTATGTTGAGAAACATTCTCTCTGTACTCATTTTGTTGAGAGTTTTTATCATGAATGGATGTTGAATTTGTCAGATGCTTTTTCTGCATCTATTGAGATGGTCAAATAACTTTTGATCCTTCATTTTGTTAAAGTGATGCATCACATTGATTTGCAGATGTTTAAGCATCCTTGCATCCCAGGGACAAATCCCATTTTATCATGGTGTATGATTCTTTTAATGTATTGTTGAATGCAATTTGTTACTGTTTTGTTGAGGAATTTTACATCTATGTTCATCAGGGATATTTGCCTGTAATTTTCTTTATCTTGTAATGTCCTTGTCTGGTTTTGATAGCAGGCTAACAATGGCCTTATAAAATCATTTTGGAAGCGGTCCCTCCTCTTCTGTTTTTTGGAAGATTGAGAACGATTAGTTAATTGTTCTCTAAATGTTTGATAAAATTCATCAATGAAGCTGGTGATCATGGACTTCTGTTTGTTGGGAGAGTGTTGTTTACTGATTCAATCTTGTTACTAATAATCATTCTCTTGAGATTTTCTGTTTCTTTTTGATTGAGTCTTGGTAGCTTGTATGTTTCCAGGAATTTTTCCATTTCTTCTAGGTTGTCCAGTATGTTGGTATAATTGTTCATAGTCTCTTATTCTTTTTATAAAATTTAATTTTATTTATTTATTTTTTTGGCTGCATTGGGTCTTCATTGATGTGTGCAGGCTTTCTCTAGTGTGGCGAGCAGGGGCAACTCTTTGTTGTGGTGCATGGAGTTCTCATTTCAGTGGCTTCTCTTGTTGTGGAGCATGGGCTCTAGGTGCGTGGGCTTCAGTGATTGTGGCATGTGGGCTCAGTAGTTGTGGCTCATGGGCTCTGGAGCACAGGCTCAGTGGTTGTGGTGCACGGGCTTAGTTGCTCTGCAGCATGTGGGATCTTCCCGGACCAGGGCTTGAACCCGTGTCCCATGCATTGGCAGGCGGATTCTTAACCACTGCATCACCAGGGAAGCCCCAGTCTCTTATTCTTTTTTGTAGTTCTAAGGTATCAGTTTTAATGTTTCCTCCTTCAATACTGATTTTGAATCCTCTCTTTTTTCCTTGGTGAGTTTAGCTAAAGATTTGTCAATTTTATTCATCTTTTCAAAAAACCAACTCAATTTCATGTCTTCGGTTGCCTTTTTAGTGTCTGTTTCATGTATTTCTGCTCTGATTTCATTATTTCCTTCCTACTACTAAATTTAGACTTAGTTTCTTCTTCTTCTAGTCCTTGAGCTGTAAAGTTAGGTTATTTGAGATTTTTCTTGTTTCTTAAGGTGGCCATTTATCATTATTTAATTCCCACTTAGAACTTCTTTTGTTGTATCCCATAAGTGTTGATATGTTGTATTTACATTTTCATTTCTCTCTCGTGTGGTAATTGACTTCTAGTTTCATACCATTGTGGTCAGAAAAGATGCTTGATATGATTTCAGTCTTAAATTTATTGTCTGTTTTTATAGTCTGACATATGATTTATTCTGGATTATGTTCCATGTGTGCTTGAGAATAATGTGTTCTGTTGCTTTTGGATGGAATGTTCTATTAAGTGTCTTGTAATTCCATCCAGTCTAGCATGTAGTTTCAGTCCAGTGTTTCCTTATTGATTTTTTTTTTGTCTGGATGATCTAACCATTGTTGAAAGTGGGAGTATTGCAGTCCACAACTATTATTGTATCGCTGTCTATCTCTCCCTTCAGGTTTGTTAATATTTGCATTAGATATTTAGGTGTTCCTATGTTGGTTGCATAAATATTTACAAGTGTTATCTCCTTTTGTTGAATCTGTTACCAAGGTCAGGTTTAGCTGCTTGCCACCTGAAAGCCAGTACTCGAGAGGCAAGTGTTAGGTGAAAAAGAAAGGTTGCCTTATTCAGGAGACCAACAACCTGGAGAGAAGGCAGACTCGTGTCCAAGAACCTACTCTAAAGATTCTGCTTTACCATGAAAGTTTTTAAAGGGAGAAAGGGGAAGTTAATCACAGTTGGTCATTTGGGAAAGGGGGTCAGAGTCTTCATTATCTTCTACTGTGTGCAGACTTTCTTCTGATTGGTTGGTGGTGAGGTAACAGGGCGGTGTTCCAGGAATCTTGTACTCAGCCTGAAGTTACCATCCTCCCTCTGGGTGGGGGCCTTAGTTCCTGCAGCAGAAACTCAAGATATTGAGTTCATACTGAGTACATATATATTCCTTGAGGAGGAGCCACAACCTGCACTATTGTTTCTTGGCTGCTCCTCCTTTGTTTCTGCATTCTCTCCCTTCCCTGAGTAGCCACTGTTTGAATCTGCCAAGGAGGCTGAATGAAGCCTCGTCCCTACAGACAAGAAATGGGGGACATGGAAAGGATTTGTACCTAGAAGGGCCCCACAGAGTCCTGTTCAGTTTCAAATTGACCCTTCTGTCACTATATAATGACCTTTGTTTCTTATTACAGTTTGTGTTGAAGTAGAAGTACAGGTACCCCAGCTTGCTTTTGATTTCCATTTGCGTGCAGTATGTTTTTCCATCCCTTCAATTTCAGCCTGTGTGTGTCTTTAAAGCTGAAGTGCATCTCTTATAGGCCACATATAGTTGGGTTTTGTTTTTCATTGATTCAGCACCCCCCACCCCATTTCTTTTGATTGGAGAACTTAGTCCATTTACATTTAAAGTAATGAATGATAGGTATGGATTTAATATTGCCATTTTGTAATTGTTCTCTCACTGTTTTGTAAGTTCTTCATTCCTTTCTTCTCTTACTCTCTTCCTTTGTGATTTAATGATTTTCTATAGTGGTATGCTTAGTCCTTCCTCTTTATCTTTTGTGTATTTATTATAGGTTTTTGCTTTATGTTACCATGAAGCTCATATAAAACATCTTATATTTACAACAGTCTAGTTTAAGCTGATAACAACTTAACTTAGAATGCATACTAAAGCTAGACATTTTGAAATGCTCCCCCTTGTTGTTTTGATGTCACAATTTACATTTTTTATCTTGTTTATACTTTAGCAAATTATGTAGTTATAGTTTTTTAATACTTCTGTCTTTTAACTTTCATGCTAGATTTATATGTGATTTACCCACCATGATGACAACATTAGAGTATTCTGAATTTATATTTACCTTTACCACTGCAATTTGTTCTTTCATATGTTTTCCTGTTACTAATTAGTACCCTTTTGTTTTAGCTTAAAGAAGCCCCTTTAACTTTTATTTTTTTGGGTATGGCCAGTCTAGTGGTCACGAACTTCTTCAGTTTTTCTGGTCTGGAAAACTCTTTATCTCTCCTTAAATTCTGAAGAACAGCTATTCCAGGTAGAATATTCTTGGTTGGCAGTTTTTTCTTCTTTCAGCACTTAGAGTGTATAGTGCTATTCCCTTTGGCTTGCAAAATTTCTTCTGAAAAATTTGCTGATGGTCTTATAGGGGTTCTCTTGTGCATAATGTTGTTTTTCTCTTGCTGCTTTAAAAATTCTCTCCCTGTCTTTAACTTATAAATTATAATGTGTCCTCTTGTGTGTCTTGTTGAATTCATCCTTTTTGGAATGTTTTGAGCTTCTTAGATCTGTATGTCTGTTTCTTTCCCCAAGTTAGGGAAGTTTTCAGCCATTATTTCTTCAAGTAAGCTTTCTGCCTTCCCTTCTCGTTCTGTGACTCCTGTAGTGAATATTCACCCACTTGTTGTTCCATAAGTCCCTTAATCTATCTTCACATTTTAAAAAAAGTTAATTAATTTGGCTGCACCAGATCTTCGTTGTGGCACATGGGGTCTTCGTTGTGGCACATGGGGTCTTCATTGTGGCATGTGGGATGTTCGTTGTAGCATGCGGGATCTTTAGTTGTGGCATGTGGGCTCTTAGTTTCAGCATGCATTTGGGATCTAGTTCCCTGACTAGGGATTGAACCCAGGCACCCTGCGTTGGGAGCACTGAGTCTTAACCACTGGACCACCAGTGAAGTCCCAATCTTTTAATTCTTTTTTTTTTTTTTCCTCCTCTAGTCGAGTGATTTCCACTGCCCTGTCTTTGAGTTTGCTGATCTTTCTTCTACTTCATTTTTTCTGCTGTTGAGCCCCTCAATTAGAATTTTCAGTTCAGTTTTTATATTTTTCAGCATGATGATTTCTGTTTGATACTTTCTTCTATTTTCTCTCTCTTTGTTGAAATTTTTACTCTGTTCATGAATTATTCTCCTGAGTTCGGTGAGCATCCTTATGGCTATTATTTTGAACTCTTTATCAGGTAAGTCATTTATCTCCATTTCATTAAGGTGTGTTGATTGAGTCCTTTTGCTTTTGTTTGGAAAATATTCTTCTGTTTCTTGATTTTCCTTGACCCTCTGTGTGGGTCAAGGAAATATAAATAAAACACTGACCACTCCCAGTCTTAAGGGCATGGTCTCCTGTAGGAGATTAACCTATCATTCGGAACTGCCCTAGCTCTGGGTTGTTTCTCTAACCTTTGTGGGTGTCCAAGTGCCTTCTTTGTTCTTAGTGGCTCCTAGTAGTTGAGGGTGTGCCAAGACCTTTTAGTATCCCAAAGAGGGAGGATCTTAGCACCTAGATGCAGGCTGATTGGAAGCTGGACCCTAGGCAGCAGCTTTTAAAGTACGCAAATAGGGGCTTCCTTAGTGGCGCAGTGGTTGGGAATCCGCCTGCCGGTGCAGGGGACACGGGTTCAAGCCCTGGTCCAGGAGGATCCCACATGCCTTGGAGCAACTAAGCCCCGTGCCCCACGGCTGCTGAGCCTGCACTCTGGAGCCTGCGAGCCACAGCTGCTGAGCCCACGTGCCACAACTGCTGAATCCCACATGCCTAGAGCCCGTGCTCCGCAAAAAGAGAGGCCACTGCAATGGGAGGACCACTCGCTGCAGCTGGAGAAGGCCTGTGTGTAGCAACGAGGACCCAACGCAGCCAAAAATAAATAAATAAAAATTTTAAAATTCTTTAAAAAAAATAAAGTATGCAAATAGACTTCTTTCAGGGAAAGACTGGGAGATGGGCATTTCCATCTGCTCCCTTGGAGCTCTGGGGAATAGTCAGTTAAGAACTGTTTCTTTGTTGTAATCCTATGGGACTGGTAAAGTAACCTCTGTTGACCACCTAAGCCAGGAGATCAAGGGCTGTGTCTCTTGGGTGGCCACTGCACAAGTTCCTTTCACGGAGATATTGGCAACCTAGAGCAGGGCAGAGAGAGAGAGCATGTAGCTGGTGCCCACTGGCCTCTTCATTCTCTGAAGAAGATTGCTGTCAGCCCCTAGATTTGTGTTAAATTAGGAGTCTAACCCTCAGGCAGAAGCTTTTAGGATAAGCAAATAGGCCTCTTTCATAACAAGACTGGGAGATGGGTGTTTCATTCTGCAGCTTTTGTGCTGAGCCCTGGGGTGAGAGCCACTGTGAGCCCTCATGAGCCCATATATTTGCTATATACCCTCGTGGGTCTTGTTGACTCAAGCTCCACTGGCTTTCAGACCTAGGTGTTTTGGGGGCCCATCCCTCAGGTGAAAGTCTTAAAAGTTGAGGCACTAGATGTTGGGTACACCCCGTTCACTACTCATGGAGAACCAGGGAGCTGTGAATTCCCTCCCAATTGTATGTTGCTATGCCAGGGGTGGGTTTATGGTGAGATCGTGTCTCATCCTCTCCTACCTATTTTGATGTTGTATTTTTCTCATTTGCCCTCTTGTGTAGGTGACCCTCAGCTACTTTCTGGATTTCTTTCAGAGGGAATTGTTTCGTATATAGCTGTAGAAACATTGTATCCATGGGAGGAGGTAAATTCAGGCTCCTATGTTGCCATCTTGTGCTGGAATCCTTACTATACTCTTATGATATCAAATCTTTTTCGAATATATCTTATTGCAGGGTATGAGGTAGGGATCTAACTAATTTTTTTCCCTCAAATGGATACATGTGGACACACAATTAAATCAACCATCCTTTTCCCTTTGGCTTGAAACACTACATATAAAACGTGTGCGAGCGCACACACACACAAGCTCATTTCTGGGTCTTCTGCTTTATTCATCTCTCTATCTGTGCCTGAGTCTGTATTGAGCTATGCTAGTTATTGTAGTTCTATTACGAAGACAGATGAGCAGAAGTGTGAATTAATCCTAACCCCGATTTAGGAACTATGATAGTAAGTTTGGACTAAAGATAACAATTTAGCCATGAAAGATTTATTCCATCTCAGCTGTGGTTTGTTGAGTTCAGCGAGAGGAACACTGTGTATTTCAAAGTCATGCGCTGATGTTTTGCAGTTCCTATAGAGACAGGCTGTGAAGTACTACAGTGGATTTTACCTTGTAACGTTCTTAATAGCTCTCACAGACAACTTTTAGCCTCATGTCTGTTTTATTGTTACACAGCCCAACATAACATAACGTCTGAATTTCTGGTGTTCTCTCACACTGAGAGTACTGAGATACTTTAATGTTTTTTTTTTTTTAATTTTACTAGGTTCCATGTATTTTATGGCTAAACAAGTTCGAAAGGATGGTGAGGACAGGACAGCAATAACAAAACTGTAGAAAAGAAATAGCTGCAATTGTAAGGGTATCGCCCAATCTGGAATTGTGGTCCCATTCTCAAGTGGCTCAGTGGGGTAGTCCAAGTTTTCCTTTTTATTCTTAGTCATGATATTAACAATAATTAAAGATAAAAATATTAGTATCACTACTTAATTGCGGTGATAAATGTGTCTCCTTGCTTGGTGGTGCTGTTAGATGCCTTGAACTGGTTTTATCTGTTTGCTCAGTAAGTGTAATTTAAGCTATTTCACACTTGTTTAAGCCACTGAGGAAAAAGATAAGTAATTTCTCTTTTTTCTATAATTTCTCAGTGGCAACAAATTGATGTCTTACCCAAAACATGCTTGGCCTGTCCACAGTTTGCTTTGGCTGTAAACTAATGATAAATGTAGTTCGAAAAGGTTTATCAGGTTTTATTATACATGACCATTGTTTTGTGGTCAAGTCCTTGAAAACATGTAGAGTTTGTTGTTTTTCCTTTCAGTTGCAGTGTTGAGTGTTCGAGCAAAAGCTTCCCAAAATAGCCAACTGAAAGGCAGAGGTTTTCTAAAACTCAGGCTTTTTATAATCAACTCCATACACTCTAAAAACTTAATTTAGTTCAGAAAGTTTGCATTAAGCGAATGAGCTTTAAATGTTAACAGAAAGTGAAGGGTATAAAACATATATCAGGGCTTCCCTGGTGGCGCAGTGGTTGGGAGTCCGCCTGCCGATGCAGGGGACACGGGTTCGTGCCCCGGTCCGGGAAGATCCCACATGCCGCGGAGCGGCTGGGCCCGTGAGCCATGGCCGCTGAGCCTGCTGCTCCGCAACGGGAGAGGCCACGGCAGCGGGAGGCCCGCGTACCGCAAAAAAAACACAAACATATATCAGGTTGGTCAGTCAGTGCAGTAAAATCAAAGGGGCAGAACTTCTGTAATTAATACAATAGCGCAATATGCCATTTGTTCTAAAATTATGTGTCAAAACTCTACTAGGAGACTTCTGGAGGCTGAACGTTTGTGGTTCCCCCAGACTCGTATGTCGAAACCTAGTCCCCAACATTTGGAGGTGGGACGCTTTGGGGTGATTAGGCCATGAGGGTGGAGCCATCATGAAAGGGATTAGTGCTTTTATTAAGGAGACCTCAGAGATCTCCCCTGACCTTTCTACCATGTGAGGAAAATGTCTCTCTATGAACCTGGAAGTGGGTTCTCACCAGATGCTGAATCTGCCAACACCTTGATCTTAGACTTCCAGCCTCTGGAGCTGTGAGAAATAGATTTCTGTTGTTTGTAAGTCCCCCAATCTATGGTATTTTGCTACAGCAGCCTGAGCAAAGACAGAGACATTCCAAGAGCCTTGGTGTCTTTTCAATTGTTTTTCACGTGAACCTTGAAAAATTTGGAATTTTCTTCTCTTAGCTCTTGCATTAATTCACCCAACAAATATTTTGTGCCCGGGGTGTGCCAGACACTCGGTGGACAGACACAGCTGGAGCAGATAAAAGTCCTTGCCCTCATGAGGCTTTCACTCTAGAGAGGAAAGACAATAAAATAATAAACCCGTAAAGACATAATAAACCAAATAGTAGAATATCCTATAGAAGAACAATAACACAAGTTAAGGGCGATAGCCAAGGCCTGGCCGATGGTTGGCAGGGGGACTACTTTCTTTAGAGGGGACAGGGAGGGCCTCACCAATAAGACAGCATGGTGTGAACATCTGGGCGAAATGAGGGAGTGAGCCATGGGGGTGTCCTGGAGAAAAGGATTCCAGGCAGAAAGTGCAAGAAGCACACAGGTCACGCCCAGTGGGTTCTGCAGCACAGGGAGGTGGTGTGGATGTGATCTCGGAGAGACAGCAGTGAGCAGTCCTGAAGACAGGTCCTAGTTCCCCGTAAGGAATTGGACCTGGGTATCCTGGATGAAAACCAGGAATCCTAGCCACTAGTCCACCAAGAATATTTCAAGGAGGCAAAAACTGTAAAAAACAGATACAAAGTTTATTATTAGAGACACAGCACAAGTGGGGAGAGCACACCGAGAAGCAGTTTGTTTATTTAAGTCAGAAGCAAGGCAGAAGTACACACCCAGAGAGAAAGGGTGTGGGCGTCCTCCCTAATGAGGAGCTCAGTAACCAGGTGATTTGAATCACTTCCATAGGACAGTCCTTCCGGGTCTTTGTTTACCTTTGGCCAATTATCTGGTTTCTTTTTCCACTAGGGCCCTCCCCAACATGCGTGCGCAACTTTTTGCTAAGATGGATCCCACGGCAGAAGCCTATGGGGGTGTGTCCACACTGATTATGGGGTGGTGCCCCTCCCTTTGTGACCCCCAAGGAGCCTTCCTGTGCACGTGCAGCTGGGGAGGTTTCCTTGACCCCAGGAGTGGTCATCTCGTCTCTTGACTCCAGCAGAGCTCAGCTCCTGTCACTGGTTCTGTCCCTGGAGTGTCTGGGTGAGAACAGAGCTTCAGTGTCACTCCACTTGGCAAGCACCAGCTGTCCGGCCCAGGGGCCCATCTACCTCCTACCTGAGATGGAGTTCAGGGGGAGAGGAACAGGCGGCGAGGTGAGACTGACGAGGAGGAGGTGAGACGGGGCTACAAAATGTGGGGTCTTTTAGGCCGTGTAAGGATGTTGGTTTGCTCTCAGTGAGCTGGGAAGTCTTTGGGGGATTTTGAGTGGAGACCGGACCTTGGGCTCTGGCTTGAATAGGATTCCTCAGCTCCTTTATTGAGAACAGATCTTAAGGAGTCAAGGTGGGGGACACAGAGGTCTAATTAGGAGGCTAGTGCAATAATCTAAGAAGAAGATCATGTAGATGGGGAGAAGTGATTAGCTCCTGGATGTATTTTGAAGGTACAGCCAACAGTTATGCTCATGGACCAGGTGAGGGATGTGAGGGAAGGAGAGGAACGAAGACAGCGCGGAGGTTTTTCACCTGGGCAACTGGAAGAATGGAGTCGAGCTAACAAAAAGCAATGGCCATGCTTATCTCACTGATGGCTATGGCTGTGGTTCTGGGTCTCTCTGCATTTACTTCAGGCCGCACCACTCTACTGATTCCTTTTTTTTTTTAAATTAATAACCTAAAAAGAATAGTCTGAGGTTCACAGGAAAATTGAGCGGAAAGCATAGAGATTTCCTTTATACCACGTTGACGCACCATCGTCGCCCCAAGTCTGTAGCTTATGTTAGGGTTCCCTGGTGTTGTACATTCTGTGGGTCTTGACAAATGTATGAAGACACATATCCCCCCTTGTAGTATCCTGCTGAATCGTTTCACTGCCCTAAAAATCCTCTGTGCTCCGCCTGTTCATCCCTTCCCCGCTCCTAATGCCTGGCAACCGCTGATCTGTATATTGTCTCCATAGTTTTACCTTTTCCAGAATGTCATATAGTTTGAATCATACAGTATGTAGCTCTTTCAGATTGGTTTTTTTTACACTTAGCAATATGTATTTAAGGATTGTCGGTGCCTCTTCATGGCTTGACAGCTCCTTTCTTTTTAGTGCTGAATAACGTTCTATTATCTGGATGTCCCACAATTTGGTCATCCATTTGCTTCTGAGCTTTGGCGATTATGAATGAAGCTGCTGTAAACATCCCTGTGCAGGTTTGTGTGTGGACATACATTTTTGACTTCTTCGTATAATACCAAGGAGTGCAATTGCTGGATCGTATGGTAAGGGTATGCTTAGCTTTGTAAGAAGCCGCTAAGCTGTCTTCCAAAGTAGCTGCACCATTTTGCATTCCCACCAACAATAAATGAGAGTTCCTGTTGCTGTACCCCTAACTGACATTCAGTGCTGTCAGTGTTTTGGATTTTGGCCATTCTAGTAGATGTGTAGTGGCATTTCATTGTTTCAACTGATTCTATTTTTAATGGTTGCTAAGAATTCCTTTTTAAAAATAGATTGGCCCTTTCCAAGACCTCATCCTCCTGCATCACTAAGGCCTGTGGAGCGTCATCTCAGATTAGACAAACCAACAAACAAGGCCATTGCTAGTAGACAAAGTCACCCAGACACTGTGTTTATGCCACTTCAGTCCACTTGGTGCTCTCCCTGTTCTGGTCATTTGTCTCTGGGAATAGCCCTCTGACTCTCCTTCATCCTGCTAGCTTCTTGGAAGTAGCGTATCTTTTCTGGTAGGTTCCAGTCCTTTTCTGTTGATCATTGTTCAGCAGTTAGTTGTGATTTTGGTGTTTTTGTGGGAGGAGGTGAGCTCAGATCCTTCTACCCCACCATCCTCGCCCCAAAGCCATGCTGCTAGTTTCTAAATAAGAATATTCCCTTTGGCATGACTTGCTGTTCCCACTTTATGCTTAGTCTAATAGAATATATGAACATTGCAACCATCATACTTAGGCTAAGAGGTCTCAAATTTACATCTCCAGTCCTAGCTTTTCACCTAAATTCTAGCCCTGTATTTCTAGGTACCTAGAGAATGCCCCCATCCTGAATATCTTACAATTCTTTCTTTTGCTGTCTCTCAAACTATCTGTGTGTGTCTGTCTCTACTTCCCTCTCAGTGTCTCTCACGGTGTCTCTCTCTGGGATCTGCAGGTGTGAGTCTTGCATGATTACTGTCTGTTCCTCACACCCTACCTTGAGTCCATCAGCAAGCCTTCCATCAAAATGTATCCACCGACAGGTTATCAATATGTGTGTGTCGGCACCTCTCCTGCTAGCACCCTAATCTAGACCAAAATCTCTTCCCTGGAGCCCTTCAGTAGCTTCCAAACTGGTCTCTCACCTCCACTTTTACTCCTTAATAATACATCCACCATAGAGCAGCCAGAGCAATTTTCCCCCCCAGTTTTATTTAGATGTAATTGACATGTAACATCGTTAAGTAAATGTGTGCAACATATTGATTTGGTACACTTACGAACTGCAACACAAGTGATTTTAAAAATCAGATCCTATTACTTTCTTGTTTAATATTCTTTGGTGGGGCCCCATTGCTATCAGAATAAAATCCAACCTTCCCACCATTACTTAAAGCCTCTATATTATCTGACCTCTGCCTGCCTTCCCCCAACCAGTGTCTTACCTTGCCTCTCTCATTTCCAGCTTTCAAATATGCAAAACTAGTTCCCACCTCAGGGCCTTTGCACTTGCTATTCCCTCTGCCTGGAACGCCTTCCCCAAATGCTCCCTTCCCTAGCTCATTTCCACCATTCACGTCTCGGATTTCCCCTGACTTCTCGAAGTAATGTGGTTACCACCCTCCCCTATGAGTCCCATTCACTCTCTCTCCCATTTCCTAGTTTTATTTTCTTTGTGTCATTTATAAATTGTTATCTGAAATTATTTGCTTACATGTTTGCAGTCTGTCGCTCTCCAGTAGAATGTAAGCTCCCTGAGGACAGGGTCCTTGTCTTATTCCCATTGGAAGCCTAGAGCTTAGAACAGTGTCTGCACAGTGGGAGCTCAAAATATATCTGTAGAATGAATGAATGTATTTGAAACTCAACCCCCCCACCCATGCCAATAAGTCATCATCCTCTTTTTTCCATCCAATTCCAAATGATTTTGTTTCTCAAATTTCATTTCTTTCAATTCCCTAAATCAATATTTTGGAGTCATCTTTATTTCCTCCCTCTTTGTGTACCCTGTATCCAATACAGCCCTCAAAGCAAGTCCTTTTGGTCTTTCCTTCCTGTGATTTTTCAGATTCCTTCTTCCCTTCCCTAGTCACGGCCCACATCATGGATCTATTTTTCCTTCTTTAGTCTTTCTATATTTTCCTAACGTTCTGGAGGGCGATGCCAGACGGATGTTGCTAAACACTTGTTTGCAAATTTTATGCCCGAATCGGGTACATTCCCTTCTGGAATTGGAGGCAAGTACAAAAATGCTGCTCTGTATAACTGAGGCTAAGTAGAAGCATCAGGAAGTGAATGTGATTGGCTCTTGGAGTAAGGTATGTGTGAGGTATTATGTATGTATTTTGCCGTTGATACCGGTATCCTTGAATTTCATCCAGAAACCATCAATTTAAATTTAAAATAGCAGAAGCTTTGTCCTTGGTAATCTGGTGGTATTTATGTTTGAAATAAGAATTGCATACATCCATACCAAGTCTTTAAAGAAGAAATTTAGAGAATGAAATCTGGTTTCTTGGTCTAGCAGTGTCCAGAGGGCTCATTGCTTTGATTCTAATGGCCAGTTCCACTGATTGAGATGAAATATTCTGAGACTTGGAGAATGATAACACACTAGGTATTTTCAGTTTGCTGAAAATGTCCTTTTGACAGCGCAGAATTTCCTTCTTACTGATTCTTTGTGCACCACATGAACTGCCATTTGGTCTCCTGTTGACCCTTCCCACCATGAGGACCTGCTGCCCCTATGTGTATGGTTCCAAGTTTTGATACAGATTTCCCAAGAAAAATGAATTGGCATTATCACTTATAAGTCACACTCTCACAAAGTTGGTTTGTGTGAAATGAACTCCCAGATTAGTTCATACTTTATCACTTGGATACAGTGATGAATTTGAGATGTTGGATGTTCAATCTGTATTTGGTCCAGATACTCCCTGAGATGTTCCTTTGGCTTCCCACAATGACCCAGACACCCCAGTGCTCACGTCCTGGTGTAGTTGCCTCCCTCGCTGCCTCTGATCTTGGCCGTGCGTCTAACGTTGACCAATGGAACATCAACGAATGAAACACGAGTGGAGGCTTGCTTGGCACTTACGATTTGAAACTTGCCCTCTCAGGACATTCCTTTTTAGAATCCAGCTTCTACTCTGTTCAGAAGGCCAAGCAGCTCTATGGAGAGGGCCACGTCGCAAAGAACTGAGAACCCTGGATGTAACCCCAGCTGAAGTCCCAGCCATCAGCTGGCAACGATCTCAGCTCTGTAAGCAAGGCCATTTGGAACTTCCCACCATCCCAGTGTCCTAGACCCAACACAGAATTTTCCCATCTCAAAATGCCTTTGGCATTTGTACCCTAATTCCAGTTGCATATACTCCTTGACCTACAAGTAACAATAGTAGACATCATAGCAAACATTTATGCAGCGTTTGTTATGCGCCAAGCATACAGATGACTGGCTTACTATTGTGTGGTCTCAACGCTGTGGTATTTTCCCCCCAATCACTGGTTTAAACCATAATTTGTCAAATCTCCTTTTCCTATCCTGTGACAAATTCTTGGCTAGAGTAGTTCATTCAACCAATGCTTACTGAGTTCCCACTGCGTGTTAAACACTGGTGATATAGCAGTGAACAAAACAAGCAAAAATCCTTGCTCTCATGGAGCCTACCTTATAGTGGAAAATATAGGTAATAAACAAAATAAGTATCAGTTAGATTAGTTAGGGGGTTTACATATAATGCAAACAATTTTAAACAAGGTTATATTGTATGGCCTCTGTAGGTTGGCTGCTTCTCTGCTGCGTGTCTCCTTCAAGGTCAAGGAGACATCCCTTCCTGGGACATGCTGGTCTGTGGCAGAGGGAAAAGAGAGCTGCCTCTTTTTTTTTTTTTTTTTTTTTTTTTGGTTTTTTGCGGTACACAGGCCTCTCACTGTTGTGGCCTCTCCCGTTGCGGAGCACAGGCTCCGGACGCGCAGGCTCAGCGGCCATGGCTCACGGGCCCAGCCGCTCCGCGGCATGCGGGATCTTCCCGGACCGAGGCACGAACCCGTGTCCCCTGCATCGGCAGGCAGACTTCCAACCACTGCGCCACCAGGGAAGCCCGAGAGCTGCCTCTTAAAGCTTCTGCTCAGCGGTCTCGTGCATCAATGCCTCTCATGTTTTATCAATACGTGAACAGTCCTGATGGCGAATGATTGGGAGCATAGTCGTCCACAGCTAGCGAAATACGTTAGATGTACACAAGGGCTGAGTTGAAAAATAAAGAGTAAAATGGGGAGGAGAGTGCTGGGGACCCGGCCAAGGAAATACATTTTAATAGCATGGTCAAGGGTGAACTTGTTCAGAAGGTGACATTTGAGCAAAGATTTGAAGGGGGTAAGTGGGTGAGGTTTGGACTATCTGGGTAAAGAGAGTTTTGAGAAAAAGGAAAGCAGGTGGAAAGGCCCTGAGGCAGGGGCATGTGTGGTATCTTGAAGAACAGAAAACAGGCCAGTTGTGTCTTTGTGGGAAAATGACAGGAAATAAGATCAGAGAGAAAATGGGGTTGGGGTGGGTACAGATCATGTATGACTGTATCGGCAAGTGTAAAGACTTCAGTTTTGATTCTGAATGAGAAGGGCAACCACTGGAGGGTTTTGAACAGGAGTGACGTGAACTGAATTGCATTTCAGTAGGATCTTTCTGTCTGCCGCATTAGAAACAGGCTGTAGTGGGGCAAGATTGGAAGCCAGGCTACAAGTGGGGAGGCTTTTTGCAATAATCCAGGCAAACAAGAATGGTAGCTTGTACCAGAATGTGTGGTGTACCGGGGTGGTGGTGAGAAGTGGTTGAATTAATGACATATTTTAAAGGTGAAACTAACAGCCTCCTTTGATGGTTTGATTGGGGTGGAGAGAGAAAGAAAGGGAATTAAGGGTAACTTTTAAGAGTCCTTAACTTTCAGCTCACTTAGTCATTAAATCAATCCAGCCCGAAGCTTCAATTTCAAATTCAATGTCAATATCACCTCCCTCTCTTCCACACCCTCACCAGGCTAGTACCGATTTGAAGTGAGACTCGGGCTTCTCAGATTGGGGGGTAGGGAAAGTGTTTGGACTGATGCTCCAATGTGCGGAACAAGGATGGAGGAGGGAGAAAGGGATGGAGTTGGAAAGTTGTGCAGTCCCCTCTTGGCTGATGGTCACTCCTTTCCTGGCTACACTGACCCAGTGATACGCTCATTTCAGTGGGTTCCCACGTGATGCTCTCTCAAGGGTGTACGTGGGTGAGTCCTTTAGACTGCAACGAGGAGCTCCCTTCGGTGCAGCTACCTGGTGTGTGAAGTACTAGTCCCTGGTGGTGCTGGTCTAGCCGGGCCACCTGGAGACAGCTCCAGCACAGCTACATCCCCTGGTGCCTCCAGCAAGTGGACATGATGGCTGCCCCACCACCTCGTCACCGCTGTTCCAGCATCCTCCTCCTTGATATCCCCATAGCTTCTGTCTGAGGAGGTGCCTCATTTTGCCAGCGCCCACCATCTCAGAAGTGTTTCTCTTGGTGCCCCGCTCATTTGGTTTCGGGGAGGGGAGACCCTTTCCCATCTGTGCCCAAACTCGGTGTGAGGAGAGGATGCTATTTCACCATGAATGTTCCACTCCCACAGGGATGGACAACCAGAGAGCAGCCTCTCTGCTCCTCTTCTTTCCCTTCTCATTTTCTTTTTTAATTGAGGTATAATTTTTTTTTTAAGTAAAGTTATTTATTTATTTTTGGCCGTGTTGGATCTTCGTTGCTGTGCGCGGGCTTCCTGTAGTTGCGGGGAGTGCGGGCTACTCTTCTTTGCGGTGCGTGGGCTTCTCATGGCGGTGGCTTCTCTTGTTGCGGAGCACGGGCTCTAGGCACGCAGGCTCAGTAGTTGTGGCTCACGGGCTCCAGAGCGCAGGCTCAGTAGTTGTGGCGCACGGGCTTAGTTGCTCCGCAGCATGTGGGATTGTCCCGGACCAGGGCTCGAACCTGTGTCCCCTGCATTGGCAGGAGGATTCTTAACCACTGTGCCACCAGGGAAGTGCCGAGGTATAAGTGACATGTGACATTATATTAGTTTCAGGTATACACATAATGATTCGGTATTTGTATATATTGCAAAATGATCACCACAATAAGTCTAGTTAACATCGGTTACCATACATAGATAATATATTTTTTCTTGTGATGAGAACTTTCAAGGTCTAGTCTGTTAATACTTTCAAATATGCAATATAATATTATTAACTATAGTCACCATGCTGTAAATACATCCCCAAGACTTATGTATTTTATAACTGGAAGTTTGTACCTTTAAAAAATTTTTTTAAATTGAAGAATAGTTGATTTACAATGTTGTGTTAATTTCTGCTGTACAGCAAAGTGATTCAGTTATTTATATATATACACTATTTTTTATATATTCTTTCCCATTATGGTTTATCATAGGATATTGAATATAGTTCTCTGTGCTATACAGTAGGACCTGGTTGTTTATCCATTCTCTATATAAAAGCTTACATCTGCTGACCCCAACCTCCCATTCCACCCCTCCCCCTTGGCAACCACCAGTCTATGCTCTATATCCTTGATTCTGTTTTTGTTTTGTAGATAGGTTCATTTGTGTCATATTTTAGATTCCACATGTAAGTGATATCATATGGTATTAGGCTTTCTCTTTCTGACTTCACTTAGTGTGATGTTCTCTAATTGCATCCCTGTTTCTGCAAATGGCATTATTTTGTTCTTTTTTATGGCTGAGTAGTATTCCGTTGTATATATATACCACATCTTCTTTATCTGTTCTTCTGTCGATGGACATTTAAGTTGTTTCCATATCTTGGCTATTGTGAATAGTGCTGCTGTGAACATAGAGGTGCGTGGATCTTTTTGAATTACAGTTTTGTCTAGATATATGCCCAGGAGTGGGATTGCTGGATCATATGGGATTTATATATTTAGTTTTCTGAGGAACCTCCATGCTGTTCTCCATAGTGACTGAACCTATTTACATTCCTACCAACAGTGTAAGGGGGTTCCCTTTTCTCCACATTTATTATTTGTAGACTTTTTGAGGGTGGCCATTCTGACTGGTGTGAGGTGATGTCTCATTTTAGTTTCATTTGCCTTTCTCGAATAATTAGCGATGATGAGTGTCATCATCACTAGGCATCATGACGATGCCTTTTCTCTACGTCCTCACCTACACTTGTTATTGCTTGTTTTTTTTGATAATAAGCATTTTAACAGGTGTGAGGTAATGATTAGTGATCTTGAGCACTTTTTCATCTACCTGTTGGCCAACTGTATGTCCTCTTTGTAAAAATGCCTATTCAGATCTTCTGCCCCCTTTTTTTAAAAAAATCAGATTTCTTTTTGCTGTTGTGTTATATGAGTTCTTTAATATATTTTGGATATTAACTCCTTACCAGATATATGATTTACAAATATTTTCTCCTATTCAGTAGGTTGCTTTTTAATCGTGTTGATGGTTTCCTTATCTGTACAGAAGCTTTTAGTTTGATGTAATCCCACTTTTTTTGTTGTTGCCTTTGCTTTTGATGTCAGACCCAAAAAAGTCATCGCCAGAACTGATGTCAAGGAGCTTACTGCCTATGTTTTCTTCTAGGAGTTTTATGCTTTCAGGTTTTATGTGCAAGTCTTTAATCCATGTTTTTAAAATAAATTTATTTATTTATTTATTTATTTATTTATTTTTGGCTGTGTTGGGTCTTCATTGCTGTGCGCAGACTTTCTCTAGTTGCAGCGAGCAGGGGCTACTCTTCGTTGCAGTGAGCAGGCTTCTCATTGTAGTGGCTTCTCTTGTGGTGGACCATGGGCTCTAGGCACACGGGCTTCAGTAGTTGTGGCACATGGGCTCAGTACTTGTGGCTCACGGGCTCTAGAGCACAGGCTCAGTAGTTGTGGCACAGGGGCTTAGTTGCTCTGTGGCATGTGGGATCTTCCCGGACCAGGGCTTGAACCGGTGTCCCCTGCATTGACAGGTGGATTCTTAACCACTGCGCCACCGGGGAAGTCTCTTTAATCCACTTTGAGTTAATGTTTGTTTATAGTGTAGCATAGTAGTCCAGTTTCATTCTTTTGAATGTGGCTGTCCAGATTTCCCAACACCATTTATTGAAGGGACTGTTCTTTCCCGTTATATATTCTTGGCCTCTTTGCCATAATTAGTTGGTCATATATATGTGGATTTATATCTGGGCTCTCAATTCTGTTCCATTGATCTATATGTGTCTGTTTTTATGCAAATTCCATACTGTTTTGATTACTATAGCTTTGTAATATAATTGGAAATCAAGAAACATGAAGTCTCCAGCTTTGTTTTTTCTCAAGATTGCTTTGGCTATTTGGGGTCTTTTGTGGTTCCATATACATTTGAGGATTGTTTCTTCTATTTCTGTGAAAACTTCCATTGGAATTTTGATAGGAATTGCATGAAGTGTAGAGTGCGTTGGGTAGTATGAAGTGTTTAATGCTATTAATTCTTATAATTTGTGAGCCCAGAACATCTTTCCATTTATTTGTGTCTTGAATTTCTTTCTTTCTTTAAAAGAAAATTGTCTATTTATTGATTTTTGGCTGCGTTGGGTCTTCATTGCTGCACACGGGCTTTCTCTAGTTGGGGTGAGCCGGGGCTACTCTCCGTTGCAGTGCATGGGCCTCTCACCCCAGTGGCCTCTCCTGTTGTAGAGCACGGGCTCTAGGCATGCAGGCTCAGTAGTTGTGGCTCGTGGGCTCTAGAGTGCAGGATTAGTAGTTGTGGTGCATGGGCTTAGCTGCTGCATGGCATGTGGGATCTTCCTAGACCAGGGCTCGAACCCATGTCCCCTATGTTGGCAGGCGGTTCTTAACCACTGCACCACCAGGAAGTCCCTTTGAATTTCTTTCATCAGTGTCTTAAAGTTTTCAGTGTACAGGCCTTTCACTGGCTTGGTTAAATTTGTGCCTGGGTATTTTATTATTTCTTATTTCTGATGTGATTGTAAATGGGAATGTTTTCTTAATTTCTCCTTCTATAGTTTGTTATTAGCATATAGAAATGCAACATATTTTTGTATATTGATTTTTGTATCCTGCAACTGAATCTGTTTATTCTGTCTGGGTTTTGGTGGAGTCTTTGGGCTTTCTCTGTATAATATCATCCGCAAACAGTGACAGTTTTACTACTTCCTTTATAATTTGGATGCCTTTTATTTCTTTTTCTTGCATAATTGCTCTAACTAGAACTTCCAACACTATGGTAAAGGAAAGTGGTGACAGTAGACATCCTTGTCTTGTTACTGATCTTAGAGGAAAAACGTGTAGTTCTCACTTGTTGAGTATGATGTTAGTTGAGGGCTTGTCATATATGGCCTTTATTATGTTGCGATACATTTCCTCTACACCTATTTTGTTGAGATTTTCCATCATAAAAAGATGTTGAATTTTGTCAGATGCTTTTCTTGAATCTAGTGAAGTGATCATACGATTTTTATGCTTCATTTTGTTAATGTTTTATATCATATTGATTTTGAGGATGTTGACCCATTTTTGCATCCCTGGAATAAATCCCACTTGATTATGGTGTGTGATCCCTTTAATTATTATTGAATTCCGTTTGCTACTTTTTTGTTGAGCATTTCAGCATCTGTGTTCATCAAAGATACTGGCCTGTCATTTTCTTTTTTTGTGATGTCCTTGTCTGGTTTTGGTATCAGAGTAATGCTGGCTTCTTAAAATGAATTTGGAGTGTTCCCTCCTCTACTATTTCTTGGAAGAGTGTGAGAAGGATTTATATCAATTCTTCTTTGAATATTTGGTAAAATTCAACAGTGAAGCCATCTGATCTTGGACTTTTGCTTTTGGGGAGGTTTTTATTACTGATTTAATCTCCTTACTAGTAATCAATCTGTTCAGATTTTCTATTTCTTCTAGATTCAGTCTTGTATGTTTCTAGGAATGTATCCATTTCTTCTAGGTTGTGCAATTTGTTGGCATAAAATTGATCATAGTAGTCTCTTATGATCTTTTTTATTTCTGTGGTATGAGTTGTAACATCTCCTCTTTCATATCTGATTTTGAGTCGTCTCTCCTTTTTTACTTGGTGAGTCTAGCTGAAGGTTTGTCATATTTGTGTATTTTTTCAAAGAACCAGATCTTAATTTCATTGATATATTTTATTGTCTTTTTAGTCTTTATTTCATTTATTTCCACTCTGATCTTTATTTCCTTCCTTCTACTAATTTTTGGCTTTGTTTTTTCTTCTTTTTCTAGTTCCTTGAGGTGTAAAGTTAGGGTGTTTGAGATTTTCCTTCTTTCTTGATATATGCATTTATTGCTATGAACTTCCCTTTTAGAACTGCTTTTGGTGCACCTCACAAGTTTTGGTATGTGGTAATTCTGTTTTCTTGATCTCAAGGCATTTTCTAGTTATCCTTTTGATTTTTCTTTGACCCATTCGTTTTTCAGTACCCTGTTGTTTAATACTCACATATTTGTGAATTTTCTGGTTTTCTTCTTATAATTGATGCCTAGTTTCATAGCACTGTGGTAGGAAACAATGCTTGATATGATTTCCATCTACTTAAATTTATCAACTCATTTTGTACCTTAATATATGATCTATCCTGCTTTATGTTTCATGTGCCCTTGAGAAGAATGTTTACTCTGTTGTTTTTGGATGGAATGTTAAGTCCATCTGGCATAATGAGTCATGTAAGGCCGATGATTCCTTATTGATTTTATGTCTGGATGATCTATCTCTTGATGTAAGTGACCTATAAAGTCCCCTGCTATTATTGTATTGCTGTTTATTTCTCCCTTTAGGTCTGTTAATTGCTGTATATAGTTAGGTGCTCCTAGGTTGGTGCATACATACTTACAAGTGTTATATCTTCTTGCTGTTTGACCCCTTTATCATTATAGAATGCCCTCCTTTGTCTCGTATAAGAGTCCCTGTTATAGGATAGAAAGCCCAGAGATAAACCCACGCACATATGGTCACCGTATCTTTGATAAAGGAAGCAAGAATATACAATGGAGAAAAGACAGCCTCTTCAATAAGTGGTGCTGGGAAAACTGGACAGCTACATGTAGAAGAATGAAATTAGAACACTCCCTAACACCATATACAAAAATAAACTCAAAATGGATTAAAGACCTAAATGTAAGACCAGACAGTATCAAACTCTTAGAGGAAAACATAGGCAGAACACTCTATGACATAAATCACAGCAAGATCCTTTTTGACCCACCTCCTAGAGAAATGGAAATAAAAACAAAAATAAACAAATGGGACCTAATGAAACTTCAAAGCTTTTGCACAGCAAAGGAAACCTTAAAGAAGATGAAAAGACAGCCCTCAGAATGGGAGAAAATATTTGCAATTGAAACAACTGACAAAGGATTAATCTCCAAAATATACAAGTAGCTCATGCAGCTCAATATCAGAAAAACAAACAACCCAATCCAAAAATGGGCAGAAGACCTAAATAGACATTTCTCCAAAGAAGATACACAGATTGCCAACAAACACATGAAAGGATGCTCAACATCACTATTTATTAGAGAAATGCAAGTCAAAACTACAGTGAGGTATCACCTCACACCGGTCAGAATGGCCATCATCAAAACATCTACAAACAATAAATGCTGGAGAGGGTGTGGAGAAAAGGGAACCCTTTGCAGTGTTGGTGGGAATGTAAATTTCCCACCCACAAAGTCAAAATAGACTGGACTCAAAGTTTTGTGAGTCCCTGCTCTGCCACTTACTGCTGTAGGACCTTGAGCCTGAACCTCTGGGGTTTGCCTTCCCATCTGTGCAATGGGGATAGAACATGACATCTACCAAGTACTGTCTACCTTTTGGGAAAGCCCCTCCTGCCTACTGTTCGAAAGTTTCCCCGTCTTGGATGGGGCTGTCTGGTTTTGGCTCCTAAATATCCCATCCCGGTTATGACACCTTTACCTTTTAAGAATATTGACCTGGGATGTTTGCATTCGGCCTTCTCCCACCTCCCTTCCTGCCAACTGTCATCCACTTTCCACAGCCTGCACCTAGACATCTAGGCACCAGACCTCTAATCCTCAGTACAAGAATCTACACCCAAGTCCCTGGTGCTTCCGCTCCAGAATTATTATATACCTCCTCTATGGCCAAACCAAAGCTACTATTCCCTCAAGGTTTGGCTCTGTATTAGGAGAGAGACAGAGCCCTTTCCACCTAAAGCCATCTTTCTTAGCCCAGTGCCTGAGGTTTTTACCTAATCTTGTAACCGACTCTATTTCAAATTTCATCAGTCCAGATTCATTTGGGTTACCCAGTATCCTCATTTATTGGAGTATGGGATCTGCAGATAATGTGTTATTTTAGTCCATATTCATCTCTTATCCTAGTTGTACTAGGTATTACATTTAATGAGGACAAGTGGAGGAAAGTTTTAGAACACCAGCAGTTTAAGAGAAAAATCAAATTTCACTTCCTCAAATGAGTGAAGATTATAATGGATTGCAAATAGGTATTATATTGAATAACAATTCAACATACCACTCTGAAGTCTCAACTGTGTTCCATAAACTGTTACTAGAATTACAGATACGAATAAGATCTGGTTGCTGCCTCTGAAAAGCTGAACACTTATTGCAGTGATTTAATTTAAAATTGTAAGTGGGTTCTCAAGCCCACTTTTGCTGAAAACTGTTGCCCCATCCCACAAAACGTTGAATTGTTTGAAAGCTTGAACATTTTAAATGTAGTTATATTTTTCTGTCTATTCCCATTTGATTTGTGTAGCGTCTCCTTTATAAAGTTAGTATTTTTGGTTGATCAGGATCCTGACTCATTTGTTGGCAAGTGAGGAAGCTGATAATCAATAATAACAATTAGAATACCCACCACTGGGAATTCCCTGGCGGTCCAGTGGTTAGGACTCGGGGCTTTCACTGCTTGGGCCCAGGTTGAATCCCTGGTGAGAGAGCTAAGATACTGTAAGTCGCTGGGCATGGCCGGAAAAAAAAAAAAAAAGAATACCCACTATTTATTTCCTTTGCACCAGAAAATTTACGCATAATATTTAGTATTCTTACAACCCACTTCTCGGGTGAAGAAAATATAGAAACCAAGGAACCGATTTAAGGATTCATAGTGAGTGGTAGCACGTGTGTCAGGGGTCTACCCTGCCTTCAGAAATAACCATTATGTCATCTTCTGGCTCCAGCTTCTTGCAAGGAAGTAATCTGTATTTCAGTTAGAATTTTGGAATTTTGCCATGGGAAAAAACTGGTACTCACTTTCTAGGATTTGTAAAAGTAAGCAGATAAGAAGTGTGACAGAAAACAAATAAGACCACATAAGAAATGTAGTAAATAAAGAGAAACTTTTTTTTTTCCAGAGCAATGTGATTTTGACATGGCGTATTTCCCCTATTAAATTTTAACAAGATTATATATGTGTTTATAGACAAAATGTTTTAATTTAACTCTACGTGACAGCTGGAAATTGCTCACATTTGCTTTTTTGCTCAGAATATTTGTTTAGAATTAGTCAATTGATTTAATATGTAACATCAGTTAGTGTGAACAAGAAAAAAAGTGCAGTCGACAGGGAAGAAAATATTATTGTATAACGTGACCATTGTGTTGATAGAATGAGTTAGTGTCCTTCAGTAGAGACATTTCGTGTTAACTCTGATGTGGAACATACTGAAAACAATTGTACTGTCAATCTTACACTCAGATAAAAAAACCTTTGTAGCATAACAGGTTTTTTTAACTCATGCTTAGAAAATTAAGTCACATACCTTGATATGATAAAGACTGTGTTACATTACAGGGAGTCATGTGATGTATTTTCTTCTTATAGTTACAAATTCTGGGCTGGTATAGATTTGGCCATGTGGTGCAAGTGTCTCCCAGGTACATAAAGCAATTCCGTCATCTTCATAAGGAAGCGGTGGGAAGAAAAGAACAAACGTTGATTTGATCATCTAGTATGATCAAAAGCTAGATATAAAGCTAGGCTTTATATTTAAGATCTTATTTAGTATGCATAGTAATGCTTCCTCAGGTCTTGTGAATGAAAATGAGTATCATTTTCGTCTCCATTTTACATATAAAATGCATAAAGTGAATTGCCCAAATCCATGCTGGGAGCAAATATTCAAAGTGAGACCGGGTTCCTCTTGTGTTTCACTGTACTGAGTGTGTAAAATCATCCCTATTTGCAGGTGTAGGTGACCTTGACTGTTCTCTGGGCTTAGTGCCACTGTGGTTTGCTGGCATTCAAGAGCAGTGTCACCAGAGATGGTTAAGCCTGCCTTGTGTCTCAGCCCTGCCATTGTTCTGATTGTGTGATTATGGGCAGTAAGTTTGTCTCTAAACCTCAGGAACTACACCTATACAACAGGGAAACTTATACCATAGGGTTGTTGAAAAGGTCATAGCTGATTCAGAGACACTGTAAAAAATGGTTCCTGTAATTATAATTTAAAGACACTGAGAAAATGATACTGGACACATGGTAAGAACTAATGAAAACTTTACCCACAGTGTGACTATTTCTTTTCTAATTGCCCTCTTTTTGTTTTTTTCCTGATTATTATCCACAATCTTTATTCTGGGGACTTAAGTGAAAATGTTTTCAGTCAACTATTATTGAGTGTAGCTCACTTTGCGAGGTAGGTATAATGATTCCCATTTTATAGCAGAGGAATTAGGATTCAAAACATTTAAGTGGACTGGAAAGAGTCGATAAACGCTTGCTCAATGAATAAATAAGTAAAGTAAGTGACAGAGCCAGGATTTAAAACCAGATTTTATAAGCTTAAGTCCAGTGTTCTTTCTGCTTTATTGTTTGTCTTCCTGGAAAGGATTGGGTGAGCCTAAGCCGTCAATGGTATCCTGTGCTATGTATTCAACAATTGATGCTTGATTTTGAAAGAAGAGAATTATGTTGGTTTCATTAGCCTTTATTTAATGATAGATAAAGGGCGTGTGTACCTTTTGCTTAGCCTATAATTTATAGGCTATCCTTAAAATTATTCCCCTATCCTTCAAATTATTTTTAGATATAACTGACATATAACATTGGATTAGTTTTAGGTATACAAAATAATGATTCCATATATGTGTATATTGCAAAGTGATTACCACAATAAATTAACATTAATCACCATGCATAGTAATAAACTTTGTTGTTCTTGTGATAAATTTTACCTCTTAGCAACTTTCCAATATACAATACGGTATTATTAACTATAGTCATCATCCGGTATGTTACCTCATCAGGACTTACTTATCTATTAATGAGAAGTTTGTACCTTTTGACCCCATTCACCCATTTCACCCACTCCCTACCTCTGGCAACCACCAATCTGTTCTCTGTATCTATGAGGTTTTTTTACCTCCAGGTTCCGCTTATAAGTAAGATCATACAGTATTTGTCTTTCTCGGTGTCACTTATTTCTCTTAGCGTAATGTCCTCTAAGTTCATGCATGTTATTGCAGATGGCAAGATTTCCTTCTTTTTTATAGCGGAATAATATCCTTTTATGTATATACCACATTTAAACAATTCATTTATCTGTTAGTGCACACTTAGGTTGCTTCCCTGACTTGGCTTTTGTAAGTAATGGTGCAATAACCTGGGAATGCAGATACCTTTTGAGAGAGGGATGAAATTTCCTTCGAATACATACCCAGAAGAAGAATTACTGGATCATAAGGTAGTTCTACTTTTAGTATTTTGTGGAACCTCCATACTGTTTTCCATAGTGGCTGTATCAATTTACATTCCCATCAACAGTGCCCAAGGGTTTCCTTTTGTCCATATCATCTGCAACATTTGCTGTTCGTTGTCTTTTGATAATAGCTGTTCTAACAGGTGTGAGGTGATACCTCACTGTGGGTTTGATTTACATTTCCCTGATGATTAGTGATGTTGACCACCTTTTCATGTACCTGACGGTATTTGTATGTCTCTTGGAAAAATGTTTATTCAGATCCTCTGCCCATATTTTAATCAGACTTTTTTTTAGGTGCATGAGATCTATCTATCTATAGATTGAACCCTTATCAGATATACAGTTTGCAAATATTTTCTCTCATTGCTTTTTCATTTTGTTGATGGTTTCCTTTTCTGTACAGAAGCTTTTTAGTTTGATGTAGTCCCACCTTGTTTATTTTAGGTTTTGTTGCCCTTGCTTTTGCTGTCAAATCCAAAATATCATCACCAAGACCGATGTCAAGGAGCTTACCACCTATTTTCTTCTAGGAGTTTTACGGTTTCAGGTCTTACGTACAAGTCTTTAATCCATTTTTGAGTTAATTTTTGTGTCTGGTGTAACGTAGTGGTCCAGTTTCATTCTTTTGCATGTGAGCTGTCCAGTGTTCCCAGCACCTTTTACTGACAAGTCTGTCCTTTCCCTATTGTATATTCTTGGCCTCTTTGTTGTAATTAATTGACCATAGATATGTGTAGGTTTGTTTCGGAGCTCTCTATTCTGTTCCATTGATCTGTGTATCTGTTTGTAAGCAAATACCGTATTGTTTTGATTACTATAGCTTTGTAATATAATTGGAAACCAGGAAGCATGAAGCCTTCAGCTTTGTTCTTAAGATTGCTTTGGCTATTTGGGGTCTTGTATGGTTCCATATACATTTGAGGATTGTTTCTTCTATTTCTGTGAAAACTCCCATTGGAATTTTGATAGGAATTACGTGAAGTGTAGATTGCTTTGTGTAGTATGAAACGTTTAATGCTATTGTTACAATTTGTGAGCCTAGAACATCTTTCCATTCATTTGTGTCTTCCATGTCTGTCATCAATGTCTTAAAGTTTTCAGTGTACAAGTCTTTCACCTCCTTGGTTAAATTTGTTCCTGGATATTTTATTATTTCTGATGTGATTGTAAATGGGATTGTTTTCTTAATTTCTCTTTCTGTAGTTTATTAGTGTATAAAAATGCAACAGATTTTTGCATATCAATTTTGTATCCTGCAACTCTACTGAATTTATTACTTCTGTCCATTTTTTGGTGGAGTCTGTAGGGTTTTCTATATATATCACCTGCAAATAGTGACAGTTTTACTACTTCCTTTACAGTTCGGATGCCATTTATTTATTTATTTATTGTCTAATTGCTCTGGCTAGGACTTCCATTACCACGTTGAATAAAAGTGGCAAGAGTGGGTATTCTTGTCTTGTTCCTGATCTTAGAGGAAAAGATATTAGTTTTTTGTTTTTTTTTTTTACCAATGAGTGTGATAATAGCTGTGGGCTTGTCATGTATGGCCTTTATTATATTGAGGCATGTTGTTCCCTCTACACCCAGTTTGTTGAGAGTTTTTACCATAAATGTATGTTGAATTTTGTCATTTACTTTTTCTGCCTCTATTGATTTTTGATTACTGTTTCAATCTCCCTGCTAGTAATGAGCCTGTTCAGATTTTCTCTCTCTTCATGATTCGGTCTTGATAGGTTGTATCTTTCTAGGAATTTCCATTTCTTCTAGGTTATCCAATTTGTTGGCATACAATTGTTCATAGCACTCTCTTATGATTCTTTGTATTTCTCGGTACAGTTGTGTCTCCTCTTTCATTTCTAATTTTTTTTTTTTAGTCATCAATTTTATACACATCAGTGTATACACGTCAATCCCAGTCGCCCAATTCATCACACCCCCACCGCCACCCCCTGCTGCTTCCCCCCCTGGTGTCCATACGTTTGTTTTCTACATCTGTGACTCAACTTCTACCTTGAAAACTGGTTCGTCTGTACCATTTTTCTGGGTTCCACATCTATGCATTAATATACAATATTTGTTTTTCTCTTTCTGACTTACTTCACTCTGTATGACAGTCTCTAGATCCATCCACGTCTCAACAAATGACCCAATTTCGTTCCTTTTTATGGCTGAGTAATATTCCGTTGTATATATGTGCCACAACTTCTTTATCTATTCATATGTCGATGGGCATTTAGGTTGCTTCCGTGACCTGGCTATTGTAAATAGTGCTGCAATGAACATTGGGGTGCATGTATCTTTTTGGTTTTCTCTGGGTATATGCCCAGTAGTGGGATTGCTGGATCATATGGTAATTCTATTTTTAGTTTTTTAAGGAACCTCCATACTGTTCTCCATAGTGGCTGTATCAGTTTACATTCCCACCAACAGTGCAAGAGGGTTCCCTTTTCTCCACACCCTCTCCAGCATTTGTTGTTTGTAGATTTTATGATGAAGCCCATTCTAACTGGTGTGAGGTGATACCTCATTGTAGTTTTGATTTGCATTTCTCTAATAATTAGTGATGTTGAGCAGCTTTTCATGTGCTTCTTGGCCATCTGTATGTTTTCTTTGGAGAAATGTCTAGTTAGGTTTTCTGCCCATTTTTGGATTGGGTTGTTTGTTTTTCTGATATTGAGCTGCATGAGCTACTTGTATATTTTGGAGATTAATCCTTTGTCAGTTGCTTCAATTGCAAATATTTTCTCCCATTCTGAGGGTTCTCTTTTTGTCTTGTTTATGGTTTCCTTTGCTTTTCAAAGGCCTTTAAGTTTCCCTAGGTCCCATTTGTTTGTTTTTGTTTTTATTTCCATTACTCTAGGAGGTGGATCAGAAAAGATCTTGCTGTGATTTATCTCAATGAGTGTTCTTCCTATGTTTTCCTCTAAGAGTTTTATAATGTCTGGTCTTACATTTAGGTCTCTAAATCATTTTGAGTTTATTTTTGTGTATGGTGTTAGGGAGTGTTCTGATTTCATTCTTTTACATGTAGCTGTCCAGTTTTCCCAGCACCATTTATTGAAGAGTATGTCTTTCCTCCATTGTATATCCTTGCCTCCTTTGTCATAGATTAGTTGACCATAGGTTCATGGGTTTACCTCTGAGATTTCTATCTTGTTCCATTGACCTATGTTTCTGTTTTTGTGCCAGTACCATACTGTCTGGTTACTGTAGCTTTGTAGTATAGTCTGAAGTCAGGGAGTCTGATTCCTCCAGCTCCATTTTTTTTTCCCTCAAGACTGCTTTGGCTATTCGGGGTCTTTTGTGTCTCCATACAAATTTTAAGATTTTTCGTTCTAGTTCTGTAAAAAATGCCATTGGTAATTTGATAAGGGTTGCATTGAATCTGTAGATTGCTTTGGGTAGTATAGTCCTTTTCACAGTATTGATTCTTCCAATCCAAGAACATGGTATATCACTCCATGTGTTGGTATCATCTTTAATTTCTTTCATCAGTGTCTTATAGTTTTCTACATACAGGTCTTTTGTCTCCCTAGGTAGGTTTATTCCTAGGTATTTTATTCTTTTAGTTGCATTGGTAAATAGGAGTGTTTCCTTAATTTCTCTTTCAGATTTTTCATCATTAGTGTATAGGAATGCAAGAGATTTCTGTGAGTTAATTTTGTATCCTGCAACTTTAGTAAATGCACTGATTAGCTCTAGTAGTTTTCTGGCGGCATTTTTAGGATTCTCTATGTATAGTATCATGTCATCTGCAAACAGTGACAGTTTTACTTCTTTTCCAATTTGTATTCCTTTTATTTCTTTTTCTTCTCTGATTGCCAAGGCTAGGACTTCCAACGCTATGTTGAATAATAGCGGTGAGAGTGGACATCCTTGTCTTGTTCCTGATCTTAGAGGAAATGCTTTCAGTTTTTCACCATTGAGAATGATGTTTGTTGTGGGTTTGTCGTATATGGCCTTTATTATGTTGAGGTAGGTTCCCTCTATGCCCACTTTCTGGAGAGTTTTTATCATAAATGGGTGTTGATTTTTTTTTTTTTTTTTTTTGCGGTACACGGGCCTCTCACTGCAATGGCCTCTCTCATTGCAGACCACAGGCTCCGGACGCACAGGCCCAGTGGCCATGGCTCACGGGCCCGGCCGCTCCGCAGCATGTGGGATCTTCCTGGACCGGGGCACGAACCCGCGTCTCCTGCATCGGCAGGTGGACTCTCAACCACTGTGCCACCAGGGAAGCCCCTGGGTGTTGAATTTTGTCAAAAGCTTTTTCTGAATCTATTGAGATGATCATATGGTTTTTATTCTTCAATTTGTTAATATGGTGTATCACATTGATTGATTTGTGTATATTGAAGAATCCTTGCATCCCTGGGATAAATCCCACCTGATCATGGTGTATTATCCTTTTAATGTGTTGTTGGATTGTTTGCTAGTATTTTGTTGGGGATTCTTGCATCTATATTCATCAGTGATATTGGTCTCTAATTTTCTTTTTTTGTAGTATCTTTGTCTGGTTTTGGTATCAGGGTGATGGTAGCCTCATAGAATGAGTTTGGGAGTGTTCCTTCTGCTGCAATTTTTTGGAAGAGTTTGAGAAGGATGGGTGTTAGCTCTTCTCTAAATGTTTGATAGAATTCACCTGTGAAGCCATCTGGTCCTGGACTTTCGTTTGTTGGAAAATTTTTAATCACAGTTTCAATTTCATTACTTGTGATTGGGCTGTTCATATTTTCTATTTCTTCCTGGTTCAGTCTTGGAAGCTTATACCTTTCTAAGAATTTGTCCATTTCTTCCAGGTTGTCCATTTTATTGGCATAGAGTTGCTTATAGTAGTCTCTTAGGATGCCTTGTATTTCTGCGGTGTCTGTTGTCTACTTTTTCATTTCTTATTTTATTGATTTGAGTCCTCTCCCTCTTTTTTCTTGATGAGTCTGGCTAATGGTTTATCAATTTTGTTTATCTTCTCAAAGAACCAGCTTTTAATTTTATTGATCTTTGCTATTGTTTTCTTTGTTTCTATTTATTTCTGCTCTGATCTTTATGATTTCTTTCCTTCTGCTAACTTTGAGTTTTGTTCTTCTTTCTCTCGTTCCCTTAGGTGTAAGGTTAGATTATTTGAGATTTTTCTTGTTTCTTGAGGTAGGCTTGTATAGCTATAAACTTCCCTCTTAGAACTGCTTTTGCTGCATCCCATAGGTTTTGGATTGTAGTGTTTTCACTGTCATTTGTCTCTAGGTATTTTTTGATTTCCTCTTTGATTCATTAGTGATCTCTTGGTTATTTAGTAACGTAGTGTTTAGCCTCCACATGTTTGTGTTTTTTACGTTTCTTCCCCTGTAATTCATTTCTAATCTCATAGCGTTGTTGTCAGAAAAGGTGCTTGATACGATTTCAGTTTTCTTAAATTTACTCAGGCTTTATTTGTGACCCAAGATGTGATCTATCCTGGAGAATGTTCCGTGCGCACTTGAGAAGGAAGTGTAATCTGCTGTTGGTGGATGGAATGTCCAATAAATATCAATTAAATTTATCTGATCTATTGTGTCATTTAAAGCTTCTCTTTCCTTATTTATTTTCATTTTGGATGATCTGTCCATTGGTGTAGGTGTTAAAGTCTCCCACTATTATTGTATTACTGTCGATTTCCTCTTTTACAGCTGTTAGCAGTTGCCTTGTGTATTGAGGTGCTCCTATGTTGGGGGCATATATATTTATAATTGTTATATCTTCTTCTTGGATTGATTCCTTGATAATTATGTAGTGTCTTTCCTTATCTCTTGTAACATTCTTTAAAGTCTATTTCATCTGAGATGAGGATTGCTACTCCAGCTTTCTTTTTATTTCCGTTTGCATGGATTATCTTTTTCCATCCCCTCATTTTCAGTCTGTATGTGTCCCTAGTCTGAAGTGGGTCTCTTGTAGACAGCATATATATGGGTCTTGTTTTTGTATCCATTCAGCAAGCCTGTGTCTTTTGGTTGGAGCATTTAATCCATTCACGTTTAAGGTAATTATCGATATGTGAGTTCCTACGACCATTTTCTTGTTTTGGGTTTGTTTTTGTAGGTCCTTTTATTCTCTTGTGTTTCCCACTTAGAGAAGTTCCTTTAGCATTTGTTGTAGAGCTAGTTTGGTGGTGCTGAATTCTCTTAGCTTTTGCTTGTCTGTAAAGCTTTTGATTTCTCCATCGAATCTGTATGAGATCCTTGCCGGGTAGAGTAATCTTGGTTGTAGGTTCTTAACTTTCATCACTTTAAGTATATCATGCCACTCCCTTCTGGCTTGTAGTTTCTGCTGAGAAATCAGCTGTTAACCTTATGGGAGTTCCCTTGTATGTTATTTGTCGTTTCTCCCTTGCTGCTTTCAATAATTTTTCTTTGTCTTTAATTTTTGCCAATTTGATTACTCTGTGTCTTGGCGTGTTACTCCTTGGGTTTATCCTGTATGGGACTCACTGTGCTTCCTGGACTTGGGTGGCTATTTCCTTTCCCATGTTAGGGAAGTTTTCAACCATAATCTCTTCAAATATTTTCTTGGGTCCTTTCTCTCTTTTCCTTCTGGGACCCCTACAATGCGAATGTTGTTGCGTTTAATGTTGTCCCAGAGGTCTCTTAGGCTGTCTTCATTTCTTTTCATTCTTTTTTCTTTGTTCTGCAGCAGTGAATTCCACCATTCTGTCTTCCTGGTCACTTATCCGTTCTTCTGCCTCAGTTATTCTGCTATTGATTCCTTCTAGTGTAGTTTTCATTTCAGTTATTGTATTGTTCATCTCTGTTTGTTTGTTCTTTAATTCTTCTAGGTCTTTATTGAACATTTCTTGCATCTTCTCCATGTTTGCCTCCATTCTTTTTCCGAGGTCCTGGATCATCGCCACTATCATTATTCTGAATTCCTTTTCTGGAAGGTTGCCTATCTCCACTTGATTTAGTTGTTTTTCTGGGGTTTTATCTCATTCCTTCATCTGGTACATAGCCCTCTGCCTTTTCATCTTGTCTATCTTTCTGTGAATGTGGTTTTTGTTCCACAGGCTGCAGGACTGTAGGTCTTCTTGCTTCTGCTCTCATTTCTGATGTTTGAGTTCTCTTTTTCTTGGTGAGTCTAGCCAAATGTTGTCAATTTTGTGTATCTTCAAAAACTAGCTTAGTTTCAATGATCTTTTAATTGTCTTTTTAGTCTATTTTATTTCTGCCTGATCTGTTATTTCCTTCCTTCCACAAACTTGGGATTCATTTGTTTTTCAGTGTCTTTGAGGTGTAAAGTTAGGTCGTTTATTTGAGATCTTTGTTTCTTTACATAGGCATTTATCAGTATGAACTTCCCTCTTAGAACTGCTTCTGGTGTCCCGTCAGTTTTTGTATGTTGTATTTCCATTTTCACTTGTCTTAATTTTTGATTTCTCTTTTGTATTCTTCTTTGACCCATCGGTTGTTCAGTAGTATGCTGTTTAATATCCACATATTTGTGAATTTTCCAGTTTTCTTCTTGTAATTTCTAGTTTCATACCACTGTGGTCAGAAACAATGTTCGATATGATTTCAGTCTTCTTAAATTTGTTAAGACTTGTTTTGTGGCCTAACATCATATATCCTGGAAAATGTTTCATGTTAGCTGGAGAAAAATGTGTATCCTGTTGCTTTTGGATGGAATGTTCTGTATATGTTAAGTCCATCTGGTCTAACATGCAGTTTAAGTCCAGTGTTTCCTTTTTGACTTTATGTCTGGATGTGGTATCCACTTATTAAAGTGTATTATTAAAGTCCCCTACTATTGTTATACTGATGTCTACTTCTCCCTTTAGGGCTGTTAATGTTTGCTTTATATATTTAGGTGCTCCTATGCTGTGTGTAATTTACATGTTTACATCCTCTTGTTGGATTGACTTATTTTATAATTACCTTTCGTCTCTTATTACAGTCTTTGTCTGGGAGCCAGTTTTACCTGATTCACGTTTAGTTACCCCAGGCTTTTTCTTGTTTTCCATTTATGCAGAGTATCATTTTACATCCCTTCACTTTTGAGTGTGTCCTTACAACTGGGTCTTGTTTTTTGTTTGTTTTTATACCTATTCAGCCATGATATGTATTCTGATTGGAGAACTTAGTCCATTTACATTTTAGGTAATTATTGATAGGTATGTACTTACTGCCATTTTGTTCATTGTTTTCTGGCTGTTTTGTAATTCTCGTTTTTTTTCTTCTCTTGATCTCTTCATGTGTTGTGATGATCTTCTGTAGTGATATGCCTAGATTCCTTTCTTGTTATCTTTTGTGTATCTATTACAGGTTTTTGCTTTGTTGTTACCATGAGGTTTAAATTTATGTCTCTTTTACGATAATAACAACTTAAGTTTGAATGTACTCTTAACTCCAGTCTTTTTAATATCTGGAGAATTTAAAGCAATGTTTCCCTTTTCTTTTTTGGTGTTAATAATTTATTTCTCATTTTGTTAGGTGTTTTTATCCTTTTTTTATTAGTTTCCCCCCCTCCCCCCAGAGAACTAACTTCTGGTGTTACTGACGTTTTTCGTATTACATATCTGCTATTTCATGGGTTTCGTGTTTTATCTTTTATTCTCACAATTCAGTTTTTTAGTATATTCTGTTGTGTAACCATCACATCTATTCTAGAACATTCTCATCACCCCAAAAGAAACCCCTATACATTGGCAATCATTTCCCAATTCTGTGCCTCCACTCTGTCCCCATCCTAGGCTCTTGTGACTGCTAATCCCTTTTCTGTCTCTATGGTTTGCCTATTCTGGACAGTTCACATAAATGGAATCATAATGTGTGGTCTTTTGCAACAGGCTTCTTTCTCTTAGCGTGTGTTCCAAGTTCATCCGTGTGGTTGCACACATCAGTAATTCTTCTTAATTTTCAAATAATTTGTCATTGTATGTATATAGTACATTTATTTATCCACCCATTGGTTAATGGACATTTAGGTCATTTCCATTTTTGGCTAGGATGAATAACACCACTATAAATATTTAAAGAAAAAATGTGTGTGTATATATGTTTTGCTTCTCTTGGGTGTATCCCTAGGAGTGGAAATGCTGGGTCATATGCTCACCCTTGATTTAACTTTCTGAAGAACTGCACTACTGTTTTTCTAAAGTGACTTCACTATTTTATATCCCCACCAACAATTTAAGATTTCCATTTCCTCCACATCTTTGCCAACACTCGTTACTATATAGCTTTCTGATTTTAGACATCCTAGGGTAGGTGAAGTTGTATCTCATGGTTTTTAGTTTGATTTCCCTAATGACTAATTTTGTTAAGCATGTTTTCATGTGTTTACTGGCCATTTGTGTATGATCTTTGGCGATATCTCTCTTCAAATCATTTGCCCATTTAAAAATATTTTTAATTTTATAAGGTTTCTTTATATATTCTGGATACAAATTCCTTATGAGGTATGGTTTTCAAGTATTTTCTCCCATTCTGTGGGTTGTCATCTCACCTTCTTGATGGTGTCCTTTGATAGACAAAGGTTTTAATTTTGATGAAGTTCAATTTATCTTTGCTGCTGCTGTTGTTTTTGGTACTCTAAGAAACCACCGTCTAACCCATTAGACGGATTTGATGATGAGGATTGTTTTTTCTTTTATAGTTTTAGCTCTTACAATTAGATCTCTGATCATTTTAAGTTAACTTTTACAGATGGTGTGTAAAGTCCAGATTTGTTTTGCATGTCAGTATCTCTTTTTATCTCATTATTTACTTTACTTTCAGTTTTGTTTTTGAGATGAAAGCTTATTTTTCTCATTTCCAAACTTTCTATTTTTCTACCATATTTATTTAAAGTTATACATTTCCCTCTAAGCACTGCTTTATTTACATTCCACAATTTTTACTATGTACTATTTTCATTATCATTCATTAAAAAAATGTTCTAATTCCCGGTGCAATTCCACTTTGACCCTTGGGTTATTCAGAAGTGTGCTGCTTAATTTCCAGACTTTTGGGGATTTTCTAAGTTTGTTTTATGGTCCAGCATATAGTCTGTTTTGGTAAGTGTCCCACTTGGACGTGAAAAGAAAAGGTATCTGCAGTTGTTTGTCTGATGTTGTGTTTGACAGTTGTCAGTTAGATCAAGCTAAGGTCCCAGTCATGCCAGTCATGTGAGTTAAGAAACCTACAGTTTCCCAGCTGGGCCTCCAGATTGAGAGGCAGATAAGCCATGCCCACTGTATTCTGCTCAAACTCCTGAGCCACAGGCTTTGTAAAATGATTATGTTGTGGAATTTTGGGATGGTTTGTTATGAAGCAACTGTAAGGAGAAATGACTACCCTGTAGGCTCAATGTTTGAGAAGAATCTATGCTTTTTCATAATCCTTATGGAATTTAGGACCAGAGTTAGAGATTAATTCTAGTATAATGTGTTTTACAGCCATTTGGTAATAGGCAAGATGTACCAAAAATACACCTTACAGCTGTAACCGTAGTAGCTAGTATCACACTCCTGAACACAGTGCTACCAAAAGTTGTTATATATAAAATTTTGTGCTACTTTTTTCCTATGCTAAAATCTAATCATTGTAATTGTTTGTTAATGTCTATAAAAATATAAATAAAACCCCCAAGAGACTTAGGAAATACATATGCAACTATACTGTTGAAGGTAAAGTTCAGTTCTAAAATTCCTAAGAGGATATCTTGTTGGCTTCTCAAGTGAAGGAAAGAAAGTATTTTCTGGCTATTCACATCTCAAATTGCTGGGCAACAAACCTATCAACATATAGTAAATCTCTCTCTCTCAGAAATGAACAGGATGGGGCTTCTGCAACTTTGTCCACTGAGGCAGACAGCTGCCCGTCAGGTTCTGGTGCTCCTGGCTGTCTGACTTACAGAAGTCCTAGGTAAGCGTAAGGTTTGGTGTCCCTGTCGAGGGGTCGTGTGCATCCGGTAGGCGTCTGTTCTATGCTGTGCTCTCAGGGTTACTGGGCAGAATCATTTAAAAGTATTTATTTTGAGCCATGAATGTGAAAAATCAAGGATATGGTTGAAGAAAAAAAAGTGTTTATTTAGGCCATCCACTAGGATCATAATAAATAATGCAATATACTAATGTAATAACAGATGTTCTCATGCATTTATCACATTTAAAATATACAAGAAAGCTGGCTTACAGGGCTGTTGGGACAAATTTGGAGAAGTGTATTTGGCAATACAGTGAAAGCTGACAGTCTTAAGACTATCAGATTCCTTCACTCTATATGTCTGTGAATAAATGGTAATGCTCCCTTATAGCTTCTACTTTTTATAAACATGCCAGAGCTAAGCCAATTGTCAAAGGTCCAGGTTGACAATTTGTTATTTATCAATCAATGTTTCTAATGGAAACCAGATTTTAGAAAATAACAAAGATAAACTCTTGCGTTTCAGCGTGGAGGCTGATATGCTGCATGCCAGAATCATTTAAGCAAACTGTGCCTGAATGAAATAAAACCCCAAAGTTGAAGTTTATAAATAGTAACTCTGATACTCAATATAAAAATGTTATAATACGATGCTTGATAAATGACCAAATTATCTGACTGCAACAGTGATAAACTTTGATTACAGCTTAGTTTTGCTAGTAAATTTCACATAAAGAGTTTAAATAGGGTAACCTTTAACTTAAACCTTTAAAACAAATAATTTAAACATCTCTTAAACACTGAAAATGTGTTTTCAATTGTTATTTACAGTTAATCAATGATACCAGTGTATAGCTTAATTGAGCCAATCGCCAGTCTTTCATCCCTCCTTCGACATCTGCTATTACAATCTTATAAATACTTCGGCAAATCAGTTTAGTGAAGGAGACCGATCTGTGGTCCAGAGTAATTCAATGTATGGCCATTTGGTTTGGAGACAGCGTTTAATAGGAGTGTCATCTGTCTGTAGCATGGGATCTTCAAAACCCATAACAACTGCGGTTCCTTCCACATACATTACCTGTTGAACAAAATAAAGCCACCAAGGTCAATCAATCAATATTCTTAGCAGAGTCTTCTGAGGGATACAGAACTTTTCATAGGCTAGCAAACAGGGCACTGTGTACTGTTTCATATGGAACTTTATATCTAGTTTTATTTTGATAGAAATTATAAGCTAGAATATCTGCTTCCTGATTAATGTGAAAATAAATCTGGAAATGAGATAGTGAAACAATTTTAACTACTAGCTGAATTCAGATTGTAAGATCATGATTTATAAGAAGTGTATGCAAATCCCAAGAACATACTATTTCTGAAAAAGGAAAAATCATTCTTCCAGTAGTATATTTTCTTTATATAACAACATTTACTTAGCTCCTATTGCTTTAATATGGAGGCACTCAGCTATATATTCTGAGAAGGACTTTATTTTCCTCTTTCAATCTAAATGTTGAATTTCCAGAGCTGCAAGCAAACTGGATGTTTGTCAATGAAATTTTGTATTATTGTACTAAATACTTCTGAAATACTATTCATGAATATACTTTGTTCTGCATGAAAAATCATGGAGAAAAAAAATTAAAGGACGTCAGGTCAGAAACAAAAATCTCTATATGTAATGGCAATGACTATTAAAAAGATACACTGGCAGGTGGATAGATATCAGAAAAGTTTTATTTTGATTTCTTTAAACAACTTCTAGAAGTCATTTGTGAAGTAACATACTAGCTAAAGCCCTACCTCATTATAAGCGCCCACTGTATACATTAAAGCATTCAGTCATGAATTTCGCTTTGTACCAAGAGAAATTCTAACTGCATAATTTAAAAGGAACAGGTACAGACGACTGCCCTCTTCCAAAGTATGTGTAATGATTTTTACACTCAGTGGCTGATACACATGATTGTAATTACGTTCTTCCAAGATAAAAGCTATGAACTATTTGACCAAGGAGCCAAGAGAAACAACCTGATTAGCCTTAAGCTGGAGTCTCCTTAAAATACATAAAATATGGGAATATTTTCTATTACTAGGCCAGATAACTTGGTTTCATAAATCTCTTTTTAGGAGGCTCTAAAGACATACTTTAATGTGAAACAAATACTTTTACTTTTTTTGCATCTGTACTTTGGTTGCTGTAGTACTTTCTAGTTTTGATGGAATAAATTTACTATTAGAACAGTTAAGTCATGCTTTTCAGCTCTCCAAAGCAAAACTTTTCTCTGAAAATCCCTTGCTCATGGTGTTAGAGCAGACCTGCTTGGGAGGAGTACCCCGACCTACCTGTGTGGCCTCCCTGGCGGGTCACATTCCCTTCCACTTGGCCAGCCTTCTGTTGTCTGTTTCCTCAGATATTTTTAGTAGTACCTTACTCTGCGGTCTACCAGATTTCTAGCTCCTGAGTAACTTTATGGTATACCTCTGCAACTTAATGGCATACGTGCTTCGTGTAAAGAGTGCTTACATACTACTGTCATGTTAATAGTTCATCTTTGATTTCTGACCTCTTTGTTAGTATGTCAGACGCTTGTCATGAGCACGACTTGAAAACTTACTATATACAGGTAGCGTGGTCAAGCAGACCAAGGACACGACTGGGAATCAGGAACTCAGTTCCAATCCCTGCTCTGCCAATGACTTGCTGTGTGACCCTGGGTGAGTCACTTAATCTCCCTGTCTCAGAGGCCTCATCTGTAAAATATGGATAATATTTGACTGACCTACCTTGCAGGGATTGTATAGGCAAGTAACTAAGTAGTGACTATAAAGTACCTTCTATGACAAGGCTACATAAAACTTCAAAATCTAGAGGAAGCACTCATTTACACATATTAGAACAGAGCATACAAGTTGGCTTACTGACAATTTATATTTTGCTATAGATATCAGCAAATCATTTTACTATGAAAAAGATTTTCAAACCTAATGTAATAAAAGTTCTAATTTATATTGTTATGAAAATAAATTTTAGTCACAGGTTTAGATTTGCTCTAACTGAAATTATGCATCTAATATACATTATGATCTATTTTCTCTAGCCATCCTCAATTTAGATACATCTGAAACCAGCATGGGTATTTCAAATTAAAAAGGCATGTTAACCACCAAATGTAAAATAGCTAGTGGGAAGCAGCCGCACAGGGAGATCAGCTCGGTGCTCTGTGACCACCTACAGGGGTGGGATAGCGAGGGTGGGAGGGAGACGCAAGAGGGAGGAGATATGGGGATATATGTATATGTATAGCTGATTCACTTTGTTATACAGCAGAAACTAACACACCGTTGTAAAGCAATTATACTCTAATACAGATGTTAATCATTTAAGGTATTAAAAACGGAACCACTTGCTTCAGGACAATGGGGCCAGTTGCTGGCACTGGAAGAAGACACCCCCTACCGCAGTATTTCAAGACACTGGAGGCCATTCATGAGGGAAGTAAATAGGGGTTCAGCACCAACTGTCTCTATGGCACCTTCCAACTCAAAAGCCAGTGGGGAGCTTCCAACTGTGAGGGGTGAGTCTGTTGACGCTGCCGGGAATCGCCCTGCTCTCTGAAACACAGCGTGCTCAATTATCACCCTTTCTGTCATCATTTGTTCAAGTCTTCCTTTACTCCTTTAGTACAGTTTTATAGTTTATTATTTTATTTGTATAAATACTTGGGTTTTTGGTTTGGTTTCTGCTTTCTGAGATTTAAAAGTTATAGTAAAATAAACTTCTGTATTCCCACACACACACACACACACAAAAGGCACGTTAGGCTTTACACCTTCTAATATTAGCTATAGCTACTGTGACTGTTACTGGCATAAATGCAAACATAGGAGCTATATCTTAGGTGTAGGCAAAGCTCATTAATCAAAGAGGGTGAATGGGCGAGACCAAAGTTTTGATTTAAAGCTGGTGCGTATATCTGGATGCGAAGCACTGATGTGCCTTTGTCTGTGGAGCAATGCACAGTGGGTGAGCCGTGGGCTCTAAGGGGGGCGCCCTCGGCTCCCGTCGCAGCTCCGCCGTTTCCCGGCTGCCTGACGGCGGCAGGCTGCTTACCTCTCCCATGTGGCACTTTCCTCCACTGTAAAAGGGGGATATACCGGCAATACTTACTTCCTGGGATGGTGTTAAACTTCAGGTAAAACAAAGTGCTTAAGCCAATTCCAGGTAAATGCTCAATAAATGCTAGGTGTTATGGACGTTAATTTAAATCCTTTAAAATATTTTTCTAAATCAAGAATCTCACTCTCTTACCCCTTCTTTCTCCATTTAAACGGATCAGTAGCTTTCAGCACACTAAACTTGATTTAGTAACATCTACAACACCCAAGGTCTAAAATATGCTCTGATAGTAAAGAGACTCCTAGAATAATCTCCTTCCTTAGGTGGCAAGTTTATGGGAATCAAACATTGTTATATACTCCTGTATTTTATCAAGCCAGGTGAAGACAAATTACAACGTGAGTTATCATACCTTTTCATTGTAATTTGATTGCTTCAGTCCATTGTAGTGGTAGACAGTAAAAGACTCTGGACCACTGGAACCCTGTTATAAACAAAGAACAATTAAAACTAAATCTTTATATCAGGCAATTTCTAATTAGCAATTGAAATTAAAATGGAAGTTTCTTAATTCCACATCCTTTGATTACGGAATCATCTGACAAAGCAAGACACTTAGACTTATGCAGTTAACTACCATAAAACCTAAAAGCTGAAATTTGCTTCTGGGGAAGAGACTGGAAATTGGGAGAGTGCTGATTTTTATTATAAGCTCTTCTACAGTTTATATTTTTAAATAAGTGCATGTATTACTGTAATTTTTTTAAAAAGGGACACAGTTCTAAAATGCAAAAAAATTTCCTAAAATGTATCTCTGCTTTTTTTCTGCTTATAATTTGTTCCTCTCAATAAATAAATACAGAAAGGCAGTGATACCACTTTCACTCAGATTCCAAACATATGCACCAATACTTCCAATTCGGTCCGCAGTACCAAACTGGGGCTTTCCATCCCCACAAATATCTTCTGAATATTGTGAACCTTAACTGTGAAAAGGAAACATAGTGCTGAGAGATTTAAACAACATTCAATAGAGAAAGGAAACTGAATAAATCAGTAGACTAACTTCCAGAGAAAGTGATCATGTCATTCCCACTGTTCTTTGGTTCTCAGTTCGCTAAAGCTCAAGTTCACCTCCCTAAACGTAGCCTTGAAGGCCGTTAACGGTGGGGCCCCTGCAGGTGCCTGACTCCCAGTGATTCGCTTTAGTGCCTACGGCTGAGTGTCCCCGTGCCCATCCCCCTTAAGGATCTTCCTGGTCATATCTGATTGTGACAAAAGTTGGGCCAGTGTCCCTCCTTGGAATTTTTTCCAGTTGGAAGCAAGAGAAGGCGCTCCTTTCCAACGAGAAGGGATGAGGTGGGGATGAGACTCCTTCCAGCCCCAGAGGCTCCCGGCACCACCTTCCAGGTGCTGCTTCCTCTGTCCTCCCGTCGCTCTGAGCTACTCCTCCCAATTCCTATCATCTTTCTGGCCCACGTCAGGCAGTTCAGGCTGGGATTTGCAACCAAGAAGCCTAAACTACAGGACCTAACCTACCCTTCCAGTCTTCTCTCCAGCCACTCACCTTCCTGAATTCTGTTTGAGACAAGCATATTCTTCATCTTCCCATGAAGAGACCTTTGGTTGTTGGCTCTTTGCACATTTGTGATTTTTTAAAGTCTTTTCTCATTTTTCAAGATCTGGTTCAAATCTTACTTTGTAAAGTTTGCCTTAAATACACTATTTGGATTCCTTATTACTTTGGGATCTTTCTAACAATTGTCTCAATTAATTTGTGAATCATATACTACTTTGCATTATCTTTTCAGTTGTTACATTTTTAACTGTTTTCAACTTTTCGGGTCTAAAATCTAAGCTCATAATTTTTTGTATCCCCTTCAAATGCTTTACAAAACAGAAAACTCTAGAATTTATTCAGTCATCTTAATTGTATACATGAGTCAGTGCAATTAGTCACTTAATTTGGCTGTTGATTTTCAGAGTTAGTTAATATACTTTAACCTACAAAATAAATATTTTACTACAATTGAATACAATTTACATATCTCCAGTTCTAGTAACTAACAACTGATATAAGATAAATAGCAACGAAAGGTAGTGTAAAACAGTGCTTAAAGTACTTTGTCTCTTTGCTTGGATAACCTACACTGGATCCTGAATTGGCCTCGTGCTAGCAGTATGACGTTAAACCATTTTCTTAAGTTCCCTAATCCTCTGTTTCCTCATTGACAAAAATGGGGGAAAAATAATACCTAATTTGTAGGGCACACGGTGCCTGGGTACATAGTACATGCTCAATAAATGGTAGCTGCGCCTGCTAGTCTTACCATAAACCATGCTGGTATCTGATGAAATGATCACAATACACCTGGCTAAATAATCTGGGTGGGTGGTAAAACCCTGCACTCGGATAGGAAGACAAGCCAGGTGTAGGCTGTAGAATTAGCCAATGACACAGACATAACTTGAGCATACTGAGACAGGTATAGATAGATCCTTTTAACTCAGCTCCTGTCACAGCCAGTGGAAGGCATGTCCCAGCATGAAGCAGCACAGCTCCACTCCAGTAAAAGGCTTTCCTTTTACTCAACTAAAATTCTCCTCGAACTTAGCACTGGTAGCAGTTCGCACTACATGAGGCTCCTTTACCTTCTTTGCTAGTATTTAGAAAGTCCTAAAAAGATACATACCAATCAATTAACAACAGTTACCCGAGAGAAGGAAAACAGGGGTGGGAGTGGTTTAAGAGAATCTTTCTCTTTTTACTCCACAAACTTCTGAATTTGAATCTTCCTTTAGAAAAACAATATCAATGTGTCTATATTGGTGTATATACTCTCTTCCACCACCCCTGTCCCCCAGAGTTTTGTGTTGCTGTATTGGAACACACAACTCTTCTATCCTCTCTGTTGGGAAAGTATTTACATGATAATAGTGCTTTATTAGTCTAATATCTGCATGTGAGAACATTTTTAACTAGTAGAAAAAAATGCTGAAACAATCATAATATGATCCTCCCAACAGAACAAAACAATAAATATATTTCTTCAGCTATGTTACCTGATCAGGAAAAAATTCTTGAAGAAATGGACCCAATAATATGATTCCTAATCCTTCTGGATCTAATTTATTCTTCATGAGATTTATACTGTGGGGAGAGAAAAAAGAAAACCAGTGGATACCAATGGAAAAAAAAGCTTATTTTTCTTCTTTCATGGTTAAATTACTATAACACATTTGACTGCCAAAAATCCTGACAGCTGTTCTTTTTAAACCCTTAATGACAAATACACAGGATGACATCTAATTTGCCAAAACTTGGTTATTTTTAAACCAGAGTAATCTGTTACTATTTAGAATTTAAATTATGATGATGACTTTGGAATATTGTTCCTTATTAGGTAAAGTAACTTAAAAACCCAGGCTTGTAAAAACAGGCTTTTAACCTCCCAAAGGCACATTCTCTTTGCTTCATGGCTACGCCTGTATTTAACTATCAAAAGAGGCATTTAACTTAAAATAAACTTTTTTTTTTTTTTAAGCCCAAAGAGAAACAGAAACAGCATCAAAAGCAGTGGTACATCAGATAAACAGAAACATCTCCGAAAAAGCTTACTTTCAAGAACCAAATGAGGTGGAGGCTTAAAATTCTTACAGTGTAAACTGAAGGTCAAAAAAGGTAAGATAATTCTCAAAGAGCTGAAGTATAGGTGTAACGATCAGGTGTAGCCCAGGCTGCTGACAGGTATTATGTGTGACTAGAGAGGAGGCGGAGAAAAGTGGACTGCAGTTTGAAGAGAGTTTTAAAAATGAAAATGGTCTTTTCAGAAAATTTTCATTCTCCATGTTATCTTTCAAACTATAAATGTCAGGTTAAATACAACTTAGGATACAGCTGACCCTTGAATAACATGGGTTTGAACTGCACAGGTCCACGTATATGTGGATTTTTTTTCAATAAATACATACATGTACCATAAATAAAGTCTCTTCCTTATGATTTTCCTAATAACATTTTCTCTTCTTTAGCTTACTTTAAGAATACAGTAATATAATATATATAACATGCAAAATATGTGTTAATAGACTGTTTATGTTACGGGTAAGGTTTCCAGTTAACAGTAGGCTATTAGTAAAGTTTTGGGGGAGTCAAAAGTTACACACGGATTTTCATCTGTGCGGGGGTCAGTGCCCCTAACCCCTGTGTTCTTCAAGGGTCAACTGTACAACATGCAAAGGATATGACACTTTAATGGGTCTGAGTAATGCCAGGAGGTTATGACATGAAACAGAGAAAGGCAAGGTCATATTATATTTAATATAATTTACCAGTCCTTGATAATAAGGCCCTGTTAATGGGCCATCACATATTATAAATGTGACTAGACCAAAGGACCGAATAAATAACTCAGTGCAATCTTTCTACTTCTAGAAAAACGATTTGACTCTACTGTGCTAACTTTAAGATTCAGGGTATGTTATGTATTCTTATGAAACAAGGAAAATTAAGTAGATGACGTATAGGCATCTACGTAAGACTCTGAAACAAAAAACCAACTTTGCCTTTTTCCTCCTTCCCATCTAAAGAATTGTTAGTAACCAAAATTACCTCAGTTCAATTCCCTTTTGCGTATCAGAGCAATGTAAACAAGGTCTCCACTTGGAAATCAGTTAAGAAATACGGTAGTTACTATTATCTTATTTATTGGACTAGTTCAACTGTCTCTGAATTTCTCCTCTTTAAGTTGGAATCAACAATTATGTCTACTAAGTAAGGGTCACATCACAGCGCTAGGTACTGACATTGAGACATATTAATTCAGATGTGATTAGTTTGCAAATGTTTATATGTATTTCATACTTCCGAAGAAAATACACCCTATCTATCTAAAAACAGAACAGGATCAAGTTCTAAAAACTGTGTACCAATATGTTTTATGCTGCTTTTGCTGAATCCTTTAAGCTAAAGTTTGTTCATTGTCAGATACATTTTCAGAAGGGGAAAAAAACAAAACAAGACAACTGTGCAGAAGAAGGAAAACTTAGTGTAGATCAAATGTGATTTTTAAATCACCCATATTTGATTAATATATTATATATTTGATTACCGTATTTGATCAAAAGATCTATCCACTTAACCAGAGAGAGATTTTCCCATGGATAATAAAGATCCCAAATTTATGGAAGAAGTTATAGATGTAATAATGTACATTATTAACGAAGACAACGACTGGTATTAATGTTAGGCAATACTGAAAATTATATTCTGTAACATACTGGGGCCACTTGCAAAGGCTTCAGATCATTTAGAATGTTCAGGGTCTTTATAAGACTGAATGTCAAAGGCCTGCTGGTTATTTAAGCGGGACGACTAGCAATACAGACATTCTACATAACTGTCACTACTTTCGCCGAAGGTGCTAAAGACATGCACAAAATTTCAAAATATGGAAGAAGTTTCACAGTGAGAAAAATAAGGAAAAAGGCATTTACATTTTTAGGACCCTTTTTAAAAAACTAGACCATAAGTGCAGAGTGGAAAAGGAAGCTCATTTTAAGTAAGTCAAGTCTCTGCTATAATACTGATTGGTCTGACTGCTTCCTAAATCGTTGCTTAATATCAAGTGCTATGCTTCATATATGCATAAACGCTTAGATTTTTTTTAAAAAGGCAATAATGTGTGTATAACGTTTTACATTTAACAGAATCAAGAGTTGGTTAAGTAATACTTCGTATGTAGCTTACTATTCAGGATCTGAAACAAGGTCCAATGCTTTCATCACATCTTCTAGGAGTGAATCAGGTATGAATCCATTATCTGGAAAAGAATTACAGAAGCAATTTGGATTAAGTTTACTTCAAGAAATGCTATTATTGCTGCTCAGCCAGACGCCAGTGAAGAATCACATAAGAGGGATACAAAGAATTAAGAAACAGCATGTTAAGTTTGTTGTGGGCACAATATTATTATTAGGTACTCTCTTAGTTTTCTTGGGCACATAGGTGAAGATTTATTTTCAAGGTTAGTTTTCTAATACAAAAATGAACCACACGACTTCTCCCTGAGAACTGCAAGGAAACCTGAAAGCCAAGTTACTTCTTAAACAGGCTTACAAATTTAAATGAGGCAAGTTTTTTCCTACTTAGGTTTTTAGCAGTCATCCAATTAAAATAAACCTTTACCAGTAAATTCTTTTTGTCGCAATGTTATTTTAGCTTCTTGCAAGAATGTTCATGAACCACCGTTATTTAGATCTCTGACAATATACGATCAAGAAAAGATATCTCTCGACTTAAATCAACAGACCTGATTTAAATAAAAGCCATAGATTTAATAGCGAAAAAAATTCAAAGTTGGCACGCAGAGTAGAATCAAATGTTGATGCAGAGTAGTTTATGGAAAATGGGCTCGATGAGGAAATAGCATTGTAAATGGCCCAAACTCAGATGATGCAATAGGACGTGATACACACAAAAAGCTTGTAGGGCAGTTTGAAACCACAGTACTTATAAACAAGCAACTTGATTCCCTTAAATGTACAATGCCTGACTTCCTCTACCCATTTATTCTTTCCTGAAGACTGTCTCAGCTTTAAATCAACTTCCAACACAATAACCTTTTCAGGGATTAGGATAATTAAGGAAAGAAAAAAAAAACAAACCTTGTCCTGGAGGACAAGATGCCCAAAAGCCCTGCTTCTATAATCAAACTATAGAAGAAAGTGCAGTTGCTCTTTCTGCACATAGTGTGTGCTCTATCGGCAAGGAAATAAAGAACTTAAGATTTTTTAAAGTCTTTTCTTAAACCTCATAAGCACATGCTTACCCATGTGAAGACAGACTGGCTTTGACAAAAAGGCTAAGAATCATTTAGGATACTTAAAAATTATCCTAAATATAATTTTAGAAAGTGAACATTTAGAATAATTCCAGTTTGTCAGGTTACCAATAATTGAAGGTATAGAGAATAAAAAAACTTGTTTGAAGGCACCTGTGAAAAACATTCAAGCTTTGTAAGCCTCAGTTGATGAGTCTGAAAGGCAGAAAATTACTCCTTTTGCTTAGTTAGGTCACAGCTAAAAGCTTAGCATTTCCGAATGTAAAACAGGCTTTATGTGGCTACTGGCGGCCGGCAACAGTTATCCGGATAGGTTTCCATGTTTACGGGCTGTCATGTATATCCACTTGACAGCAGCAATGTGTATTACAATATTCTTCTGAAGCACTGAATGGCAGGCAGCCTTATCTCTTCTTACTGTAACCCGAGACTCGGCTCCCATCCCCAGAAAGGGCTAATGGGCTGTATACAGACACAAACAACAACTAGGAAAAGGACACAATGACCTCCTTAACTCAAACGTGATTAACCTCAAGCTTAAACATTCCACCACGTTTCTAAGGGGCCTAAGAGATTTACAACGTGTAAACACGGACATTCTGGAGTACAGCAATGACTACACCAAGCCAGTGACTCTAGTTTTTGTACACACAGTATTTTATAACTGGAGACTGCAGAATCATTTTTTTCAATACCTCAAAGACTTTTAATACACCCAAGATTAGAAGAGGAGATTTGGAATTACTTTTTAAAACACTAATTTTGAAATTACTTTATTCTTTAATAATCATACCTGTCAAGACAAATTCTTTAGAAAAAGCAGCCTTAAGTCTAAGCAGATCGAAACTCACTCCATCTAGTATTTAGTCAGCTGGTTCCTCAGAGAATATGGAAACAGAGACACAATGATAAGAAGACCTCAATACCAACAGCAGAGGAAATCTGAGCGTACAATTTGTTGATTGCTCAAGCCGACCTAAGAAGCACCAAAGGAAAAAGCAGAACTTGAATGCATCGGTAATTTAACCACATGAATATAAAATGGCCTTGTACAGGCTTTCAAGCTCAGAAGAACGGGGAGGATGGGCGGGGAGGGCAAGGGGGCAGTGCCCGCGGTTGTGACGGTACGCAGCTACGGTGCCAACATTCACATACAGTTAAATTGTGTTTAAGACATTTGAAAAGGAGGAAAAAAAGCTGTTCGTTTATAAATTTAAAAAAGAGGGGTTTCTTTGTTTCTTTAAAACCCAGTAAACAGACGGCAAGAAGCGCCCAGCTCCTAGAGCTCGGAAGAGGAACTGTGCGCAGAGCAGCGCTGGGTAGGGGCACAACGGTGAAGTGAGCTAGCAATTTGCTGGGTAGGAGGATCAGTTCAGAATGGTGAAGAAGTCGAGCTGGCCTCGAAGGAGAAGGAAGGACCCATCATGATTCCCATTTGGAAAGATGGTGCGGAGCTTGGCAGGCCTCCTAGCAGAGGCACCAGCTGAAGGGAGAGCTGCAGGAGAGAGCAGGTGTCAGGAAGCCACAGCGGGACAAGAAACAGCGGACAAGAAACAGCGTGAGAGGAGATGGGGACCCAGCACTGGGGACCGTTAATGTTTTCAAACCCCTGTAGGTGAGAAAAAGTACAGTTTCTTAGGAACAGAGGAGACAAGATCAAGTTGAGAATTTAAGTGCTGTTGGTTTTAGTAAAAAATTAACAAATTATTTTATTTTTACTCAATGTTGTATCATACTTTACCTAGCTATTATTATTGACGCTTTAATAACATATCCCTACAATTTAATAGAACTCTTAGTGAAGAAAAGTATGTTGGCTTTTGCCCAGAGGCAAGGTTAGGGCATTTTCGTAGTCACGCTTGCCCTGGTCTCCTGGCTTGTGTCTCCTTGCTGCTTCGCGCCTCTGGCCCCGTCAACAGAGGCCATGGACAGCAGGGATGCCATGACCCGGGGGCCGGGCACGGTGCTTAACACAAGCAGCTGCTCAATAACATGTGTTACGTTCAATTATTCAAGCTAATCCTAATTTCAGATTTAAACAAACTGCTCTGTTCAGGCACCATGGTCCAACCAAAAACAGCTCTGTGAATTGTACCTAGGAAGTTTACAAAGAAACGAGTAGCTGCTTTACGGCCTGTCCCGCAGAACCACTTCAATTTGTGATGGGAAAGTTGCAAACCAAACTAAACAAGCTGCACAGGATAAAGAAAAAACTATGGCTGGGGCAGCAGGAAACAGTGATGAGAATGGTACAGCAAGGTGAATGGAAGTGACGGAAGGGATGCAAAGGTAGAGAGAAGACGACGTGATTTAAGAGGAAGAGAAAAGACAGAATTAAACAAAAGACAACTTCTAGATAATGTCTAAGGATGGGTGTATACTAAACTATCTACAACAAGTAAAATTATTCTTAAAGATGAAAAAAATGTACCACACTGAAATCATTCAGACAAAAGATGCTATCAATATATTTTAGCAACCTACAAAGAATACAAGGGCTCTTTAAAATTAAAATATATATCCCTTGTCCAAAGAGGGTTGATGAAGTCTACAACGGGGGGGGGGGGGGGAGAAAGAATAAGAGGGAGAGAGAGAGAAGAAAACAAAACAAACCCCATTACGGGCGATGCTAAAAATTTCAAATACCATCTGTGTAGAATTCAGTTCTTTGGCGTGGCGATTACTGAATAAGCTCTATGCTACACGGTTTTGGAATTTTTTCTTTTTTAAACAACAGTATGGTCAACTTTTTGAGTACCTGAATAATGATGTAAAGTAGATACAAAGGCCATCTTACAGCTGAGGAAACTGCGGTTAAGGAACTTGCCCAACATCACACAGCTGAGTTTACAGAGGTGGGATTTAAATCCAGGTTGTCTGATACCCACTGGAATGCTTTTAGCATTTTAGAAAGCCATTTTCTGATACCTGGAGGCATTCCAAAATTCCTCTCTTGTCCAGTATCTTTGATCACATTGATCAATTTACCTCTGTCCCTACTCTTTTGTTTTTAAAAATTACTATAAAATATGTATCTGAATACAAACCAAATATCCAAACTTTCCCCCACAAAAGAGATGTAAAAAACAAAATGAAACAAAACATAAAAACAACGCCACCCCCCAACCCAAATCCCCAGGAAACAAAACTATGGACTTTCTCTAAAGCCCATATGTAACACTTTATATAGGACCAGTACCTGATTGTCTTTAGGATCTGAGCACACACACTAGTGTTCATTTCCGTTTGTGAATTTGGGATTCTTCATTAAAGGGACCATGTAATTAGAGATGGTATGTCAAGGTCCTGCTTGAAATTAAAAGGAGAGGCTAACAGCTAAAAATATATTTTTGAACTTATTTTATATGTATGCTTGGCGTCAAAATAATTATTGAGCTCCTTAGATCCTAAAGACTCTGAAGTAGAGACTAACTGCTCAGTGGGAATGACAGTCAATATCATATCCTTATTCCAATAAATTAAAAATAGTTAAAAGTAGACAAAGAGGTTAAAACACAGCTCTTTATGACCTCAGCCTTTTAAAAAGGTACTGGTAGTGGAGAGAGGGGGAAAGATTGCTTGACCTTCTGGAAGAACACCTCGAATCTGGTCTCAGTTCTCACAACTAGGCATGCAGCTCTGAAGAAGTGACCTAAACCCTCACAAGGTTGGTTTTTCTTAAGAACAAAATGGTGCTGGTCATCCCTGCTTATCTCCTAGGTTTATGGTAAGGTTTTTAATGAGACCACGCAGGTAAACTGCTTTATAAACTGTGATGCTTCATGCAAAGGCCAGCCATCATGATAATTACTATTTTTAGACAGGTCCTCAGTTACTAATGGTCTTTTGAAACCTAAACCTGATTTATAAGTCACCTGTTTAGAACACTGAACATACAGTCTCACGGAGGCAATGCCGTAAATGGTGATTAGCCCGCAACTGCATGTAATTCACAAGATGCTGAAAGCAGGAGCTAACAGTGCTGATTACAGGTCTACCTACCTGACAGGCACGTGCAGACACCCGAGGTGGGAGCGAGGCTGAGGTGGGGAGGGTGAGACAGACACCAGAGTACTCACGGGTACCAGAACTTGGATTCTCTTCTCGTTAGCTTCCCTCTAGGTCAGTTTTTCTACAAATACTCTAAAGAGGGTGACAAACGGCAACTGTCACCACACCAGCCTCTGCTAAACGGAAACTGGAACTACCCAGAAACTTGTAAGTACTGTTAATATAGTAAGTGTTCTGAGAAAGCCAGATCTGTTCAGATCCTGAAATAAAAGTGTGCTATGTTGGGGGGAGGGGGGATCAAATCAGTAAATTAGCTGATTAGTTTGTGACTAAAAATGAAGAATTTTCTATTTTTAATCTTTCAGCTTCCTAGAGTGGACTGTCAATAGCTAAACCGTAAACAGGGATATTCAAATGAGAAAGTGGAGTTTCTTTTCTATGTGAGTCACAGACAGAAAGAGAGGGCTTTTCTAAGGTGACCGGACAAGTTCTGTTTGCTTAACAATTCAGATTACAGTCCTGCTAAGTTGTCACACATAAAACCATATAGATGAAAACTAATTTATTTAATCAATAATTTTCTCTCTCTAGTAAAAACACAGCAAATTTATTTTCATATGTATTTCTCAGGACTCAATTCTGAAAAACTGCCACTGATCATACACATTGTTTTAATATTGCCAATAAGATAATTTCCCTTGTAATTTAGTAGACAGAATGGAGCCTGCTACCTCATTAATGATTTTAAAAAATTGAAATTGCAAAAAGCAAACAAATCTACTACTTGTGACTATAAGATACTAAAGTTTAGTTTTGGTATCTTTATTCCTGACGGAGTTGTTTCAAACTGGCCTTCTAGATAACATCAGGCTCTTCAAGTCCACGTCTCCTACGGCTGTGAACACTCCTTCTTGCTTTCAAGGCGTTTCTCTATGCCTTTGTTCCTTCACAGCTATTATCTCCTAAGATATTCTGATACTCTCCTTGTACATTTCCTTTCTCAAGAAACTCATTCACTTCCAATTTCAGTTTCAGTTCTAAAATTCTCACTAAAGAAACTAATGCAGAGGGATCCAAAACGCCAGATTACAGAAAAGCCATACGTCTGGTTTGAGAATGGTCTGTAGTGGTCACAATGGGGTAAGAGTATGCTTGATATCTTGGACAAACATTTCAAATCAAAATTAAGCAGCACTATAAAGACCTGACTGGAAACTCCGGAAAGACACCCAGTTTATCCATGCCACCTTACATACTTCATCCTATAATGTATTCCACTCTAGAAGGAATCCTCCTCTCATACAGTAATTACTATCAATATGGGTAGAAACATGTCACCTAACGTATCTCGAAACAGAGCAGGCATTTACATATGTATGTGTATACCACTTCACGACCACTCTGCCCTGGGATATGAGGTACAGAAAAGGCAAACATCTAGAAGCAGGGTGAGAGATGGCAGGGGAAAAAAACCTAGTACTTTAAATAAATCCTTAAGAGGAGGGTATGCCACAGGAAATCGCTTGACTCATTCTCTGAAATATATTTCTTTAAAATATAAATCCAAGCCTTGACCGTTAATTTCCTTGATTATTCCGATAACCATCACTTCTCTTTAGTACATGCTACATAATTATTTTTCTTGTGTCCTGTCTTTCCATTCAAGTCAAACACTTTGCTGGCTATTCCTGGTATATTTCTATCTTCTACCTCGTGTTCATAGGTATCATTTTCTCTTCTTTGTGCTTCCATTTGCCAACATGATCGTACGTCCTCAGGTCTCCACGATAGCTCTCTAGCTAATCTCAGTTCACTTTGATCACATTTCTTTTAATCTTATATTATTTATATCAATCTTATTTTCATTTTAACTTGCTACCGTTTCCAAAAACTGTACTTGATTAAGTTTGATCCTAAATCAAAATATATTAAAAGCATTTAGGAATAGAAATGATTTATTTCCTGTCTTTTCCATCAGAGGATTCATATTGGTAAGAGAATGACTGTATTTGTCACCCTCTATGACATAGTTCAATGTGCTACATATCCCGTTCTTTTTTCTTTTTTTTTTTTTTTTTTGCGGTACGTGGGCCTCTCACTGCTGTGGGCCCCGCCTCCCCCCGTTGCAGAGCGCAGGCTCCGGACGCGCAGGCCCAGCGGCCATGGCTCACGGGCCCAGCCGCTCCGCGCCATGTGGGATCCTCCCGGACGGGGGCACGAACCCATGTCCCCTGCATCGGCAGGCGAACTCTCAACCTCTGCGCCACCAGGGAAGCCCAATGTGCTACATATCCCAATGATTCCAGCTGAATGTTAACTTACTATAAGACGAATTTCATTCAGTGGTGGGAAGATATAAAGGAGTAAATTACTTCTAAAGACTTGGAATGAAATGTTATTGGAAGATTAAAAGATTATTAATTCCAAGAAGAAAGCAACACTTATTTTTCTTAAGTTAGGGAAAAGGCATAGTGGAAGAAGCTAACTGAAGGTCAACTCACCAATACCAGCACCAATTAACCTGAGGTGTAGAGAGAGAGGAACTCACATTTATGAAGTACCTACTATGTGTTAAGGACTGGGCAGGTGATTTCTACAATGCTATTCATTTAATCTTCATAATGACTCTCAAGAAACAGGTGGTTATTATCATCTGATATATAAGAAAACAGATTTATAGACTGAAAAGTAACTAAAGTTATATGGTTACTAAGATTCTTAGAATTTCTATGACTGAAATTTTTAGAGATGGAAAGAGTAGATCTCCAAGAGTTAAAAATTTCAAGACAGAAGAAAGTGTATTTATAAAGATAACTGAGTCCATTCAGGAGTTGATAAGGATTAACCCAACAACGTAGGTTCCTTCCTGGTAATTTACAATGGAACATTAGGCATGGCTCGGTTTTAAAGTTATACTGGAAAAGTCAGTGAGTTAGCTGTCATACTTTAGTCATAACCATTATCGAAGTACATAAATGCAAAGATGATTAAAATAACCTAGCTAACAATGACAGAGTTGACGCTGCAGTGACATATATGTGAACTTTTAAGACAACCTTTGTTAGTGCGGTAGAGAAGCTAAGCTCAGGCTCAAAAGAGAATCCTAAAGATGATTTTTCTTATCCTTCTTCTGTATTTTCTTCTGGCACAATTACACAGAAATATTCTGGGGAGTGACATCAGCAAGATGGAGGGCTAGGAGACCCCAACTCATGCCTCCCACACAGGAAGCCAACAAAAACAATAAACAGCACAAACTGAAGAAAACCCCCCAGGGAAAGTACTGGGCTACAAGGAAGCAGCAAAAAGCCCTGCGGAGCTCCAAAATAAATCAAGGATAGCTGCACAGGACAGTATGGGAAGTGTACTACCCGAGTCAAGCCATAACCTCGTCAAGAGCAGCCTGGCACCAGGAGGGATGGCCTCAGAGGAAGGTCACCACACGGGGAAAAGGAGAACCCCTGCAGGCCTCTCCGCTGGAGACATGTGCAGCCTTTGCTGCAGTGGTCTCCTACCAACATTGCTCCCAGCTGATGGAGCTGACCACAGTGCTTCCCAGCCCCTGCATCTACTCCCAGAGGCTAGAGTTGTCCCTCAGGAGACCTGCCCTCAGGGACCCCAGTCTCTGCTGTACCCTGCTCTCTGGAATGAGGTGCGCCTCAGCACCTCACCATATACAGGACTGGAGCTCTGGGCCTCATCCTTGGTTTCAGGGTAGTGGCTTTGTCCCACCATTACCAGCACAGTGTCTGCTGCCCTGGGCCCCGCCTACTGGATACCAGGTTATAGCTCTGACCCATCATCCTCAAGGATGCTACCATCACTGAGCCCTGCCCCACCGCCCCGAGGTTGAGGCGCTGACACATCAGTGCTGAGACTGGGCAGCACTGCCCTGAGCCCACTGCTGAAGCTCAGCTTTAACAGATCAGCACTGCAGTTGTGTTGCTGCTACTGCCTTGTGACGGCCGCGTGGGGCCAAAAGTGAGACTCTGACCCACCATCCCCAGTCTATGCTGCTACTGCAGCCTGGGCCCAAGCCACCACCACAGCTTGTCATCCCAGGGCCTGTGCCACTGTCACACACCCCCACACCCGTAACCACTATGGGGAGCCCCTGAAACTCAGGTCCCAGGTCCACGGAAGAGCTGTACGTATGTATACCGCAGACATCAGTGCCATACCTGCAGCAAGTGCACCTGTACCTCAGGACTACTGTGGTAGTTCTGTACGCACCGGATCCTAGGACCCTGGCTCTGTTACCCTGAATGAATAGCCAAAATGATCTTGAGAAAAAGAGAACAAAGCTGGAGGTAGCACACCTCCTGACTTCAAACTATATTACCAAACTATAGTAATCAAAACGGTATGGTATTGACCTAAAAACAGTCACACAGATCAAAGGAACAAAACAGAGAGCCCAGAGATAAACGTACACTTAAATGGTCAATTAATTTACAACACAGGAGCCATGATATACAATGGAGAAAGGCCAGTCTCTTCAATAAGTGGTACTGGGCAAACTGGACCACTGTCTTACACCACACACAAAATTTGATCTATTTTGAGTTAAGACTTGAATGTAAGACCAGAAACATTAAAATTCTTATTATGTAGCAAACATAGGTGGTAAGCTCCATGACATCACTCTTGGCAATGATTTTTTGGATTTAACACCAAAAGTGGGGGAGTAGGTGAAATGAGTGAGTCATGGGGATGTAAGGTACAGCATGGTGATTACAGTTTATAATACTGTACTGCTTATTTGAAAGTCTCTAAGAGAACAAATTTTAAAAGTTCTCATCACATACATAAAAATTTTGTAATTATGTATAGTGATCAATGTTAATAGGCCTACTGAGGTGATCACTTTGAAATACATAGAAATGTAAAACCATTATGTTGTGCACATGAAATATTAAACATCAGTTACACCTTAAAAAAATAAAAATCCTGTGGTGGTGGTGTGTAAATCACTTTGAACTCTACCGTACAGGCTAAGAGACAAGGGTTAAAAATAACTACATCTACAATATTATGTTAATGGATACACAATATAAAGAGATGTATACTGGGACATCAAAATAAATTATGGAGGTCACGTAAATGCATTGAACTTTCTTATGTAACTGAAGTTAAGTTGTTGTTAGCTTAAAATAGTTATAAGACTAAGATGTGTTACAAAAGCCTCATGATAAAGAGCAAAAACCTATAATAGACGAACCATAAAGAGAAGAGAATCAAAGCATACTACTATAAAAGAAATCAAGTCACAAAGAAACCAACAGAAGAAGAATGAAACTACAGAACTACAAAACAATTAACAAAGTGGCAATAGTAAGTCCTTACCTATCAACATTTACTGTAAATGTAAATGGTTTTATTTCTCCAATCAAAAGACACAGAGTGGCTGAATGGGTAAAAGAACAAAACCCAACTCTATGTGAGTCTATAAAGACTCACTTAAGCTTCAAGGACATGGATAGGCTGAAAGTGATGAGACGAAAAAGATATTGCATACAAATGGAAAACAAAAGAGAACCGGGGTAGCCATCCTTATGTCAGACGAAATACCTTCTAATCAGAAACTGTAACTGTAACTGTTGTCTTGTTACAGTCAGACAAACTGTAACAAGAGACAAAGAAGGTCATTATGATAAAGGGATGAATATATCAGGAGGATATAACAACTATAAACATACACGTACCATATATTGTAGCTCCTAAATGTACTAAATAATTATTAACAAATCTGAAGGGAGAACAGAGAGCAATGAAATAAAGTAGGGGACTTCAGTACCCCACATTCAACAACAGTTTGATCATGCAGACAGAAAATCAGTACGGAAATAATGGATGTGAATTACACTTTAGACAGCATGTACCTAACAGACATATACTGAACACTCCATATACCAGCAGCAGAATATGCATTTCTTCTCAAGTGTACAAAAAAGATTCTCCAGGATAGATCACATGATAGGGCATAAAACATGTCTTACCAAATTTAAAAGGACTGAAATCACACCCAGTATTTTTTCCTACCACAATGACAGGAAACTAGAAAAAAACCACAGGAAGAAAATGCAAAATATATGTAGATTAAACAACATGCTCCTGAACAACCAATGGGTCAAAGAAAAAATGAAAAGGGAAATCAAAAAATATCTTGAAACAAATGAAAACAGAAGCACAATGTATCAAAACTTAGGGATGCTGCAAAAGCAGTTTTAAGAAGGAAGTTTATACTGATAAATGCCTACATTAAGAAACAAAAAGACCTCAAATAAACAACCTCACGTTACACCTTCAGGAACTAAAAAAAGAAGAAAAACTACAACAGAGATATATGAAATAGAGAACAGAAATATAGAAAAAAGCAATAAAACTAACAGCTTATTTTCTGACAAGATAAACAAAACAGAATTAAAGAGGAGACACTGTAACTGTTACCACAGAAACACAAAGAGTCAGAAGAGACTGCTATGAACAATAACACACCAACAAATTGGACAAATGAGAAGAAATTGATTAATTCCTAGAAACATAAAACCTAGTAAAACGGACTCATGAGGACAAAGAAAATCTTAACAGAGCAGTAACAAAAAGGAGACTGACAATGTAATCCAAAACCTTCCAACAAAGAAAAGTCCAGGAACAGATGGTTTCACTGGTGAATCTATGAAACAACTAAAGAGGAATTAATGCCAATCCTTCTACAAATCATCCAAAAAAGTAAAGATGAGGGGATACTTCCACATTCACTTTGAGACCAGCATTACTCTGATACCAAAGCCAAATACGGACACTACAAGAAAAGAAAACATATCATAATCCCTGATGAATACAGATACAAAATATTAGCAAACTGAATTCAACAGCAGATTAAAAGGACCATACACTATGATCAAGTGGGATTTATTCCAGGGATGCAAGGATGGTTCAACATATGCAAATCAACAGATCTGACATACCACATTTATAAAAGAAAAAAATTGTATGATCATGTCAGTATGCAGAAAAGGCACTTGATATAATACAAAATCCTTTCATAATAAAAACGCTAAAAAATATGGTACAGAAGGAATGTTCCTCAGTGTAATAAAGGCCATAAACAACAAACCTACAGCTAATATCATACTCAGTGGTGAAAAGTTAAAATCCTTTCCTATGAGAACAGGAAAAAGACAGGATTGCCCACTTTTGCCATTTCTATTCAGCATATTATTGGAAGTCCTAGCCATAGCAATTCGGAACAAAAAGGAAATAAAAGGCATTCATATTGGAAAGGTAAAAGTAAAATGATCTCTGTTTGTGGATAACTTGGTCTTATATATAAACCCTAAAGACTCCACTAAAAAACTGTTAGAAAAATGATTTCAGTAAATTTGGAAGATACAAAATCAACATACTGTTATCAGTTGCATTTCTATACACCAACAAGAACTATCTGAAAGTGAAATTTAAAAAGCAATTGCATTTACAACAGCATCAAAAACAATGAAACGCTCAGGCACACGTTTAACCAAAGAGGTGTAAGACACTGAAAACTGTAAGACACTGATGAAAGAGACTGAAGAAAACACAAATGGAAGGATACACTGTGCTCATGGATTATATCAAGAATTAATAGTGTTAAAATGTCCATACTACCCAAAGTGATCTACACAGTCAATGCAATCCGTACCAATATTCCAGTGACATTTTTTCACAGAAATAGAAAAAATTATTCCAGAATTTATTTGGAACCGCAAAAGATACTGCACCATCAAAGCCATCTTGAGAAAGAAGAACAAAGCCAGAGGCATCGTGTTACCTGATTTCAAGCTATACTGCAAAGCTCTAATAATCAAAAGAATATGCTACTGGCATAAAAACAAGCACATAGCCCAGTGTAACAGAATAGTAAGCCCTGACATAAATTCATGAATATATGGTCAGCTAATTTTTGATCAGAGTGCCACGAACATACAATTGGGAAAGGATAGTCTCTTCAATAAATGGTGTTGGGAAAAATGGATATCCACATGCAAAAGAATGAAACTGGACCCCTATCTTACAGTATTCACAAAAAAACACTTTGAAAAGGATCAAACAGCTAGGTGTAAGACTTCAAACTGTAAAGCTACTAAAAGAAAATGTAGGGGAAAAGGTCCTCGCCATTGGTCTTGGCAGTGATTTCTTGGATAAGACAGCAAAAGAACAGGCAGCAAAACTAAAATAAACAAGTGGGACTGCATTAAACTAAAGAGGTTCTGCACAGCAAAGGAAATAATAAAATTGCAACCTATAGAGTGGAAGAAAATACTTGCAAGCCATGTATCTGATAATAGGTTAATACACAAAATATATAAAGCAAAATATATAAAGACCTCAAGAGCAAAAACACAAATAATTCAATTAAAAAGTTAGCAATGGACCTGAATAGACATTTTTCTAAAGAAGACATACAAATGGCCGATAGGTATATGAAAAAATGTTCAATATCACTAATCATCAGGAAAATGCAAATCAAAATCATAATGAGGTATCACCTCACACCTGTTAGGATGAACTTTATCAAAAAGACAGGAGACTGGATTTCCCTGGTGGTCCAGTGGTTAGGACTACGCGCTCCCAATGCAGGGGGCACGGGTTTGATCCCCGGTCAGGGAAGATCCACATGACACATGGCATGGCCAAAAAAAAAAAGACGAGATTAAATGTTGGTGAATTTGTGAAGAAAGGGGAAACCTTCTGCACTGTTGGTGAAAATATAAAATGGTATCTCTATTAAAGAAAACAGTACAGAGATTCTTCAAACAATTAAAGACAGAACTACCATATGATTCAGCAATTCCACTCCTGGGTATACATCTGAAGGTAGTGAAGTCAGTAGTTCAAAGAGATATCTGCACAATCACTGCAATGTTATTTACAACAGCCAAGCTACGGAAACAGCCTAAGTGTCTGTCAGTGGACACAGACGACACTGTTTATGCGTGTGTACACACACAGGGGATATTATTTAGCCATGACAAAGAGGGAAATCCTACCTTTTGTGACAACATGGATAAACCTTGAGGACATTACGCTAAGTGAAGTAAATCAGACGTAGAAAGACAAATACCGTATGATATCACTTATATGTGGAATCTAGAAAAGCTGAATTTGTAAAAACAGAGTAGAGTGGTGGTTACCAGGGGCTTGAGGTCGGCTAATTGGGGAGATGTTGTTTAAAGGTAGAAACTTGCAACTAGTAGATAAATAAGTTCTGGAGAACTAATGAACAGCAATGGTGATTATAGTCAACAACACTGTATTATAAACTTCAAAACTGTTAACAGATCAGATCTTAACTGTTTTCATCACAAAAAAGAAGTAATTATGTGATGTGGTAGAGGTGTTATACCTAATGCTAAAATAGTAATCATTTTGCAATATATAAATATATCAAAGCAACATGTTGTATTCCTTAAACTTACAGAATGTTATATGTCAATTATATCTCAATTATTAAAAAAAGAAATATTCTGAAACATTTATTCATCTGAATAAATAAATAAATGACTTAAGCTCTTTGAAAAGTTATTCAAGAGGTGGTATTTTTCCCTATTTAACACCATCAGAGATCAAGATTCAAGTAATCATAACTTTAGTACCACAAGAAACACAAAACCCTTACACCATGTGAGAATATGATGATCACTGAAGTTTCCTATTTTTTTTGGTTCCCATTTTCACCATTTCCTATTTAAAAATTTCAAGAAATGCAAGCCTACATTTCTTTCAATAATCCCATAACTCTTTAAAAATAAAACTCAGGAAAGTATCAATATATTTCAAACATATGAAAATATAAAACAGAGGCAATGTTAATAAAAAATAAAATCTTTTACCTTCTGGATCATAAGTTTGAAAAACTCTTCTGGCTTGTTCTGAAGGAGCCTCAGGGGCAACTAAAGCCATATCCTGAAAACATAAAAAAGCATGCTATCAACGAGCTACAATATAATGGCATTGAAAATAATGACTGATAGTTTTGCTTTATATTATTGTCCAAGTAAAAAATCTAACTGGAAGCATACTCTAGCTTTCAAATATTTAAAAATTAAATCCAGAGATATGACAGCAAACAATTACATAGGAATGCAATTGAAATTTACTACTTTAGGAAGTATGTTACATCAATACCCAGGCACAGATCAATAATCAAGTTCTGCATGTTCAGAATTTTAACTTTTATTAAAGGAAATATCGAAAAGGCGGATTTCTTTTTCCCATAAAACTAACTCTCTATCGTGACTAGTTTCTTTACAAAGTAAGCAATATTACAATTTACCAAAAATAAGCACAGAATTCACTGTTATCTTGGACTCTTCACAAACCTTTACTCCACATATATCAACCATTATGAAACTCTACACTTGACTGACATGAAACTAGAATCTAGGTTCTAATTGTTTTCCTCTATTCGTAAATCTGGTCCAAGCATCTGCCTGTAATTGTGTTCACTCAGACACACCTCATCAGAGAACAAGTTTCCAAGCATCCCTTTTTACCATCTTGAATCCTTTATAAGAAGTAGGTATAAAGGGAACATATCTCAACATGATAAAAGCTATTTATGACAAATCCACAGCCAACATAATACTCAATGGTGAAAAGCTAAAAGCCTTCCCGCATATAAATTAATGAACTTAGAACGCTCCCTCAACAACATACACAAAAATAAACTCAAAATGGCTTAAAGACTTTAATATAAGACATGACACTATAAAACTCCTAGAAGAGAACACAGGCAAAAAAACACTGACATAAACCACAGCAATGTTTTCTTAGGTCAGTCTCCCAAGGCAATAGAAATAAAAGCAAAAATAAACAAATGGGACCTAATCAAACTTGTAAGCTTTTGCACAGCAAAGGAAACCATAAAGAAAAAAAAAAGACAACCTACAGAATGGGAGAAAATATTTGCAAATGATGCAGCTGACAAGAGCTCAATTTCCAAAATATACAAACAGCTCATACAACTCAATAACAAAAAAACAACCCACTCAAAAAATGGGCAGAAGGGGCTTCCCTGGTGGTGCAGTGGTTGAGAGTCCGCCTGCAGATGCAGGGGACATGGGTTCGTGCCCCGGTCTGGGAAGATCCCACATGCCGTGGAGCGGCTAGGCCCGTGAGCCATGGCCGCTAAGCCTGCGTGTCCGGAGCCACAACAGTGAGAGGCCCGTGTACCGCAAAAAAAAAAAAAAAAAAAATATATATATATGGGCAGAAGACCTAAATAGACGTTTCTCCAAAGAAGATATACAGATGGCCAATAGGCACATGGAAACATGCTCATCGCTAATTATCAGAGAAATGGATTCAGAACTACAATGAGGTACAACCTTGCACAAGTCAGAATGGCCACATCATTAAAATGTCTACAAATAATAAACGCTGGAGAGGGTGTCGAGAAAAGGGAACCCTCCTGCACTGCTGGTGGGAATGTAAATTGGTGCAGCCACTATGGTGAACAGTGTGGAGGTTCCTTAAAAAACTAAAAATAGAAGTACCATACGACCCAGCAATCCCACTCCTGGGCATATATCCGGGGAAGCCCATGGTTTGAAAGGATACATGCACCCCCACGTTCATAGCAGCACTGTTTACAGGAGCCAAGACATGGAAGAAACCTAAATGCCCATTCACAGATGAATGGATAAAAAGATGTGCTGTATACATACACACACACACACACACACACACACACACACACAAACAAAATGGAATACTACTTAGCCATAAAAAAGAATGAAATAATGCCATCTGCAGTAACATGGATGCACCCAGAGATTATCATACTAAATTAAGCCAGAAAGTCAAATACTGTATGATATCACTTATATGTGCAATCTAAAATATGATACAAATGAACTTATTTACAAAACAGAAACAGACTCACAGACACAGAAAACAAACTTATGGTTACCAAAGGGGAAAGGGGGTGTGGGAGGGATAAATTCGGAGTTTCGGATTAGCTGATACAAACAACTATATATAAAATAGATAAACAACATGGTCTTCTGTACAGCATGGAGAACTATATTCAATATCCTGTAATAAACCATGATGGAAAAGAATATGAAAAAGAGTATATATATTTGTGTAACTGAATCGCTTTGCTGTACACCAGAAACTAACTCAACATTGTAAATCAACTATACTTCAATTAAAAAAAAAAAAAAAAAAAAAAATTGTGGGGTATAAAAGTCAAAAAGAATTTAAATTGCTGTTTCTCTGTGGAAATACATTTTTGTAAGAAATGCACCAATTAACTTTTGTCCTAATCATCCTGCCCTTACCTCAAAGATGAATAAACTCTAAGAGTCAATTAGAGTAGTTATTTTTTAAAACTTAATTAATTTTTGGCTACGTTGGGTCTTCGTTGCTGCGTGCGGGCTTTCTCTAGTTGTGGTGAGCAGGGGTTACTCTTCCCTGTGGTGCGCGTGCTTCTCTTGTTGGTGGCTTCTCTTGTTGCAGAGCACGAGCTCTAGGTGCGTGGGCTTCAGTAGTTGTGGCATGTGGGCTCGGTAGCTGTGGTACTTGGGCTCGGTAGCTGTGGCTAGCGGGCTCTAGAGCGCAGGCTCAGTAGTTGTGGCGCACGGGCTTAGTTGCTCTGCAGCATGTGGGATCTTCCTGGACCAGGGCTTGAACCCGTGTCACCTGCATTGGCAGGCAGATTCTTAACCACTGTGCCACCAGGGAAGCCCCTAGAGTAGTTCTTATTGGGCCATGCCTGAACACCTCCTCGATAGTATGTTCGGTTCATACAGGAGCGGGAATCAAAACAACGGAATATATACAAGCTCCTGCACAGTTTTAATGTGTTAAAATAAATGATGAAGTACTTTTTAAAATCTGTTATTTTATAACATAGTAAAATTTGGTAATGTACAATTATTTCCCTTTTACCATCCTGTGTTAGCAACTTTTAGGGTCTCCTTTTCGTGCATTTTCAATGTTATTTTGTAGATAATACACATGTCAAAGGACATGCTTTCATCTGGTTCAACCTTCAATGCCTTTCTGATTTTATGATCCAGTTCTTTACTGCTGGACACTTGGATTGTGTCTAATCTTTTGCCATAACCAATGCTGCACCAAAGAAACTTGAACATGTAATTTCATACATGAACAGTTGTATCTGTAGGACAGAGTTCCAGAGTAGGATTGCTGGGCCAAAGAAAGAAGGCATTTAAAATTCTGGTAGAATACTGCCAGATTCTTGGGTTAACTTTGTTCATTTAACCTATTTTTAACAATATTTCTTAAAGTGCTTTTCTGTGTCCAATACATCACCAGGACAGTCTTAGCTCTATAATTACCTTTATATCAAGGCTAGGATTGCAGCATCAGCTCTCAGATTTAGGGAGCAATTACTAGCACAGGGCTATCATTATTATTACTCCTTAGCTTCTTTTACCACTCCCAAACCTTAATTGCAAACATTTCTACATGGATTCCAGAATAAGCTTTAGCCCCCTGAACTACTTCCAACTCTCCTTTCTTTTTTCAATTCTTCCCTTTAGAATGGATGTTGGAATTTGTGGATGAGTGCTGTCACTGAAATTCTCTTGGAGGAGAAAGTATACAGCTGTAGACGAGATTTTACACAAGGGGGAGCATTTGGAGACACAAGATGAAGATATAGTCATTCTTCCTATTCACAATCTGTTACATTTCAACCTGTATTACTAGTAAGTGATGAGCCAAAGTCTGAAATGAGTTTTAAGACACTACTTCAAAATTTCTAAATATTAATTAAAAGCATGATCTAAATAGTAGGAAAGGGAATATTGTTTTTCTTGGTCAAAATAAAACAAACACTCTTTTGGGGGAAGAGGTGGCAGAGAATATAAATGAAGCATCATTTTAATCTTCCTACAAAGTGAAGTTTTGGGAAATTACTACCATTTATAAAGTTGGGGGAACAAGGAAGTTTCCATTTTTAGCCAGAGAAAAAGGTCTGCATCAAATTCTCCGGCGATTAAAGATTTCAGAAAATGCAGGAGTGCAAAAAAAAGAAGTAACGTGAACTACCTGATGCCTCATCTCTAAGTTCCAAGTGCTACAAATAAAAAATATACTGTGCTTACGTAGAAAAAAATTAAACTTAATAAAATGTTCACTGCTTATCATCTGCCTCTGGTTATGAACATATAAAAAAATTAGGCTTCAGAAAATGTGTTCTTAGCTCTTGTTCGAATAGGCCTGGCCTGATACAGAAAGATCAGTTGAAGCCTAGGGAAAACTCCTGGCGTACTCTGGTTTAACAAGTGTTCATTTAGAGTAAGGGCTGCCACATGTTTTCTGTAATGGGCCAAAAAGTAAATACTTTTGGCTTTGCAGGCCATAAGGTAGCATGCTAATACAATGCATAGGCAGCAAGATGGTACGATATATAAACAAATGCACATGGCTGTGTTCCAATAAATTACAAAATAGGTGGTAGGGCTTGATTTGGCCTGTGGGCCATAGTTTGCTGACCCATGATTTAGAGAATATATTATATTTTTTCCCCAAATGCTCTAACACTGAGTAAACATGCCTTCTTTTGACTCATCTGCAGATATAATGATATCTTAATCACCTTACTAGGTTTTACCAAGATGATATTTTGGGTCTCATCTGAGAAAAGAGGGTAGGAAGTTCTAGCTGGCAGGAACAGAATCATGAGAGGCAGAAAGATGTGAATTAGTGTAGCACAAGGCGAACTGACAGAGCTGAGGAGGACTGAGAACTGTGAGAGGCAAGGAGTAGTTAGGCAGGGAAATCGGTGTTGATGGGAGAACGAACTGACTCTGAACGTGCAGGGTTTGCAGGTGATGCACGTGGCTGTCTTAATGCTCGGCACACTGCGATCACCCAGGGCTGCCCATCGTAGGCTTCTCATGTGCCAGGAGAAAGAGGCCATGGGCCCTAGAGGAGGTCAAGGCTGGAGAGCCTGCCAGGTAAGACACGGAAACAGGCAGGTGAACGCAGATTACTTCAAAGATGTCAGAATAGAGTATTTCCAAAAAGGAATTTAGAGAAGTTCTTGCTTGAAGCTTAAAAGTGTGAAACAAGTATCTCAAAACGCTGTGAGGAAACAACAAAAAACCTCCAGATGTAAACTACCAAAACAGAAATTCCTTTTTTCCTCTCCAAATACAACCCAGTGGTAGTGGTCAGGTTCCACATAATAAAACCATCAACTCTAACTGTCATGACTAATAAAGCAAATTGTGTCTTGAACGATTAAGAAACAAAAATCTTGCTTGCTCCTTTGGTCTCAGTGATATACTAATAGCTAATATGCTAAACTCCTTAGGAATTAACCATTCTTAATCATATCACTTATTTTAAGATGTGTTTATACAAGAGGGGTGGAAAAAAAACAAAGGCCAAAACAAAGAAGATTACAGTAAATTCTAATGAAAACATTCCAAAAGTTTTCATCCACAAATCAAAACCAGTACAATCTTCCAAACTGATTATTGCTTGCTTATTCTGAATGTTTACAATGCTTTTTAGATTATTATAGAAAAAGATCTCTTAGTTAAAGCTTGTTTAAATTTATATAATGTTTAAACGTTCATAGATGAAATCAGGACAAGTTACGAGACCACCTTCTATTCCCATGAAAGTGCTTCATCCTGAACTCCTTTCACCTTTCTAATTCGATTTAAAATAACAAATTCCAACACTCACTTTTACCAATTTATTTAACTTAAACACTTCTGAACAAGGCTTCCGGTTTAAGACCTGGAGCAGAATGATCCATGTAGTAATTTTGGTAATATATTAATATTATATATATTTCATACTTGCATAGCAAGTTTGAACAGCAAGTATAGAATTCCATTAATTGAGAAAGCGTCCTTTACAACCTTAAGATATACAACTCGTGTGAGATATTAACTGCCAAATTTTTCTCATTGCACATGAAATGATTTAACTAGAAAGGATAAAGTAAAACAGAACTCTTACTGTGTAGGTGTGAATAATAATACAAAGAAGAGGGTTCTACCCTCAGATTTTCCATTTCCAAGACTTAATATGGCAATAGCTTTTAGATTACATATTTATTTTTCCCATATAACTATCCACACGGCCATAATGTTTTGATACTGTCAAGCCTATTAGATGACATAAAGACCTAGTCTATACATTTAATGTCACAATCTAATGGAAGAGAGAAAAATACGTTCCTATGTTTCCACAAATATTATTAATATTATCTTAAAATTACCTTCTCAAATAACATTCAAACATACATTAATCCCCCACCCTCAAAAAACTGTTGAGTTATAAATAAGTAGAGATTCCAATGATGTAATTCCAAATTATCTAAGTCAGCAAGGGTACTTGTAAGCATTTTCTTTTTTTTCATCCCCAGTTGTAGCACTTAGGAGAAGACTTCACTGTGTACTGCACCTGAAACTCTTTAACGTACTCCCACTAGCAAGAGATTCTAAACATGAGTCTAATATTTAAATAACATTTTAATTCACTATGCTTTTAAACTCTGATTTATCATCATTATTTTTACTTTAAAAGTAGTTCTCTACATTAGTCAAATATAATCAGATGCTTTCATCACAGGACTGTTAGGGCAAACAACCCCTTCTCAGCCAATTTACTGGTCAACAGGGATTGCTAAACAATATAGCATTTAAAATTATCTACCCTCACCCAACTTCCCTTAACTGGCAAAGTGCTACAGAAGAGAAGAGGGGGGAAAAAATCCCCCAAAAGCCAACAAACAAACCAAAAAACCACCAAGGTGTAACGGGACTATCTACTATCCTAGAGTCATGAAACAAGTATCTTTTTCATGTAGCACTGTCTGTTCACCATAAACCTTTTAAACTGTTGTAAAATTAGCTACCCTTCTAAACACCTACAGAAATATAAGGAAGGCCCATGTTCAGCTTGTTAGCTAGGTTTAAGCATGTAGCTCATTACTGGAAAGGTCTTTAAAGCTTATTTGTTCTACCTTTCATCATCATCAGGGGCAATCTGCTGTCAGGAGTGATCAGGGGCCTCTGAGAACTTTGTCTTCAGGAATGATCAGGCACACAGAAATGACACTCTAGCGTGCAGACAACATCGGATAGTGCTGTTAAGAGTCCTTCCAAAAAAATAATAACGTTAACTGGTATATAATTTCCCTTTAGGCTTTAAGTAAAATTTTGCTTTAAAAATCACTTTATTGGGCTTCCCTGGTGGCGCAGTGGTTGAGAGTCCGCCTGCCGATGCAGGGGACGCGGGTTTGTGCCCGGACCGGGAAGATCCCACATGCCGCGGAGCGGCTGGGCCCATGAGCCATGGCCGCTGAGCCTGCGCTCCGCAACGGGAGAGGCCGCAACAGTGAGAGGCCCGCGTACCGCAAAAAAAAAAAAAAAAATCACTTTATTGTATGTTCCATATTGACTCTTCACTAACTACCTAGGAAAATAATTTGGGAACCCGTGTGAAACATATTGTAAATCAGTTGTCAAATGCTCTCAAGTATATAATGTTCTTCAGTGCCAGTGTTAGAAACAGAATTCAGTTAATGCCATTAATTGCAAGTAGGTAGGACAGTGGTCTTTTTTCTTACTCTTCCATGATTTCCCAAACAATGCGCAAAAGGCCCAGCTACTCCAAAACAGCCCACTGCTGACTTGTGTTGTGTCAGCAGAGAAGTCAGGGTAGGAAACATAAAGCAAAGCCCTTTGGGATTCTTTCTACACAGGAACATACACTCTAAATGTGTAAGTGAAATAAGGTAGTAGGAGGAAAGTCTCCGACAGAAATGATCTGCCATGATCATTACAATTATTAATATTAATCACTGGACTTCTTTTTCTCCCTATTGCCACGACTGTACAACTCACAGTAGGGACCCCTCTAGCCTTTCTCCAGTGGTTTCTGCCAGAGAATTCATCCCTCAGGCCCAAGGCGTCCACTCTCTTATGCATCCAGAATCACTTTCTGTGTTCTCTCGTTTACTATGAAGAACCGGACCGAGAGAAGCTCTTTGCCATTTAACTACTGTATGTCATCAAAGAAACAGCTAACACAGCCATTACTCTCTAGGCACATGGACACCTACAAAAATTCAAGAAAAATGATTATCTGACTTTTTTAAATGGTAGAAATACTATATAATCACCTGGGCAAAAATCAATCTGACAGTCAAAAATTCCTCCTTATTTCTAGGCAAAGACTCTTTATATCCTTTAAATTAAACTCTGTTAAATCACCTGGACCCACAGTTACCCATGGTGGTAGATTTGGTACTGTTGTTCTCAATTCCTTGCGCTTCCCTGTAAGAGTACAATCACTGCATTTTGCTATGGGACCCGTAGTACCTCTCTGTGGGTGTCTACTTCCTAGCCGCACTGACATCAGGGATTAGCCAGGTGCCTTTTTTGGCCAGAGAAATACAAGCAGAAGCGATATTCTGCCAGCTCCTGGAAGAAGCTTTAAGTGCCATCAGTGGCTGGGGCAGGTATCTTCCTCTTCTCCCTCTGCCAGGAGAACTGCCCCTTCCTGACAGAGGCTACTCCTCGGTCCAGATCACAGCAGGGGAGAGGCACCTGGAGGACACGTGCAGCCAGCATACAAATTAAGAGAAAGAAGCTTCGGTGTGTGTGTGTGGGGAGAGGGCTATAGTGGGAACAGTTTGCCCCAGCACAGTTTGCAAAAAGACGGTGCACTGTTTGCGGTTTAAACATAATAAAACTCACTTTGTCGAATTCCTCTTTACCATCATCCCATGCAGGCAGTTCTAGACAATTTCAGTGGTCAAACATCCCACCTACCTGGGGTGGACTGCTCTCATTGCCTCCCCTCCCCACTTCTTGACTACTACTGCGTAAATCACTCAAATTTTAGGATTGTTTGTGACTTCAGGAAGCTGGCAAAAAGAATTAAACCCTAATATTCTGGCTGGGGTTTCAGCTCGCTTATGTCACATGTATAATATCTGCTCGTCCCATTCAAACTTGACCTATTTTTTCCTCTTCTATTCCTCCATGCTACCCACTGACACTGATTTTAACAATACAAGCTGCATATGGAGAATCTCCACATATACACACTTCCTGTGTTTCCTATGAAAATGGATGCCTAGAAAGATGACTGACATGGTAGTCCACACAACACTGGTCATTTAAGCTTGGTAGGCTTGGATTAGTATAAATGCAAAGTGAGGGACCTCCCTGACCCTACATTCCCCCAAATCCTACCTCTTTTTCTATTATTTTAAACAGGGTTTGACTGTGAAAAACAGTGAAAATACTCAATTTTTAATACTCTTAAGTTTTATCAAGCTTCACAGAGAAGTTCTTACTGTTCATTAAGTAACTGTTCTACTTCCACGAATAGGCTTTACATTCATGACTTGAATGTTCATGTTTAGCCTTTCATATCAAGATAAGCATGCAAACATAGTATAGATGGGGGCTTCACTGGTGGTGCAGTCATTGAGAGTCCGCCTGCCGATGCAGGGGACACGGGTTCGTGCCCCGGTTTGGGAAGATCCCACGTGCTGCAGAGCGGCTGGGCCCGTGAGCCATGGCCGCTGAGCCTGCGTGTCCGGAGCCTGTGCTCCGCAACGGGAGAGGCCACAGCAGTGAGAGGCCCGCGTACTGCAAAAACAAAAACAAAACGAAACAAAACAAAAAAAACATAGTATAGATGGTCTGGGGAGAAACGATTATTTCAGCTGGTACTGTACCTGATCCCAATTTTTGCTTCCATCTTAATGTCCTAGCACAACGAGTATGGTTCAGCCATACTGAACCAATTACTATTCTCCAAATATAGCCCGAAGTTTCCCATCCCACATCTCTTGCCTTTTTGCTTGCGCTTTTCCCAAGACTAGAATACATTCTTCATTTCATCTAAGTCTAATACACATCATGTCCTTTAATTCAAGTATCATCCCTCTGCACCCCCCTCCCCTCTTTCAATCTCTGTTTCACACTACAATAAAAATTTGCTTGTTTTCCTAAGGGACAGAAGTAGCTAAAAGCTCGGGAGACAGAATCCTTGCTTTAGCCAGTAGGTGTTCATTTTCTCTGGCCCCAGAGTATAAAATGTAGATGAAAACGGAACGTATTTTACAGGGTTGCATTGAGGATTGAATGACAAATGCATGTAAGATGCCTATCACAGTGCCTGATACGGAGCAAGCACTCAGTAGAATTACCTAGTAAACTATTATAATGTATTATTATTACTATTTTTGGCCTCACGGCGTGGCATTCGGGACCTTAGTTCCCCGACCAGGGACTGAACCCGCACCCCCTGCAGTGGAAGCGTGGAGTCTTAACCACTGGACTGCCAGGGAAGTCCCTACAATGTTATTATGAATCCTTGCATTTCAACAGTACTTAGCACCATGCCCAGTGCTTGCTCTATTAGGAACTGGGGGAAAGCAGATAAATCAGGTAGTACCCTGATCACAAGGAGGTAGGAAGTTTAAAGAAATTCCAGGAGCATAAGGGAGTGAGACAATCAGCAGTCACATCACGAAGGATGTCAAGCAAGGCTGGACCACGAATGCCGAGCAGGACTGTGATCACAACCTGGGCAGATGATAACAAACAACAGCACGGGAAAATAAACAAAACCATAAACTTGTTAATACTATCATACATTAAATATATGCTATAAGGCCTTTTCTGCTACCCACTCCATTTGCTACAATTATTTTCATCAATTCTAGACGGACAGGAGGAGGTGTGGACTCATCAATGCTGATTCTAATGAAAACTCACGGACTTCACTCATAACAGAACGCCTTTAGGCCTTTATACCAGCGATATTTTATCTTGCATGGACAATTATTTGGGTTCTACTGTAACAAACAGTTGTAAGAAACAAATTCAAATGGAAAGAGGAACTAATTTCAGTAAGCTGGGTGACATCACTGACATGATTAACTAAGAGAAAAAAAATTCATAAAAACCAATACAGAAACATGACAAGTTACGATTTAAACTATAAAGATTAATACTTTAGCTCTTAAATCCATTTCCTTTCTGTAGCAGATAAGGCATGAAATTTAAACAAATGCACAAACTCTAAAATATACTTAGGATAAACGGATGGGATGACTAAACCGCATTATACATAGGAAAACCCTATTATTTTACAAAATGCCCAACTGTGAATCTAGTTATATTCCAACTCCCAAGACTTTTACCCAGTAATTAAAGATACACAGAAGTGAATATTCTTTATAATAAGATCTATAAAGCATCATTTTACTTCATTTCCTTAAAACTGTGGATACACGTAGAGGAATGTATTAATGGTAAAGTAGAACCGTCCAACTTTTGAACACCCTCAAAAAGGGCTCTATCATGTAACTGCAGTAGTCTTGTTAATGTTACACTGAAGAGTGATACACAAAGGAGCTTGCTCTGTAGAAAGAATTCTATCTAGATTCCCAGGAACAGATACCACTGTAAGAACAGTCTGCTCATGCAGGAACAGTTAAATGTTTTGTTTCTCCTTTGCATTAAATTCAGTTTCTCTATATACTGTGCCTTTAAACAGAAGTGTGTTTTCATGTGTTCTTATCTAAAAGGAAAACTGCTTTATCATAGGAAAGGTCAAAGGTGACACTCTGTATACACATACAAAGAGTCCTTTTATAACCATAAGAGAGAACAAAAAGGAATGTAAAACTCATATTCCCAACTTCAAAAGAAAGTCTGAAATGGATTACCAAGGAAATTAGTCACTGATCTTCTGAAGATGAAATTAGATGTTACAGGTAGGTTCCAACTATTTTTATGTTGTACCAGCAGCTGTCATCCCAGAGATTCAAATGCACAAAACCAAAAACGACAAATTTATGTGTCTAACACTTTATATATATATAATTCTAATAATATTAAAGTATCATATTTTCAAATTTAAAGCCCTCGTCTTGAATTTGCATTGAAAATTAAGTCCATAATTAGTTCCAATTCAAGGGGAAAATATGAAAGTGACCCAAGTAATTTAATCTTAGGCCCCAAATACAAAAAAGGAAGTCAATGAGGCAAAGGGAAAAATGATGATTAGAGAGATGAAAAACATAACAGGACAAATGTCCAAATGTTCTATCAGGTAATTACTTGGGCATTTAAAGTGTATTAACATGTCTCAGTATGAAAAGGCCTGGCTTCTAAAAGAAGAAAAGATTTAATATATTATAAAACAAATGTTACACCACCTTGTTTTAACAATAAAGTTCTAAATTCCTTAAGCATCTACTGTTCAAAATCATTTCTTCTACCTGTTCAGGAGATCTGCAGGTTTTCAGCTAACTCATGAAGAGTACCATGGTATATCTGAACACCCTGCCCATGCACACAGGGCTCGCTCCCTCCCAAGGTACAGATCCAAAGGTTTTACTCTGCCATCGTTCAGAAGGCCTTCTTGGAGCATTCTCTACCTTACTTAACAGAAACTGTCTCCTAGGTCCATGTACGAACACTGTACTATAATTCACCTCACCCACATCCTTCCCCCCCACAAGGTCGTTTTATTGTCAAACCATAAATATGACGCTGAGATGAAATCATTTAAGCAACTGATCCTCCCTAACCATTAAAACGATGTCTTTTTGCCTTGGCATCAACCAACTGGGAAATAATGTTGCAAGAATTCGGGGTGTAGGGGGTGCTGAATTTCCGGCAGGGGCTTTTGGCGATTTAAGGAACCAAGTGGAACTTTCCTCTTCTCCCTAGGAATGTCCCACTTTTGGACAAGAACAGACAGGTAAAAAGAGCAACATTTAAATAGCTCAGTTTTAAATTTGATTACCTTGTAAAAATCTTTTTTTTTTTTTTTTTTTTTCTGTTCCTTTCCTCCATTTGACATCAGTAAAAGTTTTAAACACCACAAAACTGATTTGGGTGTAAATGGCAAACGGTACCAAAACGAAATGAAACCAAAAATCCAAAGGACAAACAGAAAAAAAGCCTAAATAAACCCTCAAGTTTGGTCTTGGGGGTTTACATATCACAAGAACTGTCAACTCAACCCCCGGGCAACATGACTCGTTGGAGAACTGCTGGGTCCACACCAATGACACAGGAGACCAGAAACAATGTCTTTTGTTAATTAACACAGCAAGGGTGACACCAGGTAACTTGTTTTTTTAAATACTGTACATTGTACACAGGTCCCAAGAAAACCCTGCATAAGCCCCTTGTGGAGACTTGAGCCAAAGCACTGGCTGTTTATAAAAATATTGTGTTGCTACAAAAGTATAAATTAATGCTACTAGTACTAAGAAATATTAAACACACAAAACTTCCAAGGATTAAGAAGAATATTCATTAGTACCTGTAGAAAACTCTGGCCTAAAAAGATTTTTTTGTGTTTCTTTTCTTGTAAATTTTTTTTTTGGTATTTTTTTAAGATGACTTGAGTTTCTTGCACTCAGAGAGAGACACACAGTCAGCTGTGCCTATAGCATTGCCTAGAACCTCTTAACTACTGAGAAAGGCTTGGGGTGCACACGCATGGGTACTGAGTGGGGCCCGGGAGGGAGGGGCACCAAGGCTTTCTCAAGATTTACCTGATGTGAAAGAATCACTGATGCGAAGTCACGGGGAAAAGAAAAAGGCAGGATCATCACAGCACAACTGAGAATAATTTATGCTTTTTAAAAAATATCTCTGCTTCAGGTGGTTGCACAAAATGATTTCCTGATGCTTGGCATCTGAATGGCCCTGGACGCACTGCCCGGCGAGGCCGGGAGACTCCAGCCCCGTGCCAGTCCACGAGCTCGCTCACCACTTTGGAACCCAGCCCCCCGGCTGGGTGGGAGGGAAGAGTCCCAGGTAGGGACCGGCTGCCACCTGGGTTGCTGGAGGAGCCCCCCTTCCGGCTGGCCTCAGACCCCATGGTCTCTTGCCAACCTGGACTTCAGGAAGCGCCACAGGGATCCCAGACCCCTAAGGCTGAGGACCAGGCCAGGCTGTGCCCCTTTAAGGAACTTTGGATCAAAGAGTCAAGGTGCCCGGTGGGACGCGTGGGTGGGGAAGACACCCATGGGTCCTGATGCTGACACCCAACTGCAAACGTAGCAAATCCTTCTCTGTACAGGAGTTGAACCTTTAAAGCATCGCCCATGGTGGTGGAGGGGCATGAATATAACAAACAGCAACCCGCTGCCCTTCACCCTCATCAAAGTGGGAGCAGGTGCCTCTTCGCACAGAAACCACAGGGTCCCTCCAGGGGATGGCGGGGCTCCACTGACCACGATCCTCAAACGCAAATGAGAGAGGAAGGAAAACAACAACAAAATCCTCCAGAAAACCCTGAAAAGGGGACACTGGGAGGGAAACAGAAGAGGGAAAACACCGCATCACTGGTGCACCATAACTGGCCTAGCAAACATTAGCCACAGTGAAGAGGGGGCAGGCCCCTTCCCAGTTCTCCCACTGGCCCGGCTGGATACAGGGGGCTGAGGTGGGGCTGGCGGGGCTGGCGGGGCTGAAACAGGAGCCCCCAGCCACTGTCTCCAGCGGACAGCCTGAGCCTTACTTAGCCTCCTGGTTTCATCTAAACCAGCAGCCTTTCTAGAGGCCCTCCCTCAGGTACGTCCCAGGGACAGAGGCACTGCCGCTGTGCCCAAGGCAAGGGCAGAGCTATGAACCTGCCCGGCTCAGTGGGCAGGAGGAGACTGCTGGCCGTGCTTTGGGTGCCTCCTCTTCCCGTCTCTGCAGGCACATCCATCGTCACGGCAACACTCAAGTACAGTCCCCTTCTGGGCCATGGCTCACAGGACCTCCCTTCTCTCTGCATCCCAGGTTCATTCCAAACCTTTCTTGTGAACCTGTGCCCGCAAGGGTGCATGCTGCATCCCTGACAGCTCTTCAGGTGCCCACTTTCCAAGGAGTCTAGTCCAAGTCCAGGCGCAAGCCTAGGGGACCCCTAAAGGCAGAAGGTCGGGTCTGCTTCACAGTGGAAAACACGCCTTGCAGAGTTTTTCTCTGGTGTTTCTCGGAAGTGCAGGAGAGAAAGGAACAAACTGAAGGAGAAGACGCTTGCCAGCCTACAGAGCTGGTGTCAAAAAAAGTCCTTCCCAGAAATCTGGAGATTGCAGAACGTCTCAACTGTGTCATCGGACTGTCCTCTCTTCACCAAGAAACCTTCTATTGGCGGGTTCTGTGAAACCCCTGCTGCTTGATGACTCTGAGTTCCTAAAAGGTCCCTGCAGTTAGATTCTGTGCTTTCCCCCTCAATATTAACTAGAAAACTCCTATTTACATAGGATAGCAAGCTACATTTTTTCCAACCACGTTCTCTAAAATACGTCAGAGTACAATATCATGTTTGTTGCTTCACACAGATGCTAAGATTAAAAAGATGACCATGTCTACACTGGATAGAAAAGATGACTTATAAAACATGGCAGAGTTCAATTTAAAAATTTAAAGATTACATAGAGAAGATGGTCATAAATTATCTGAAGTTTTACAACCTGTTCATAAAGGTTATTAAAATTTATTTTCAACAGTGACATTCAAATAAAACTCAATTGTGAAAAATCTCTCCCAGTCCTACAAAATGTGTTCAGTGATTCTCCATGGGTCAAGAAGACAGTTCCAATGATATAAAAATAAGTTCTGGGCCATTGGACATCTCAAGTATCAAGTGATTTTATTAAGTAAACAGATGGCACTGAAATTTAAAATGACAAACTTATAACTCTTTTTAAAAAATTGTAATTACTTAGACTCCTAAAGATAAGCTGTTCATCTCGAAAAGAAAAACCAAAACAGTTATTTCACTGAACAGAAGCAATTTTCTTACCCATCCTCAACCATGAAGGCAAATTTTAAATATGATAGTGTATATAATGTGACAATGTTTACTTACAAATACTCCTCCAAATTGTTTTTATTCACTAATCTGGAGGAAGAATCTGTGTATGTGTATTTAAGTTGATCAGGCAGAAGAATAAAAGCAAGTTATCCTGTTTTTGTCGCCATATAGGATACTGCATGCATTAACTGTTATTTCTTGATTTATAAGCTTAAGATCTACTGAATAATTTTTTTAACAACCTTATGGGAATATGTATAATTGCTTTACAATGGTATGTTAATTTCTGCTTTATAACAAAATGAATCAGCTATACATATACATATATCCCCATTATCTCCTCCCTCTTGCGTCTCCCTCCCACCCTCCCTATCGCATCACTCAGGGTGGTCACAAAGCACAGGGCTGCTTCCCACTAGCTATCTATTTTACATTTGGTAGTGTATATATGTCCATGCCACTCTCTCACTTTGTCACAACTTACCCTTCCCCCTCCCTATGTCCTCAAGTCCATTCTCTATGTCTGTGTCTTTATTCCTCTCCTGGCCCTACGTTCATCAGAACCATTTTCTTTTTAGATTCCATATATATGTGTTAGCATATGGTATTTGTTTTTCTCCTTCTGACTAACTTCACTCTGTATGACAGACTCTAGGTCCATCCACGTCTCTACAAATAACTCAACTGCGTTTCTTTTTATGGCTGACTAATATTCCATGGTATATATGTGCCACATCTTCTTAATCCATTCATCTCTCGATGGACACTTAGGTTGCTTCCATGTCCTGGCTATTGTAAATAGAGCTGCAATGAACATTGTGGTACATGACTCTTTTTGAATTATGGTTTTCTCAGGGTGTATGCCCAGTAGTGGGATTGTTGGGTCGTATGGTAGTTCTATTTGTAGTTTTCTAAGGAACCTCCATACTGTTCTCCACAGTGGCTGTATCACTTTACATTCCCACCAACAGTGCAAATGGTTCCCTTTTCTCCACACCCTCTCCAGCATTTATTGTTTGTAAATTTTTTGATGACGGCCATTCTGACTGGTGTGAAGTGATACCTCATTGCAGTTTTGATTTGCATTTCTCTAATGATTAGTGATGTTGAGCATCCTTTCATGTCTTTGTTGGCAATCTGTTTATCTTCTTTCAAGAAATGTCTATTTAGGTCTTCTGCCCATTTTTGGATTGGGTCGTTTGTTTTTTTGATATTCAGCTGCATGAACTGCTTGTAAATTTTGGAGATTAATCCTTTGTCAGTTGCTTCAACTGCAAGTATTTTCTCCCATTCTGAGGGTTCTCTTTTGGTCTTGTTTATGGTTTCCTTTGCTGTGCGAAAGCTTTTAAGTTTCATTAGGTCCCATTTGTTTATTTTTGTTTTTATCTCCATTTCTCTAGGAGGTGGGTCAAAAAGGATCTTGCTGTGATTTCTGTCACAGGTGTTCTGCCTATGTTTTTCTCTAAGAGTTTTATAGTGTCTGGCCTTACATTTAGCTCTTTAATCTCTTTTGAGTTTATTTTTGTGTCTGGTGTTAGGGAGTGTCCTAATTTCATTCTTTTACATGTAGCTGTCCAGTTTCCCCAGCACCACAGATTGAAGAGGATGTCTTTTCTCCACTGTATATTCTTGCCTCCTTTATCAAAAATAAGGTGACTATAGGTGCATGGGTTTATCTCTGGGCTTTCTAGCCACTGACATATATTTCTGTTTTTGTGCCAGTACCATACTGTCTTGATTACTGTAGCTCTGTAGTACAGTCTGAAGTCTGGGAGCCTGATTCCTCCAGCTCCATTTTTCTTTCTCAAGATTGCTTTGGCTAGTTGGGATCTTTTGTTGTTTCCATACAAATTGTGAAACTTATTGTTCTAGTTCTGTGAAAAATGCCTTTGGTAGTTTGATAGGGATTGGACTGAATCTGTAGGTTGCTTTGGGTAGTATAGTCATTTTCACAGTATTGATTCTTCCAACCAAGATAATAGTATATCTCTCCATCTGTTAGTATCATCTTTTAATTTCTTTCATCAGTGTCTTATAGTTTTCTGCATACAGACCTTTTGTCTCCTTAGGTAGGTTTATTCCTAGGTATTTTATTCTTTTTGTTGCAGTGGTAAATGGGAGTGTTTCCTTAATTTCTATTTCAGATTTTTCATCATTAGTGTATAGGAATGCAAGAGATTTCTGTGCATTAATTTTGTATCCTGCTACTTTACCAAATTCATTGATTAGCTCTAGTAGTTTTCTGGTAGCATCTTTAGGATTCTCTATGTGTAGTATCATCTCATCTGCAAACAGTGACAGTTTTACTTCTTCTTTTCCGATTTGGATTCCTTTATCTTCTCTTATTGCCATGGCTAAAATTTCCAAAACTTTGGTGAATAATAGTGGTGAGGGCTGGCAACCTTGTCTTGTTCCTGATCTTAGAGGAAATGGTTTCAGTTTTTCACCACTGAGAACGATGTTGGCTGTGGGTTTGTCACATATGGCCTTTATTATGTCGAGGTAGGTTCCCTGTATGCCTACTTTCTGGAGAGTTTTTTTAATCAAAATGGCTGCTGAATTTTGTCGAAAGCTTATTCTGCATTTATTGAGATGATCATATGGTTTTTCTCCTTCAATTTGTTAATATGGTGTATCACATTGATTGATTTGTGTATATTGAAGAATCCTTGCATTCCTGGGATAAACCCCACTTGATCATGGTGTATGACTATTTGGATTAATGTGCTGTTGGATTCTGTTTGCTAGTATTTTGTGGAGGATTTTTGCATGTATTTTCATCACTGATATTGGCCTGTAGTTTTCTTTCTTTGTGACATCTTTGGTTTCGGTAACAGGGTGACGGTGGCCTCGTAGGGTGAGTTTGGGAGTGTTCCTCCCTCTGCTATATTTTGGAAGAGTTTGAGAAGGATAGGTGTTAGCTCTTCTCTAAATGTTTGATAGAATTTGCCTGTGAAGCCCTCTGGTCCTCAGCTTTTGTTTGTTGGAAGATTTTTAATTATAGTCTCAATTTCAGTGCTTGTGATTGGTCTGTTTATATTTTCTATTTCTTCCTGGTTCAGTCTTGGAAGATTGTGCTTTCCTAAGAATGTGTCCATTTCTTCCAGGTCATCCATTTTATTGGCATAAAGTTGCCTGTAGTAATCTTTCATGATCCTTTGTATTTCTGCATTGTCAGTTGTTACTTCTCCTTTTTCATTTCTAATTCTGTTGATTTGAGTCTTCCTTTTTTTCCTGTTGAGTCTGGCTAATGGTTTATCAATTTTGTTTATCTTCTCAATGAAACAGCTGTTAGTTTTATTGATCTTTGCTCTTGTTTCCTTCATTTATATACTGATCTGATCTTTATGATTTCTTTCCTTCTGCTAATTTTGGGGGTTTTTTTTTCTTTCTTTCTCTTAATGCTTTAGGTGAACGGTTAGGTTGTTTATTTGAGATTTTCTTGTTTCTTGACGTAGGACTGTATTGCTACAGACTTCCTCTTAGAACTGCTTTTGCTGCATCCCATAAGTTTTGGGTGGTTGTGTTTTCATTGTCATTTGTCTCTAGGTATTTTTTGATTTCCTCTTTGATTTCCTCAGTGATCTCTTGGTTATTTAGTAGCATACTGTTTAGCCACCATGTGTTTGTAGTTTTTACAGTTTTTTTCTTGTAATTGATATCTAGTTTCACAGCATTGTGATCGGAAAAGATACTTGATATGATTTCAATATTCTTAAATTTACCAAGGCTTGATTTGTGACCCAAATATGATCTATCCTGAAGAATGTTCCATAAGCACTTGAGAAGAAAGTGTATTCTGCTGTTTTCGGATGGAATGTCCTATAAATATCTGTTAAGTCTATCTTGTTTAATGTATCATTTAAAGCTTGTGTTTCCTTATTTTCATTTTGGATGATCTGTCCATTGGTGAAAGTGCAGTGTTAAAGTCCCCTACTATGACTGTTACTGTCGATTTCCCCTTTTATGGCTGTTAGCATTTGCCTTATGTATTGAGGTACTCCTATGTTGGGTGCATAAATATTTACAATTGTTGTATCTTCTTCTTGGACTGATCCCTTGATCATTATGTAGTGTCCTTCTTTGTCTCTTCTAATAGTCTTTATTTTAAAGTCTATTTTGTCTGATAGGAGAATTGCTACTCCAGCTTTCTTTTGATTTCCATTTGCATGGAATATCTTTTTCCATCCCCTCACTTTCAGTCTGTATGTGTCCCTAGGTCTGAAGTGGGTCTCTTGGAGACAGCAGATATATGGGTCTTATTTTTGTATCCATTCAGCCAGTCTATGTCTTTTGGTTGGAGCATTTAATCCACTTACATTTAAGGTAGTTATTGATATATATGTTCCTATTACCACTTTCTTAATTGTTCTGGGTTTGTTATTGTAGGTCTTTTCCTTCTCTTGTGGTTTCCTGCCTAAAGAAGTTCCTTTAGCATGTTTTGTAAAGCTGGTTTGCTGGTGCTGAATTCTCTTAGCTTTTGCTTCGCTATAAAGGTTTTAATTTCTCCTTCGAATCTGAATGAGATCCTTGCTACGTACAGTAATCTTGGTTGTAGGTTTTTCCCTTTCATCACTTTAAATATGTCCTGCACAGTCCTTTCTGGCTTGCAGAGTTTCTGCTGAAAGATTAGCTGTTAACCTTATATGGATTCCCCTGTATGTTATTTGTTGTTTTTCCCTTGCTGCTGTTAATATTTTTTCTTTGTATTTAATTTTTGTGATTAATATGTGTCTTGGCATATTTCTCCTTGGATTTATCCTGTGTGGGACTCTCTGCGCTTCCTAGCCTTGAATGACTATCTCCTTTCCCATATTAGGGAAGTTTTCAACTATAATCTCTTCAAGTATTTTCTCAGTCCCTTTATTTTTCTCTTCTTTTTCTGGGATACCTATAATTTGAATGTTGGTGCATTGAATGTTTTCCCAGAGGTCTCTGAGACTCTCCTCGATTCTTTTCATTCTTTTTTCTTTATTCTTCTCTTTGGTATTATTTCCACTATTTTATCTTCCAGGTCACTTATCTGTTCTTCTGCCTCAGTTATTCTGCTATTGATTTCTTCTAGAGAATTTTTAATTTCATTTATTATGTTGTTCATCGTTTGTTTGCTCTTTAGGTCTTCTAGGTCCTTGTTAAACATTTCTCATATTTTCTCCATTCTATTTCCAAGATTTTGGATCATCTTTACTATCATTACTCTGAATTCTTTTTCAGGTAGACTGCTTATTTCCTCTTCATTTGTTTGGTCTGGTGGGTTTTTACCTTGTTCCTTCATCTGCTGTGTGTTTCTCTGCCTTCTCATTTTGCTTAACTTACTGTATTTAGGGTCTCCTTTTTGCAGGTTCGTAGTTCCCATTGTTTTTGGTGTCTGCCCCCAGTGGGTGAGGTTGGTTCCATGGGTTGTGTAGGCTTCCTGGTGGAGGGGACTGGTGCCCGTGTTCTGGTAGATGAGGATGGATCTTGTCTTTCTGGTGGGCAGGACTGCATCCAGTGGTGTGTTTTGAGGTGTCTATGTCCTTATTATGATTTTAGGCAGCCTCTCTGCTAATGGGTGGGGTTGTGTTCCTGTCTTGCAGTTGTTTGGCACAGGGTGCCCAGCAATATAGCTTGCTGGTCGTTGAATGGAGCTGGGTCTTAGTGTTGAGATGGAGATCTCTGGGAGAGCTTTTGCCGTTTGATATTACGTGGAGCTGGGAGGTCACTCTTGGACCAATGTCCTGAACTCGGCTCTCCCACCTCAGAGCCACAGGCCTGACACCCGGCCGGAGCATGAAGACCCTGTCAGCTACACGGCAGGGATCAGCTCCACGGACTGCAGGGGCCTGTAGGGGCACCCAGGTGCCAGGGGGGGACCATCCTCCCACAGCAGCCTCTAGGGTAGGGCCCATGTCAGACCACCGGGATCTACTGAATTCTTGTAATCAAAGACAACTTGGCACACTTATGTCCCCTTTCCCCCCTTTATCAAGTACTAACATGCCTATATCACAATGTGAAATAAATCTTCGGTGTTTTCTGCTAATTTATTTCTTTAACAGCAATCTATAGAGCATGAACACTGTGCCTGACACGGTTCTTGGTGTTAGGAAACAGAAACAAAACAGACCAAAATCCTGCTGTCATAAAGCTGACTAGTGAGGCAGGTAATACATAAAACAAATAAGTAAGATATATAGTATGTGCCTAGTAACCAGGATTTATTAAAACCTTACATTTCAATAAAAAGACAAACAACCTAATTCAAAAATAGACAAGGGACCTGAATAGACAATTCTCCATAGAAGATATACAAATGGCCAAAAAGCACATAAAAAGATGATCAACATCATCAGTCATGAGGAAAATGTAAATCAAACCACAAAGACCACTTAGCTGCAACTAAGAGTCCACATGCTGCAAGTAAGAAGTCTACATGCTGCAACTAAGAGCCCGCAGGCTGCAACCAACACCCAGTGTGGCCAAAATAAATAAATAATATTTTTTAAAAAAATCTATTTTTGGGGGAATTCCCTGGTGGTACAGTGGTCGGGACTCCTCACTTTCACTGCCAATGGTGTGGGCTCAATCCCTGGACAGGGAACCAAAATCCCGCAAGCTGCGTGGTGCGGCACGGCCCCCCCGCCAAAAATAAATCTATTTTCAAGAATGAGCGGGAGAGAGAATCTTAATGAAAAGGGGGAAAGGACGGGGTTGAGCTTTTAGAAAAGGTGGCTAGAGAAGGCCTCACTAAGGAGGTGACACTTGAATGCTGACCTGAAGGTAGGAAGGAATCCTTTATACAGACATCTGAATCAAGATCCTAAAGGGAGGGCTTGCCTCACTTTTGAGGCAGAGGGACGGCCACCGTGGCCAAGCAAGACAGGAGGGGAGAGTAGTAGGAAATGAGATTAGAGGGCAACAGGGAATCTGATTAGCAAAGGAAGGGCCTAGGGGGTCATTCTAAGGACTTTGGCTTTTACTCTTAGTGAAAAGGGAGCCAATGACGTGAAGTGACTTACATTTTAATGGGCTCCTTTTAGTCCTGAATTGAGAAGCTACTACAGACCCATGAAGGGCAACAGCATGGTCTAGTCATCAGTTAGGAAGCTAGAGCAATGACGGAGGAAAGAGAATTCTCCAATTTGTCTTTCAATTCTTTCAGTAAGTTTTCAGTTTCTCTTTCGTCCTTCAAATGTTCTGTCCTTATTGCCTCCATAATTTCATGGATATAATAACTTCTCTTATGGTTTTTGGTTTTTTGAAGTTTTTCTTTGATGCCTTCACTGTCTCTAATCTTTTCGGTTCCTTTTTCCTTATTTGCTTTTATTTCTGTTTTTCTTTTTCTTTTTTCTTTGGCCAAGCCACTTGGCTTGCAGTATCTTAGTTTCCCAATCAGGAACTGAACCCGTGCCCCCTGCAGTGAGAGCGTGGAGTTCTAACCACTGGAATGCCAGGGAAGTCCTTGATTTCTGTTTTTCACGTTAGCATTCCTCAAATATCTGATGATCCTTGGTGGTCTGCTAATATGTGGAAAAACTAAAAAGCACTGTCTGTGTGGGCAGGACTTGGAAACCTCACTGTGAGATTATTTGGTTGGGCCGTTTCATTGCAGTATCTTGACCTGGTCAATTTGGCCAAAGAAAAATAAATTGCTTTAATTATGAGTGGGTACATTCAACAAGTGCAAAGCTGCTGAGATCTAATCATTAAAAACACACATCTCATGAGGCTTCTCACCCCTCATCTATCCGAGCCACTCTATCACCAAGTCCTGTCAGCTTAACTCAGGTATAAATCTCTCAAATTTATATGCAGTTGATCCTTGAACAATGCAGGGGTTGGGGGTGCTGACCCTCACTCAGCACCATCGAAAACTCACATTTAACTTATAATCGGTCCTATGTATCCATGGTTCCTCTGTATCCGTGGTTCCGCATCCACGGATTCAACCACCTGGGGATCCAACCAACTGGGAAGTGTGTAGGATTTGCTATGGAAAAATAATCCGTGTGTAAGTGGCCCCGCTCAGTTCAAACCTGGTGTTGTTCAAGCTGTACTTCTATCCATCTCTATCATCATTCCCCTGGACCAAACTACACTTTGCTCACCAGGAAGACTACGGGAGTCTTGTTCACCTACTCCTAGGATATCCTTCAGTGTCTGTCTTCCACAATTGGCCAGAGTGACCTTTACAAAGTGCATTTTTAGTCCTGTTCCCTTCCTTCATATCTCCCCCCCAAACTACTCCCACCGATTTTTAAAGTCTAGTGGCGGTCCTTACTCTTAGAAGAGAGTCGCGTGGGCTGCCTACCTTTGCAGCCTCCTCCCGCCCCCGGCCCCGCCCCCAGTTCTCAGCGCTCCCGCTCTTCTCTCCATTGTTCACACCACAGTCCTTTCTTCTATGGCTGTTTGCTTACTCCAACTGTTTCTTTAAGTAGGGAATGCTCTTTTTTCCCTCTCCCTGTAGTTTCATCTTACTGATGCCTCAGGGCTCACTTTCAACATCAATTCCTCAAGGAGACGTTCCTAATCTTCCTTAAAGCTTTACAGACCTGTGTTTTGTTAGCATCCATCACAGCTGTAATTTTATAAGTGTGACTCTTTGATTAATGCCTTCCCTGTTAAAATGCACACTTCCATAAAAACAGGTGCCTAATCCTTTCCCTTACCATGTATTCACAGCACCCTGCATAATACCAGGCACATATTATACGCCCTGTAAATATCTGACAAGTGGGTTTATACGTGAAGGCAGAGAACTGCAACTATTACCACCTCCAGTGTGTAAGTCACATGAAGAAGGTGACTGCTTTTCAAAGGCATTTTACAATGCCAAATTACAGACTGCCTTGAAAACTGTGACCTTTAAAACATGTTTTACTTCATCGTAATCAGGACAAAGAAATCAGCACACAAAATACATTTCCAGACAAACAAACACACCAGTTTTACAGAAAAAGATATAAACATTCATATTAAGGTCTGGGGCAGGTGGGGGGCCGGGAACAAAACTCTGTTGTTCATTTCAGGCCAAGAACATAAAGTGAACCTACCTACCAGAAACAAAGAAACCAAAAATCAAACAGAATAACAAAAACAAAGCCATAGCTAAAATTACTTGTGCAAATACATAAATATCCAAGAAAGAATGACCAAATAATGGATCTTGTTGTAACATAAAGAAAAGCAAAATTGACAGTATTTTCTATATGATAAAGACTATATAAATACTGCTTCATTTAAAAAAATTTAAAATTGGACCTAGTAAATGCTATCAAGTATCATCAATGTTATTTACCATTTACATGTTCTTCCAGCTTTTGAATACTTTATTTCAAAGGGAAAAATTTTTTACCTGTAACTCTATAAAGATAACATGTTCAAGCAATCCAAATTCAATTGTGCTAAAATTCACGGAAAAGGAAGTACCCGTGCTTTTAAGAAGCTTCAGAGTGAGTCATGAGGACATATTTTTAGAAGATATAAACGTCACTGGAACCCAACTGTAGGAAATTCGTGCAAAGGCTTTATTCATTAAACTAATGAATTTCTCTACAGTACGTGCCAGTCTATATACCAGATGGGGAAAACACAAAGGTAAGTATCAAAACAATCAGTACAAAATTTAAGAGTTCTAAAAGAGAGATAAGGTATTTGGAATACCTGGTCTTTATGATTTATAACAGTAGAAGAACCTGAAATCTTAACGTAAGCTTTTCTATAATCACTTTACGTGTGTGTACACTTTCCTATCAGGATTATTAGCAGCTTCAAGGATGCAAATACATGAAGACAGATTTTAAAACCCTGACTGACATCCATGGTGTACGCTGAGTGTGTTTTGTCAGGTCCACAACTGGTGTGGCAGGGTTTTTAAAGTTTTTCTATGTACTTCATGGCTCAATTCCACTTTTCAATGCAGTGGCTGGGGCCTACGGATAAGAAGATGAATGAGAGAGTCCGTGCCCCACGCAAGGCTCACTGCTGACCACGGGCCATGCAAAGAAAGGCGCGGGTAGTAGCAACGGTGCCTCATGTGATAAATGCAACAGCACAATGGACCCACTGCTATGGGAACAAAAAAAATACCAGGACAGGTAGGTAAGGAGTGTCTACTCCATAGAAAGGTGGGTATCATTCACTCCCATGAATCTCTCAACACACCTAACATTTCGATGTTTGAAAACAAAATGTCTGCATATTTACATAGTGCAAGTGACACTGTTCCTTCTATTAACCTCCCGTGAAACCTCTTCTGCTGTTTTGACAACAAAATCATTTCTTAAATATCAATCATAAAATTTAAGGTTTAAAATATTTTTATCTTACTATCTTTTATATTTGACACGTATAGTTTGATAGAATTTATTAGTTTTCCTAATGTTAAAGAATAGGGTTGGTGATAAAAATAATAATTGGCTTGAAAATACATTTCTGTATGTGAATTGGAATTGATTTCCTTTTCTGGAAATTTGTAACACTTGACACTAAAATGAGTCAAATGATGAAATCCTCACAGGCAGGAATTAGTTGTTTAGGTTCTGTAGTTTACATTTGCTTTTAACTTCTTCCTTTCTACTTCAGGAGGAAAATATATAGCAAAAGCTGTCAGACGAAATGTAACAAATCAGTATGGTCTGTACTCTTACGGTTGTATTTTATAGCTTTCCCTGTTTAAGGAAAGGTAAGTATGTTCCTTTCACTAAATCCACTAGCTGGATGTTCGCCAGCACAATAAAAGTGAATACAGTAATAAATAATGAAATAGATCCACAAAACTTAGCACTGTCAGTTCAGTCTTTGGTACAATTTATACAAATCATACTTCTTACAGACACAAATAAAGTACTTTAGCAAGTACAAGCTGAAAAAGCACGTTGAGTAATCAGGAAAGTGCAACAGAATTAAGAAACATCAAAAATAGAATTATATATTTTCTTCCTTTAGTCCAACATCTAGCAACTCTATGTAGGCATACCAGAAATGTTTAATAAATGTAGAATAATGAAAACGGCAATGATGATGATGACAACAGCTAAGATATACTGGGCATTTAACTTGTACTAGGTACTGCTAATTGTTTCCTATTTAAGCCTGACAACAATCCTAAGAGCAAGGCACTATTATTAAACCCTATTTTAAAGACACGGGAGAAGAGGCTGAGCCATGTTAGGAAGTGGCATGGCTGGGATTCTAACGAAGGCTGTCTGACTTCAAGGCTCTTAACCACTCAATTGTGGAAAAAGAAATATTATAAAGGCTGGGATTTAGCAACAGTTTTGTTCCAAGAATTTTATAACAAACATATTCAAATGTATTTAATCTATTTCAATATTGTAATACTGTATCTACTAAAACTGTAGGAAATATTCCATCCTGAAAGAGCAACTGACTTGTATACCACTGAACTATTAATAGATTTTAAAATGCTTTTTCCTAGATGTTATAACTAAAACTATTTTATACCACGTAAGTTAGATTCTTATCCTCTCTGCAAAAGAGTAACCCAAAACATTTAATTTCAATTATTTTCACCATAACACAAGTGATTTCTGTAAAAAATCAAGAGCCAAAGTTCTAAAGTTGGAAAAGATAAAGAAATTATAAGTAAATCATGACTGATTTTACTGAAATGATTCCAAAACCAAAGCAGTACAACAGTACGTCCTTTAGTATTAACTTTTTAGATTTTGAAACAATCCACTTCACAGTGGGAATACACTGAAGTCTGTACAAAGATCCAAACTAAACATGGACTTATATTACTTGTTTGCCTGATGTCATACTTACAAAAAAAAAAAAAAAATCCTGCAATAAGCATACCTTGGCAAAAAATACGGTGAGGTGAGTTTCACTGCCGACAATCCAAATAGGGAATTTTGGAGATTTCAAGTAAGAACCAACCTAGAACAAATGTAGCAAAATAAATAAACAAATGAAAATTTTATACTGCCTGTTAAATATCTGCCAACGAATATCTGAAGCATAACTGAAGTGTCTAATTCATATTGAAAGGGAATAATGGATTGTGCCAGAATGCCTTACCCATAACGGTCAAATGCTAAGTGTAAAAATGAATGTTATAAAGGCTGTCAGGGCTAAGTTTTTACTGCACCTTCCACTAGAAGAATAATACAGATTTAACACAGCTAGAAAGAATTAGTTTAGCTCTAAGAATCATTCTCAGGTTTCACTAAAGATCCTAGATAAAATGACCACTTCTAGAATTTCAGATTGGTACCTCAAACCCTGAAACTATAACCTTGACAACAATTATCAGGAAAATAATTATAAATTAACAAGTGAGTAGATATATGAATAAATAGGGGGAAAAACCTTAAGAACATTCTGTCTTCAAAGAACCTGGGGCAACACAGTAATCTCTCTAAAGCAAAACACACACTCCCAAACATTTAAGAATATAAAAGAATCCTGTCATTTGATTCTTCATGGTAGGAAGTAAATTCAAAGTTTTACAGTATGAAGTCTCTTTAAAATATGTAAGAAGTTATACTTTATAGCCTGCCTTCGAGGTTATATATTTAATATAAAAATGACAGTACCCCAAATTTGAGAGTATCATTTTTTTGTGCGTGACCGAGAAAAAAAAGCTTAAAATTCAACAGACTTGTGAACTCGGATCACGTTCACATGAATCACCCACACTCTTAGATGGACAAAGACTCTGACAACTAACCTTACCAATCACATGTGCTGAATTTTCTTTTCTCACACAGACTCCCTAGAACTGGAAAATTCCAAGTGGCTGCTCGCAGCAGTCAGGGCCAACTATTCGCCCCTAACCAGCCAAAAGCCCTGCTCTGGTGCCCGGCTTTCAACCACCCTTTGGAACTGACTGCTATCATTAGGAGGGAAATGGGAAAGAGGCAGGTACTCTTGTATTCGGGGATCGTAAAGCTAGTATCTTTGACCTACGAGGACAGGGAGGGATGAGTGGATGTGCTAACAGCAGTGGTGAACCATCAGAGGAGGAAGGATGGTTTGAGGACAACAGAAAAGTGTTAACAGCACAAGGACAAAGAAACAGGAAAAGCTCCGGTCACAGTTCAGAGTGAAGGGATTTTAGAGGTGTTCAGTGCAAGGCCTTCCACTTTACATAAGGAAGCTGCGAACTCCACAGGACCTGTGCTTGGCCGGAATTCAGACAGCTAACTAGTACAGAGCTGGGGTCAAAGCTCAGGTTTTATAATTCCTCATGTGGCAGCTTTCTGTTACATCACGCTGCCTCTTGTAGTGAAAAGTTCAGGTGCTGTTTAACTTCTCCTTCAGAAAAAGTGTGTGTGTATATATATGTGTATGCATTTAAGGTAGAAGTAAAACATGAGGATAAAATTACAAACAGTGGGATCAAAGGGTAAATGAGTGCTGAGCTCACGAAGTGTTCGTAATAAGAAAAATAAATAAAAGAAGGCATAAATGGAGCAACCACTTTGGAAAACAGTTTGACAGTTCCTCCAAAAGCTACGTATATAACTACCATATGACCAAGTAATTTCACTCCTGGGTATACACTCAAGACAAATAAAAATATGCTCACTAAAGACATATATTAATGTTCATAGCAGTATTATGCATAATAGTCAAAAATCAGAAACAAGCCAAATGTCCATCAACTGATAGACAGAAAAATGAAACTGATATAAACTGATATATCATACAATAGAATATTATGTGGTCATACAAAGGAATGAAGTACTAATACATGTTAAAACATGAATGAACACTGAGAACATTATGCTAAGTGAAAGAAGACAGACACTAAAGGCCACATACTGTAGGATTCCATTTAAATGAAATGTCCAAAACAGGCAAAACTGCAGAGACAGAAAGTTGCCAGGGGCTGGGGAGGAACGAGGAGGTGACAGCTAAAGGGTTTAGAGCAGGAGTCCCCAACCTTTTTGGCCGGTTACGTGGAAGACAATTTTTCCATGGACCGGGGTTGCAGGGGAGTGGGGGGAACGGGGGGGGGGTGGATGGCTCAGGCGGTAATGCGAGCAATGGGGAGCAGTGGGGAGCGGCAGATGAAGCTTCGCCTGCTCGCTCGCCCGCCGCTTACTTCCTGCTGTGAGGCCTGGGGTTTGGGGACCCCTGGTTTAGAGGATCTTTTTGGAGAGAGGAAAACATACTGAAATTAGATAGCGGTCATAATGGCACAGCCCTATGAATATATGAAAAACCACTCGATAACACACTTTAAAATGGTGAATTTTATGCATGAGTTATATATGAGTTTTTTAAAAGGTGCACAGCCAAAAGCACTGAGTTACCTTTTATCTCGCACGTGCGCGCGCACGCGTACAGGGGCAGGAGAGGGAAAGAGAGAGAGAGAGACCTAGAGAGCCCGTGAGAGAGACTGTTTCATTTGTCTTAATGAACACATATGAGCAAAATGATATGAAAATGTTCATTTCAATTCTGAAGGGCAATTTGCTACACTATCAAAGAACAGGGAGGTGTTCAGATCAGATTCACAAAACTAATACAAACACAATTATTCCCTTAATGCCATTTCTCTAAATGTTTGATGATAAGTGAATGTATATATATTTTCAGAAGGATATCTACAGTTATATACAGATGGGCACCAGAGTGTAAGACAGAGTGTTTTTTTTGTTTCTGTTTTGTTTCTTTTTTTTTTTTTTTTTTTTTTTTTGCCGTACGCAGGCCTCTCACTGTTGTGGCCTCTCCCGTTGCGGAGCACAGGCTCCGGATGCACAGGCCCAGCGGCCATGGCTCGCTCACGGGCCCAGTGGCTCCGCGGCATGTGGGATCTTCCCAGACCGGGGCATGAACCCGTGACCCCTGCATCAGCAGGCAGACTCTCAACCACTGCGCCACCAGGGAGGCCCTGTTTTGTTTCTTTAATGCTGTCTTAACTCAGCTTTGAGGCCCTGACTGGGGGCTGGTCAATTCCCTTAAAAAAGACAGCTCATAAGTCCAAACCCCAGACACCTGACATGTCTCCCCACCCCAGGCCACTCTGCATGGCCCTAATCACTCTGGAGTCAGGCCCCAGACAAAAGGGACAACTCCCAAGCCCAGAGCTCACCCAAACTATTCAAACCAGCCAGGTCACAGGGAGCCCAGGCAACCCAGCTAACTTCATCCCAATTTCCACACGTAAGCTGCTCCCTAGGGCTGCAGCCTGCTGTTGCCTTGTCCCCAGGTATAATTCTCTTCTTGGCCCTGCCTGGTAGCATTCTCTTGTTTGGAGCTGTAGGTCACAGAGTTCTGCCTTTCATCTATCTGAGTATCAGTGTGCTGTATCCCACCATTAAAAATATCTTTAAACCTAGAAAACACCATAGTTACCGCTAGAACACTAGAGCAGTAACACTAGGTTGGCACTAGAGCAATAATACTGGAGTAACAGGAGAATATACAGCAGCTAATGACTTCCCACTAAGATCTTGGGGATAAAGCAGACGTTCCTCTGTTCTATCTAACCGTTAAAGAAAAGCAAATGCACATATTTAGAAAATTACAATTCTGGTGAAATTGTCTGCTCATTCATTCAACAAATATTGACTGAGCATCTAATATGTACCCAGAAAGACAATGTGCCTGCCTTCAAAGAGTTCATATTCCATTAGGGACAACAGAAAAACAAATTCAAGATTAAAAAGAAGATAACTAAATCAATAAAAAAGATCACTGCAAAGTGATTATTCCTATGAAATAATGTGAAAGAGTCACTGAGGGAATGGTCCAGGAAAGGGTCTTTGAGGCACAGTCTGAGGTAGAGTCTGAAGGAGAGCGTGAGCCATCCATTTAAGAGCTGGAGTATTCCAGGCAGAAATGAAGTAAGTACGAAAAGGCTCACCAGGCAGGAAAGGGCCTGGCGTGTATGAAAAACTGACAGGAGACCAGCATGGCTGGAGCACAGCAACCAACTCTGGAAGGACAGACAGAATCCAGACCATCAGGGCCTTAAGGCCACAGGGTGAAGATTTCAAAGTATATCATCTTCACACCCTATCTGCCTGCAAAACACACACCACACACTTTTTAGAAAACAGCTTCACTGACGTATCTTTGACATACAAAAATTGTATGTATTTAAGGTATACAACTTGATACCTGGATATATGTACACACCGTAAAAAGATCACCACAATCAAGCTAAGTAACATATCCACCGCTTCTGTGTGGTCACCATTTTTTACGTGCACACACACTTTTAGGAATATGAGCGTCTGCGGGTGTGCTGGGGAGGAGATGCAGTTTGATTCTCCAGTCGCTAGGCTGCCTCAGAATAGCTTTACCTTGTGTAATTAAAGTCACTGAAAATGTAAGAGTTGCTACTGTTTGACAGTACAATTACTACTAATGAATAAGGGCAGGATGACACCTATTTGATTATTTGATCATCATATCCCTGTCACCCCTGTCCAAGTGTTGTCATGAAAGAGGAATGCTGTCTGGTAAAAAAGAAAGGGAGGGGAGGAAGGGAAGGAAGGCAGAAAGGAAAAAAGAAAGAAAGACACTGTTACTGTTACTAAAAATAATCAACCACTGCTATGGAACCACCATTCTAAAATGGAAAAGAATATGAGAGCTACTTCCTTCTTTCCCCAAAATCAGAACATCTTATTAAGCGCAAATCATTAACGATTTAAACTCCATTTAAAACTATCTGGAATATCCAATAGGTATTTCAGAATGTGCAGGAAAGCTATGAAATATATATCAAAAAACGAGAGTTTCATGGCAGTTCCTAATTCTAGCACATGTGTTAAAGAGTCTAATGCTGTGAAGTGCTTGGATTTTGTTTCTTAGTGTGAAATCAGTTTTCAGATGAAAAAGACAAGTTAGAATTTCAGGCATTTAGCAGACTCTTTTTCTTTGCCTGATAAAGTATTATCAGTTTTTTCAGCGAAGCATACTGTTAGTGAGGAACAGACAGGGCATTCTTTCCCCTCAGTTTACCCAAAACTGTATTTATATTCGCTAATGGATATCTGTTTTTATAAATTATTTCATGCTGGGTTCTGCCCCCGACCCTCAAAAAGGAACAAGCCTCAAAAAATAAGGGGACTCAGCATGATCAGCCAGCTTAACTCCATCCTTGATAAGCCTGTCAGTTCAGGAAGGGTGGTCAGAACAGAACTGAGAGTACACACTGTCTGTAGTAAGCTAAAATATGTTGTCCCACGAGAAAAATGCTCTCTGCAACAGTGGACATGTGAATAAAAACCATTCCAAGTATCTTAAAAAGCAACTTACCTTACAGTATCTTAAGGCTTCCATTAGTGTTAAGAATCCTACAGCTGCTTGTTCATGTATACCAAGAAGTTCTGCAACAAAAAAGTTAGCACTGCACTAGCACATAAATCTGAAAAGCACCTCAGTGTAAATATGTATGTAAACATATATATATTCTACACCAAAACTATACTTTAAAGCTCAGCATATACTTATTGTTAGGAGTTGATTGTTAGGAGTTCACATCAAGTCATCATGACAGTACTGCTCATTATAAAATACCATTAAATTAGGTAGTGGGTAATGTGATCCTTCAGATGTACATTAAATGTATTTATAAAACTTTATATTCAATGTTAACTTTTGATGGACATTTGATACCATTCCTCTCTCCCATAAACAAACACAAGCAGCATGCTTAAGACTGGGGAAATAAGGATGAATAGAACACAGTAACTGCTTTACAAAGGCTAAGAGCTTATCAAAGGAGGCAGATGAAAATACTTGTGCTCTCTGTTTATATGAACACACACATCCTATAGTATTAAAGCATCTGCTTACTGTGTTAGGGAAGGCGTACACAAGTGGTAACATCTGAGTTGAATCTTGTAGCATATGTAGGAATTTTCCAGGCCAAGAAGAGGATAAGAAGAAAATTCAAAGCAGAGGAAATGGCAAAGAACTATGATAAATCAATGTATCTAAGGGGTGAAGAATTTGTCAAAGCTTCCTTAAAGGTTTCTAGCCTGGGGAACTTGATAAATGGTGATTAACTAAGGGAAAGAATTAAGAAAAAGTAGGTTCTCAAGTGGCGTGAAGAGAGAATATGAGTTTGGTTTTAGACAAGCTAGGATTGAGGCGCCATTAGGACTTCTAGCTAGAGATGGATACACAACTAGAAGTAAGGCTCAGGAACACGGAATAGAAATCAGGGTTGGATGTCAAGTTTGGGGAATCACCTGCATAGAGATGAGAGCTGACATCATGGAAATGGGTAAGAAAGAATAGAAAAAGCATAGAAAATGAAAAGACAGATTATTCCACATGAGAGATGTAACTGTGATGGTAATAAAGTCTTTTCAGACTACAGCTTTCAGCTAAAGTACATCAAGTACCACTATAATAGTAATTTGGATCCACACATATTTCTAAAAAGCATGTTTTTTTCCGGTTAAAAATTATGTCCACTGTAAACACAATGTATATATAACTCTACATCCTTTTTACCATCTGGTTATATATCATCCATTTTCCTATTAGGATATTATGTTTTTCTTATCAATTAATGTAATAATATCAACGTATTTGCTTTTGTTGTAAATATTTTACTGTGTACCCTGAAGTACAACATCCAGATGGTGTAAACCTAGAACTTGTTGCCTAAGCTTTAAGCTTTGTAAATTCAAAATTAACAGAAGGCACGTATACATAGAGTTTGTATTTTTTCACAAACTTCTTACAGGCAGAGAAGACATAGTGATAGTTCCCAAATTTTGGTTATGATCCTTAGGGATGCCTAAGTCCCTTTTAGAGACTACATGAAACCGAAATGATTTACATGAAAAGACGTTAATTGTCTTTTTCACTGTTACTCTCTCATGAGTGTATAGTGGGGTTTTCCAGAGGCTAACTGATACGTTATTTCCCAACAGATTGAATCTATAAACAGATATGAGAATCCAGCTGTCTGCTAATAAACTAGACATTAAAGGGATCTGCAAAATTTTAAAGCAATGTCACTCTTCTTACGAAAGTTTTTTCTTATTTGGGAAGATAGTTTAATTTAAAATATTTATATTTAAAGTAATTTTAAAATGAATACGTCTTTTAAAATTTCTCAGTCTTAATTTTTAACAAAAAACCCAGTGATTATTATTTTCTTATAAACCAAATAAGCGAGAGCTTTTTGGGATCCTCACTACATTTAATAGTGTAAAGGTCATGAGACCAAAAAATCTGAGAATCGTTGAATTATAGCCTTCAAAGGAAAAAGAGCAGCCCAAACAGGCAGCGATGGTCCTCCACAGCCTTTCGAATTTTTTCCTCCTCTTCCTTCCAAAATGTAAGCAGCACTAAATGTTTTCAAGTTCAAAGAATACATGTTAAGAAACATTTTCACACTTTAATTTCTAAAATCAGTTACCACCACCTAGTGTTACAACTAGATACTACATCATCTATTTCCTTAGAATTGTAAACAAATGTCTAGAATAGTATATTTATAATATCATGCTACTAAATATAGCAAATTAGCTGTTCATAATTCTTGAATAATGAATTGTTCAGATTAGGTCAGTAATCACATGTTTAGGTATGTTGTTTGAATGGTAGCATTTTAAAAATGTGTTAACTCCTATTTCCTTAAACAGGACATGTACTTATAATTTTTATCTTCTTTTGATAGCTAAAGTGCATCATTAAGAATATTTATTGTACAAAGTTGTAATTATAGTGAGGATATACTATCCTCATATTAAAACTTACAGAATTTAGTTATAAGAGACTTCATAAGTCTCAAAGAAGTCTGCTTACATTTGCAGAAAGTTCTAATAATTAAGTCATTACATTTCAGAATTTTCTGTCTAACTTCGTTTTCTTACCCTAGCATTTAAGACTAATCATGGTGATCATCTACCAACCTTGCCATTCAGTCAGTGGCACTGTACCTAAATGCAGAGTTTTGTATTCCTGAGTTCGCTTCTCTATAGCCTTCTCCTCCACTCCCAACTATCACTTCTCACTACTGTCAGGGTGTCTACAGAAGTCCTTCTTGGGCCTTTCAAACTTGACGCTGACTTGGAAAGCAGATAACTGCACTACATTTATTTAACAAACATGCTCTGGGTGCCGAGTATGCAAACGAACAATGCTAAGCACAGTGTAGGAGTACAAAGGTACCACTGGGAATATGAAGACGAAGAAGCAAAGAGCCTCTCTGCAAACCATGTATCTGATGAGGGGTTAATATCCACAATATATAAGGAACTCCTACAACTCAGCTGCAAAAGACCAAACAACCCAGAAAGCAAAACAAGACGCCAAAACAAAAAGTCTGGGCAAAGGACTTAGACATTTCTCTAAAGAATACATAAAATGGCCAACGGTATATGGAAAGATGCTGAACATCACTGATCATCAGAGACGTGCAAACTGAAACCACAAGGTCAGGCTAACCACCCTCAAGAACACAAAAGATAAATGCCGGCGAGGGTGTGTAGAATCTGAATCCTTGTACACTGCTGGTGGGGATCTGAAATGGAAAACAGGATGGAGGTTCCTCAAAATAATTAAAAATAGAACCACCATATGATCCAACAGTTCCACTTCGGTGTATTTAGCCCAAAAGAATGAAATCAGGATCGCAAAGAGATATCTGCATTCCCATGCTCACTGCAGCGCTGTTCACAATAGCTGAGAAACTGAAACAACCGAAGTGTCTAGAAAATAATGAATGGGTAAAGAAACTGTGCAATATCCATACAATGGAATATTATTCAGGCTTACAAAAGAAGGGACTCTTATTATATGTGCACATGTATGAACCTCGAGGACCTTATGCTAAGCGACATATGCCAGTCACAGAAGGAGAAATACTGCATGATTCCACTTGGATGAGGTTTCTAACATAGTCAAACTCCTAGAAGCTGAGAGTACAAGGGTGGTTTTGCCAGGAGCTGGGAGGAGGAGATGGGGTGGGGAACTGCTGTTCCACAGACAGAGACTTTCTGTGATGTAAGACGAATAAGTCGTAAATATCTGCTACACAATCTTGTACCTACAGTTAATACCATACTTAAAAATTCGTTACAGGATAGATCTCATGTTAAATGTTCTTACTACAGTTAAAAAAATTCAACCCCTCCACCCCCTCCAAAAACACCAAAGTAGAATGTGGTAAGTGCCATGAAGGCAAAGTGCTCACAGGCAGGATGGATGACCTGCAGCTGTGGGAATCAGGAAGTGCCCCGGGGAAGGGAGGGCACACGAAGTGCGAGCTGAAGGACTGGACAGGCACAGATGCGAGGGATACAGGTCTTCAGGCACAGGCAGCGGCATGAACAAAGAAATGAAAGCAAGTAGCAAGATTCTGTTCAAGCACAGGTTCATGATGGCTGAAAACTTAAGCTGGGGTGAGATTATGTAGGGTCCTCGAGTAAGTAAGGTAAAGAATCTATAGTTAAAAATACGGAGAAAAAAAGGACTTGAAGGATGTTAGAATACCTAAAACAAAAAGCAATACAATACAGAAAAAGGCTTGGCTGTCTCACTTATAGGTAAAGGTACATGCCATCTGAGCCATAAACTTTGTGAAATCTATTTTTGAAGTGAGGAGCTTTTAAAAACCCCCTTATTAGCTGTCTGTCGAATTGCTGAGAAGTCAGGTTGCTAGAGAATTGGTGTCTAGCCAGGGTTGCCAGATCTAGCAAATAAAAACAAAGATGCCCAGTTAAATATAAATTTCAGATACAAAATATAATTTTTCAGTATAAGTATATTCCAAATACTGAACGGGACATACTTACACTAAAAATGATTGTTTATTTGAAATTCAAATTTAAATGGGGGTCCTGCATTTTGTCTGGCAACTTAGTTCCAGCTAACTTAATATATTTTTACAACTAATAGAATTTGGAGAAAAGGAGCACTTCTGACCTTTCCTCACATAAATTCTGATAAACCAAACACGTTTCAAATTTGTATAGCACCTGGCCACTAACTGCAATTTACATTAACTACTTAAAAATATGAAAATTTCAAAATGATCTTAATCTTCAGAGTTTAGATTCTCGTACTGTCTATGTATCTTGAGTCTATCAGCTTTCAATTAACTATGCCTGGAAGGACTGCCATAGTGATTTATATCAAAAGAAAAAAGAAACGAAGAATGTGGGTTTCTGATTTATAAGACCTGACTCTATTTCAATCCCATAAAATGAAGAAAACATTAAAATAAAAATAATCATCAAATAAACATACGAAAGCAATAAATGTACAATACATACAAAAAGAGAGGGTGTGCAAACGCTATGGGATTCGTTTACGAAAGAAAGGAGGCCATGGGAAGACTGATCTATGGGAAAATAAAATCAAAGAAAACCTCAGCTCAAAATACAGGCAACAGTAAAAATGTAGATATCTGGCAGGTTAATAGGGGCCAGACCACAAAAGGATTTTAAGACCCTGCTAAGAAGTTTGGATTTTATTTTAAGTGCATGGGGAAGCCAGCTATTGAATGGTTTTAAGTGAGAGAATATCATCATCTGATTTACTGTTTAAAATACCGGGCTAGTTACTGCGAAGGACTGAGGCGTGGGCAAGAATGAATTCAGTGATTAGTTCTACTGCAGTTTTATTTGTACTCTATGGCAGAAGCAAAAGCTAGTTTTAATAACTGAGGTAGAATAATGTACATGAATTCAAGAACTATATGATCAAAAATATATACTTTCATTTAAAGATATAAAAAACTATCTAGATGGGAAGACCTAATATTGTAAAGATGTCACTTCTCTAAAATAATACACAAATTTACTGTAAGCTCAAGCAAAATGTTTAGAGATTTCTTAAAACTAGAAATTAAGAAGCTGGAAAAGCATTTAATTGGAATAGATAGTATGGAAAAGACCATTATAAATTTGAAAAAGTACAATATTAGGGAACGTCCTAATAAATACCAAAGTGTATTATATAACTATGTAACAGTGTAGTTTTGGCATAAGAACTCACAAATAGATTAGTGGAGTAGAAGACTCCAAAATATGACTCATACCTATGGGAAAATCTGTTATTTGATAAAGCAGGTGTTTCGTATCTGTGGAGAACTGACTGGAATTAGGAAATTCTTTGGGAAAAAGTAAAAAGGTAGATCCCTACCTCATACCACTCATAAATAAATAACCAGATGGATTAACGAGCTAAACATTAAAAAAAAAATAACATCTACAAAAGCATTTGAAGAAAATACTAGAGAGTATTAGTTTTAATCTTGGGTAGGAGAAACATAAAACAGATACAAGGAAAAAATTTAAAAACAAAAGCCGTAACAGAAGAGATCAAATGATTTAATCTCATAAAAATGAAAAGCTTTGGTATATAAAAGATACCAGTGGCAAAGTTAAAGGAGACAGAGAAGGCTGAGAGAAAATATTTGCAACACAGATTTAACACACAAAGAACGAAGAATTTATAAAGCATCCCTAGAAATTGTAAATAAAAGAAAATAAATAACCTCTCCCCAAAAAATGCCAAAAAATAGAAAGAGACAATTCCCAGAAGAAACACTGAAAGTTGAGAAACATATGAAAAGATGGTCAACTGCAGCCTCACTAGGAATCAGAGAAACATGAATCAAAACAGGCTACCAGGTGTCAATAAACTGATGGACAAAATATTAAAGATGGAGAGCTCTGAGTGTTGGCCAGTATGCAGAAAAACAGGAACTCTCCTACATGCTGGAAGCATAAGTTTATACTTCTCTAGTTGGTAAAGCAAATTTTACAAGGTAATTTGGCATTATCTATCAAAGTTTAACAGGTGTTCCTTCAAAGGTTAAATAAACACAGAATTATCATATGACCCAGGATTTTCACTCCTGGGAAGATGCTAAAGAAAAATAAAAACATATTCTCACAAACATTTGTACATAAATGTTCCTAACCACATTACTCATCACAACCTTGTTTCCACTTGTCCTTGGGCCAAATGTCCATCAACTGATGAACGAAAAAAGAAAATGTGGTATAAAGCATACAATGAAATATTGTTCAATAAAATGGAGTGAAGTGCTGGTACATGCTAAAACATGGATGAACCTTGAAAACATTATGCTAAGTGAAATAAGCTGGTACGGAAGACCAGATATTAAAGACATGATTCTGTTACCAGAAATGTCCAGAACAGGCAAACCTACAGAGACAGGAAGCAGATTAATGGCTGCTAAGGGTTTTGGGGAAGTCACTGCTAATGGGTTCAAGGGGTATTGCGGAGATGATACAAACATTCTAAAATTGATGTGGTGATGGCTGCACAACTCTTAAGAACATAACTAAAACCAGTGACGTGTACATTTTAAATGGGAGATGTGTAAGGTATGTGAATTACATCTCAATAAATCCACTTAGTTAAAAACAAAAAACAAAAAACCCAGAAGCCTAAATTTTGTTAACATACGTTCTGCTTTTAGGAATCTATCCTACAGGAATACTTGAATTTGAACAGAGAGGTATATACAAAAATGTTCACTGCAGAATTGTTTGTAACAGCCAAAAATGGTAGTACCATCTAAACGTTCATAAAAAATAAACTAGGGGCAAAAGACAAACTGGGGAAAAAATGTTTACTACATATATGACAGATCAAGCATTGATATCCTGTATAAATAAAGGTGAGAAAACTGCCCATTTATCTTTCATTGAAACTTCCTGGCCTTTCCTGGATAAACGCGTAATGTCCATTTTCTTTCCCACTGCCAGATTGATGATTATTGCTAGGAAAAAGCCTAATTATAAGCTTTACTGGTTAGATCCACTCTAAATAATTCTATGTAACCTCATCTCAGCTCTTAATTCTGACTGCACGTTTAAAAACTTCTTTCATAATCCATCTTTATATTCCTTCTTACAGTAGTTGATTCAAACTCTTTCTCTCCTTTATATGCCTCTTTCTGTCCACTCATTCTCAGCAACTTCAAACTCTCAAGAGTTCTCCCAATTCAAATCTTGCATATTTCAAAATGCCTTTTTCTTTTCTCAACACATTCTTTCTTCCTGTTTTAGAAGAAGAAGAACTGTGCATCTTTCCAAGGTCACTGTTACTCTTGACTCCATTTACTCTCTCTCCTATTAAAAGCAGTTCCCTTTCTAACAAACAATTTAGGTGACTTCTATCCCTTAAAACTATACCTGTGTATACCATCTCTTGGCCTTATTTTGACCAGGCAGTGAACTCCTGTTTCCATCCTTTCACCAGCAAAATTTCCTTGCTTACACTGCTAAAATATTTACTCCCTATGATATGGCTTCTATCTCAATTGCTCTTTTAATTGCTAAATTCATAGCCTCCCCATAGCCCTCATTCGCCTTGATTGAGGGATACAGCACAGCTCATTCACTAACTCTGTGTCATGGACAAAAATCTTTGGATTAAATTCTCAATCTCAGCTTCCCTCCATAAATGAGGCAAATAACCACCTCTCAGGGCTACTGTGAAACTTAATAAAATAAACTTCTTCCACATCATCCTACGTATTTATTTTCACACTGAAGACTCTGTTAAGTATAGTTTAAGAGGCTGTATATCAAGATGATTAAGTATGCTGGTTGCAGGGAACCAGACTACTGTGGTTGAAATCCCAGCTCTGCTGTTTACTAAACTGTATGGATGAAGCAAGATACTTAATTCGGTGCCTTACTTTCCTTTATTCTATGACCTTCATAGAGTAGTTATAAGAACGAAGTGAGAAAATGGAAAAAAAAACAGACAGTCATTAAATACTAAGAACAGAGCTTGGCGTTCTTAAGATAATGTGTGTCACTGCTGCATAATGGGCGTTCTTAACAATCGTCAACAGTTGTAACTGCTCTTTAAAGAAAATGAAATACTGAGGAAAAGGATTGTTTTCTGTCACCAAAACATACACAGTGACTTAAAGCTGACTTCCCATGATGTTTCTTTCACGTGTTCATTTATTCATAAACTTTATTTGAAAACCTACTGGTTATTTGTACCTTACCCTCATCTGTCTAATTCATAGCTGAATTCTACAAATTCTACTTTCCTGTAGGCTCTTTCACAGAGGAAGAGTGGTCCAGGAGGAGAATGTACTACGGGGGACTGAGTGCAGGCCTTGGCTATGGTCAAAAGCTGTGTGTGCCTGCCGTTGGACACTGGGCGGATTACTAAATTATCTGAGCCTCAGTTTTCTTACCTGTATATATTGAGGTTGAGAAGATACATATTCAATACATACTGCTTAGCACAAGGTAACTAAATCCTAGTGGCTCTGTTTCTCTTCCTCTGCCATGCCTATTTCATCTCGTTACCTCCCAGCTGTCTTGACTATGTGCTATAGCTTTCGACTTGTCATCCCATCCCATTCCAATGCATTCTACAAGCTGACAGATTAGTGCTCTTATCTTGTGTCTTACGTTATTGCTCTGTTTAAATATCTTCAATGACTCTCTTCGTAACGTCTGCCAGCTAATGTTTAAACTTCTTCAAATCAAGACCCTCTGGGTTCTTACCCAGCCCTACGTTTGCCATCTTCCCTCCCACTGTCTCCTTCACAGAAGCCAATTCTCTTGTCTCCTCAAACCTGGCTGCACATTAAACTCATCTAAGGGTAATTTTAAAATGATCCATGTCCAGACCCCACTACCTAGAAATTCTAATTTGTTTATTTATTCTCAGCTGGGGCCTGAGCACTGACTTGCTCTTAGGCACCCTAAGTGATAACACAGGGTCGGGATTAAGATGCACTGCTCTAATCAGATTCATCTGTCTCCCTGTTCCTAGAGACACAACCTATATTTTTCCCTCTCTCTCATTCCACGTGGCCCCATTAAAAGGGTAACTCTTACTTTATGGCTCTCCACCTATCCCAAAGGTTTTCTCCTTCCCCTGAATTGTATAACACTTTATTTCAACATGCTTCATTTTACCTCGCACTATAGTTATTTGTGTGCATGTTCCTGTTTTCCTCTTTTGAGGGAAAGCCAAGTTCTTCCCATGGGCCAGCTGAGGCATTTTAGAAATTTAATCTTAGTCTTTACAATCTAACAACCCTCTGAGGAAGATATTACCTCCCTATTAGCCAAGAGAAGTAAAGCAGCTCGCCTAAAGATTTATAAAACTAGTAACTCTTTAATTATAATTTTTCTTTGTATATTACATATATCACAACCTCCTCCCATGTTGTCAGACAGAAAAATATCTAATAAATGCTGAATGAATGTATGGAATTTTATTTTAAGTTTGGTGACTGAAATCAGATTCAACCTTAAGTCAACATTCCTAACGATTAAGGGAAAATGCAAGAAATATACCCCGCCTATTTTCTTTTCCAAGATAATTATTTCAAAGTTATTGCTTAGTTTTGATATTTAAACTATACTTTTAAAAAAATCCACAGCAAGACAACAGCTTTGAAAGCTAATATTTCAAGAAACAGAAAAGGATGAATTAGTACACATCAAGAACCTAAACTGGAATAATTGACCAATATCCTGTAAAGGAAGTACACAGCATGAAGAAGAGCCTATGGGAGACTTGAGAGACTGACATGCCTTTAACCAGGAGGATTAAATACTTTCAGCTATCAATCAGAATGAGGGCTCAAGAATAGGATGGGTGATGGGCTCAATTACCAAAAAAAAAAAAAAAAAATAGAGCAAGATAACCTGGCTACTTTTTCTGTCAGTGAATTTTACCAGAAATCACCTAAATTAGGTTCTCATCCTAACCTCATCACTCAGATAATTTTGCATATATTATCTAACGTAGGAAGGAAGGGTAGCTCTTAAATTTCTTAAACAGTAAAATGAAGGGCTGGATTGTGTTAAGGTGCTTTTTAATTTTGAAATTCATTAATTTTTACTGATTTTTTTCCCCATAATATTGTATTCTTTCATGTTTCTGTTAACTATGAGTCTTTCTAAAATTTGAGAGAACTTCAAATTTAAGATCAAGATTCACTCATTTAAATGGGAGCAAAAAGCAGTAACTATTATTTTCTCAATCATAATCTTTGCTTCTGTCATTTGGTGACAGTTTTATCTAACTATAGAAGAAAAAATAAATTTCCCTGTGAACCATAGGAGCCATGATGCTTTCTGTTCTGTACCACATACTTCAAGAGGAGGTACACGGCAGTTACTCAGTAGAAATGAAAGCAGGGTGACTGAGTAAGAACAAACCAAAGGGAATCTCTTCGGGGCTGTGTGTCAGCCCTGCCTACTGGATGGCCTGGCCAAAGGGGTTTCATGCCAACATCCCTGGCAACAACATGAGGCTACAGGCAAGAAATGATGAAGGTCAGAAATGGAGGCGATGGTGGTTTAAAATGCTCGGATAACCTTAAATGTGCCCCACATTTTAAAGGAAATTACAAACATTAAAAGTAATACAGGAAAAAACCCACTAGTCTCTTAAAGCAAATATTTCAAATCACAATACTTGTAATTCTCAATTTCAAGCAAAATGCAACAGTGTTCCAGACTCACAGATACCACTGGATAAATATGTACTAACTTTACGTATACTAAGAGGACTATTTATTACTTTTTCTAAAGAAGTCCTACAATCCTAGTTTTATACTAGAGAAAACTAAAGGCTTGAGAAGTAACTTGACTCAAGTCATACACTTGGGATTTGAACCCAAGTTTGTCTGCCTCCAAAGTCTATGCTCTTCACGTTACAGCACCTTGAAAACTGTAAGGGATTCTCCTATAACAAAGCATTTATCTTAACCTCTAAGTAATGCAGAGCCACTAAACAGATTAATTAACCATCAACTGTATTCTAGTGAAATATTAATCATAAACGAGATAAACACAATGAAGAACATACTTACTCATTCCTGAGCATTCTCTATCACCGTCCCATACGTTAGAAACTGCGTGTCCCGTTAGAAGGAGGTTAATTAAACTTTGGCTATTAATAAAAATTAAAAAGTAATTAAAATATGAATACACTAATTTTCAAAACAAATGATTCCTAAGGTAAGGCATAAAATAATGACTTTTTACATTAAATTATATTGTTTAGAAAACCAAGTTAGAGAGAAACCTTATAGTTCTCATTTTATGTACTTTGCCGAACAACCACCTTGCTAAATGTGTCACTTGCTGTATCACCGCAATCGTATCCATTGTTCTACATGTGCATATAAACTTAACAACTTTATCCAAGACATCGTATTTAAATGGATGGAAAAAAAATGATACTTAGACTAACACTTTACTGAATATTTATAATCGCCTTAAAAAATACAGATGTAATTGTAAAATTTGTGTTTGATGGAAGATACGTGAATTTTAACCTCTGAGGCAGAAAGATCTCAAGAAAAGGACTTATGTTTTAGAGTGAGTTAACAATCGATCACTGTGTTATTAATTTTACTAGAAATAGCTATAAAGAGCTTGAGAGGGAGGGTATTCTCAGAGAAAAATAAATAAAAAATTTTTTTCACATTTACAAATAAGGGTATACTTATTTCTAAGTCGAAATGAGTAAATTTCATCTATTAGAAAATTTCAGGAACAGAATATTAAGCAGAATTTGTTAAAATATCCCCAGTGTCATCTTAAAACAAAATATTTCCTATAATAAATCCAATGCACACATAAACCTAAAGTGGAAATTAACACTTCACACCTAAAGCAAACACTGCATAAAGCATAAGACTGCTCAAGTTCATAGACTTTATGCTGCTAGCACTGACGGACAAAATTATCTGACCCAGTAGTGTTTTATCTTAGGTCAAGTCCCTAAAAACCGAAGTCCCTATGAGGAAATAATAGATTTTAGTTAATTACCTGCCATGTCCATACACAGGATCTATCAAAGGTTCACTTGAATCTTCAATTTCATTTTTTATGTTTTCAATGCCCTAAAGAAACCAAGAATTCATTGGCTTATTTTAAAAACTAAAAATGAAAATTATGGTAGTTTAAAAACTGATCAATTTATACTATACATTAATAAAACACAATTACTTAATTAACTTTTCTCCCAAAGAATTACCCAGATTTGAAATGGGGGGGGTGCATTTGAGATGATAATGGTGAGTAGTAGTCAGTCTAAGAATCTTTTATTTTCTTCCATGGGCTGTACATAAGAACACACGTAACAGATCCAGTGTTGGTATGTGGGTTAAAGGGGTAGAGAGAGAAAAAGAATGTTTAAGCTTCAAGAGGAGGGAGGAGAAAATTATTGTATCTGAAAGTTAACACTCACTTAACTTCAGGTGAAACTGTATTCAAACCTAATATACCTGCTAAGGCGTCTGATGTATTTTCTTAGATCATTAAAAAAACTTACTGGCACTAAATACATACACACATGAATGCTAATAAAGATATGAATTTAAATACACAAAAGGTATATCTGGTACATAAGAAGATGGAAGGTTTGCTTCTGATTGTGTGTTCTTACATATTGGTAATTCAAACGTGCACTGACAAAATGAAATGTAGACTAGGGGGGCAGGAAGCTTCCTATTTTTCCTGAAAGCCAATTTTCAGATATTTTTAACCCCCCAAAAGAGCATCCAAATCCCTGAAGTCTAGATACTGGATAAGTACAAGAAGAGCTAGGCATTTTAACTCCATCAATTCCAAAATGACAAAGATAAACTGCCATTCATTGTGCTATTCACCTAACTTTAACCTTTGGTTCTATCTGATAACAGGCCATTTCTAAGAATTAAAGAGATGATAATCAATAATCAAAATAGTAATGATTGTGTAAATATTACAGAAGGATACAAAAAAGTGTGAGATCTTGCACTGGCCTTCTTTGTATACAACTACACAAAACAGACTATGATACAGCCATGATGAATAATACGAACAAATGACATAATCACTGGGGAGAAAGGGCTCATCATTTTAAAGACCAGCTCAAGGAGAACAACTAGACATGATGGTTTTATTGGCTGTAAAGGACAAGGGACAGAGGAGGCATCAAAATTTTTGAGCATAAAAAATTGGGAGAATACTGAACGGTCACGATGAACTCATAAGAAACCAGTCATCTTAGATACCTCCATGACTGCCGTTCCCCAACTGCTAATGAACTACCAAGTACTTTAAGTTCTTTCTCTTAAATATTCTCCTAAATGTGTTGAAATTTCTAAGTTTAAAACATGCTCCTTTCCTTTTCCATGGTCACTGCTCTGGCTTAGGTTCACCTATTTCAGTAACTACTTTTCCATTTTTTCCTGACTCTAGTCTTGTACTCCACACACCAACGCCCTCCAGTACAACTCTGATACCAATTTAAAGAATCTTTTATCAACAAAAAGATCTCATTACCCCATTGTTCACAATTTTTGTTTTGTTCTAAGTTTGGCCACATGAAAGGAAATCTTAAGTATTTCTGCACAGTATACAAGGATCTTCATATTCTGAGTCTTTTCTACGTAAATGCCCAGTCTCATCTTCCACAATTGCCTTTCTGGTATATTATGCTACACTAATACTGAACTACTTAGAGTTTCCCAAATGTGTGTTATATCCCCAATTATAAAGGCATAATCGTATGCCTTTATACTTGCAGTTCCTACAGCTTGGAATATCTTCCCACAGCAATTCCGTCCAGAAAACTTCTCCTCATCCATCAAATGATCCCTACAATACAAGGTCTGCCCTTGACCTCACCAAATGAACTTTGGCATCCCTTCACCTATTTCCCACCATGCTTTGTGCATGCAACAAACAAATAACACCAAAACACACTGCCATGATGGAAGTAACTGTTAATGTGCCCACTTTTTTTTGTTTGTTTACAACACTGAAGAGGAATGATTTAAAAAAACTGTATCCCATATTATAAGTTTAGTTCCTAGCACAGAGTCAATGCCCAATAAATATTTGTCAAATGAATGAAGTCTGATTTCAGATACAGCAAATCTAGCAGTCTAACTGAGACTTAACAGGCTGCTAGAGATGTGAGGTTGGCATTTGGGGAAAAGGGTAGGACTGGAAGTGTTCGTGTTGGAATTAACCACATAAAGGTAAGCTGAGAAAATAAAAGAGGTAAACAACAGGAAAAGATGGAAATGAAGCTATAAGCAAAAATGTAATTATGAGGCATTACAGAAAGAGAACTAGTGATGTATCAGGTAAGTTAAGAAGGGAGTGGGGTTTAGAAAGAGCTTCCAGAAGGGGTTAAGGGGTCAAGTGCCAGAAACTGCTAATATTAAAGAAAATAAAATTCCAAAGAACTGACTGTTCTTCATAATTAGAACATTACTGATAATCTCCGCAGTCCAGAAGATCATGGGTGAAAGCTGGAAAGTGGTTAAGTAACAGATGAGTGAAGAAAGAGAAGTCAATTCTTCATTATCAGCATAAGAGATTTTAATTCTGAGATTTAGAAACAACATGAAGAATAAAATTTCTCTTCACCTCAGGAAAAATACTAAACTCAAACTAATAAAAAACAGAAGAAGTATCTTCTTCAACAAACCTTTGTCAGTAACACAGAATACAGAAAAAGCAATACTCCAAATTTGTTTCCCCACACTGAATACTGGTCCAAGACAGCATCTTTTAATTCTGATAAACTTCTGAATGATCTTTTTCTGGGGAGGGGGAAAAGAATTAAGTATTAACAACATGATGAGACTGACTACATTCATAAATAGGAAAAATTTTTAATTGTCTTCTACATTAAAATGCATACATACAAATAGGAGATTTTTGTAAGCATCAAATTTTCAAATACAGATTTAGCCATTAAAGGCAAAAGCTACTGCTGACAACTGTCACTATCTATAATAGATACCATTAAAATAGAATGCCTACGTAGTAGGGACCTCTTCATCTCTTAGGCGAACTGTCTGGCAACAACTTCTTCAATGATCATACAGTTATTTAAGGAATGAGGTGGCCATCTTCTAGGATACGGTTAAGAACAAAGAAAACTTGACTTTTTAAAGCCTGAAAATTATTTAACAAATATCTGAACACCAAAGATAAGGTGTACATTTGTGGCTTCTGTTAACATAATGTTATATTTCAAATCAAACGCCACCCGTAATTCTATCAACATAGTTATCCCTTACCTTTTATTTTATAACAAAAAATTTAAATACTCTGATGAAAATATGGCGCTTTTAATGAAAATTATAGAAAGCGTATTTTGGCAAACAATAAATAATAATGCAAATATTTATCACACTTGAAATCTTTATATTCAGTCAGACAGAAACATTAAGCTAAAATGATTTTTTCATTATAATGATGAAAAAGCTTTTAATGTTATGAAAGGGTATATTTCCATAGTTAATTTGGGAATCAGAATATTTTAAGTACACATTTACAAATTATTTTTTTTTGAAATCGGAAAACAAATTAATCCTCAAGCATACAAATCTAACTACCTTTCCACAGTACGAACAGACTTAAAATGGCAATGTGTCCAGAAGGTAAGTATTTTAAATGTTCCAACGTTACTTACTGAATTAATGCATGAAATCGCTCAAAGCCAAGCTCTTCGACAGCCAAGGCAGCTATACATAAAAGACACTTTTCAGCACTACACATGGCAAATAAATGACACAAGATACACACAGCAGGCTGTAAATACTTTCAAGCAATTAAGTTTCCCTCTTTCCTTACTCCCTTAAAGTTCTCAGTTTATTTTCAACTTTACTGTAACATAAATTTACACTTCAACATCTTAGTTACCATGATTATAACTAAAATGGATTTAATACTGAGGATGGAGAAGGGTGATTAAATAATAAACATTTCTTTTTTAATTCAGTTGTGCTGAAATCGTTAAAATATGAGAAATTACTGACAATCATAGTGCTTCACACATAGCTGTAATGTGTCCTGCGCTTTAAATAATCTTTCAATTCATAGCGCCAAGTAAAATCCTCATAGCTAACCTTCCTCCTACATAATATAAAATCTTTAGGCTTGATGCTTAATTATTAAACAGATGTATATAAAAAGGCAGAGCACTTTGAAAGTACACAGGTTCAACGACAGCTATAAGTTTGTTTCCGCATTTATTTGTATAACTGTTGGGAAGTTTTCAGTAACTTATTTAGATTACGTTTATTAATACAGTACAATTATAAGTTTTTAAGAAATCAAAGGTAAAGTTTACTTAACACTTTTCTAAGTGCCAGGCCCCTTTCTAAATGCTCTACGGGCCTTAACCTCATTTAATCCTCAAACAACCCTATTACCCCATTTTACAGAGGAGGAACCTGAAGCCCACAGAAGAATCCTCCCAAGAGCACAAAGCAATAAACAGCAGAGCTGAGATCCGAACCCAGATAGTCTCAGCTGCCCAAAGATGAAGTCTTTAAAGATATCCTACACGGATCAAAATGCCTACTCTCATTTATCACAATGAACAATTTCATATATATTTTATACAGTAAATCTTGGTACTTTCAAATATTAATTCTCACTAGAGAACTGAATTGATTCGTTATGAAATCAAAATTAAAATTTTGATTTACAATGTAAAATGTCACATTATTCTAGCCTTCCAAAGTCCAGTTTTAATTTTCAAATGTTTCAAATTACTTTTTTAAATCTTTAAAAGTCCAAAAGGATTAATTTAAATAATCTTTTGATTTGTGTGTGGGAAACAAACTGAAATTGAACCTGAATATTCACTACTGCAAACGAGTGTGCATTACCAAAAGCCAAAACTACACACCACACAAGCCAATGAAATTAACGTTTGTACAGAATGTAATACTGACAAGGAGGAAAACAGTTCATGTTTAAAATTTCAGGATAAAATAAAAATTCTACCTAATCTTTGCCAAACTGTAATTGTTCTGCAGTGCCTGATTATCTGAATCATTTTCCTGGGTATATACCATGAAAGTTGACATCAAGATAGTGATTTAGAGAAAAGAGGCAAGCAAAATAAAAAGCTTAGCAGGCAGGATGGTGGAAAAATATAACACAAGAAAAAGAACAGAGCTGGGAATAAAGGAAGGAACAGGTAAAACAGATTGTTATATGGAATAAAATTTTTAATATAAGTTCATTTAATTGTCAACATCTAAGGTGAATTTTCAAATTTTCAGTTACCAAAACTTTTCAAATTTATACCACATTAAAAACGAATATAAAATACAGTTTCATTTCATGTCCATTTTTAAAATGAGACAAAGTAAATTGGAAAATTACTGACCTATGTTTTTTGGAGGGGAATTCAATATAATATGCCCACCTAAATTAATTACTGAAGTGCCAAAGTTAATGAATCATGAGGCCATTTAACCTAAAGCTATGTAACCTCTCAACACAGAAATGTACAGCGCATCCCAGGGAGCACACAGTATACTAAGATACTAATGAAAAATGTTACAAGAAAAGATCTTACTATTTTCTTACAAATTAATACGCAGACCAGTTTTAAGCGCATATTCTTTAAAACCACTTCTAACTAGTTCAATTATTCCTATTAAAATTTTAGTATCTTAAACAACACTTTTAACCATGCTTACATGCAAGCCAGTAAAACCTGGAAAGTATTTTAAAACCAGTGTCAATGACACATTTTTTGACTATCAACCTTGTGAATACTTTCCACTTGTTTTCTTCAATTGTCATTATCAACTCTAAAAATATATTAAATTCTCTTTGAAAGGCTATGTTTGAAAGGCCTGAAAAGGAAATGCCATTCAACTGTTTAAATTTTAAAAATTCTTCCTTGCAAATGTACTATTAGTAGAACCTGCCACTGTAACTGCAAAGGTGAGAGAGAGAAGGCGCTGGCATCACAGAGATGGTTCAGCTCAAGGAGGCAATGTGCCTCACAATCCCACCAGGAAAGCCAGGTGTGCGTCTCAAGCAACTGAAATCTACTTTCTAGAAACTGGGTGTCTCGTTTCTCTAAAAACAAGTTCCGCAGAGATGACAGTTAATGGATTGCACCACAGGTAGATTAAGTCACTTATTCAATATAAGCACCTGGAACTACCAATTATCAAAAGCAACCTACTGGCAAGTTAATTCCTGCAAAGAAAACCAGAAAAGCAACTCTTTTTATCTAGTTTCTGTACCATCAGAAGTCTCCATTTTACTAGCTCATTTTGGCAGTTTTTAGGTCAACTATGTAAGAATTTTCAAATACTGAAGACCATAGAATTCTTGTGAATGAGAACAGCTGTTATTTAATTTATCTTAAAGAGAAATCTTCAAAGTATGAAAAACTTAAATGAATGCAAAATTAAAACTCATAATTAAAACTATCTTAAAATAATTCATCCATAGTAACCATGTCCAAAAAGTTCAGGAGGAAAAGAAACAACATGTAGTGAAGAAAAACGTCCCCTTCTTTGCTTTAGGAAACAACTAAAGATATTTAAGACATTTTCTAACGTTAAAAAAAAAAAAATCTCCTTTTTCCCCAATACCAGAGAAAACATTAAGGTATTTGAAATGAAAGAATATAGAAACATGTTATTTAAGCTTTCTAAACGAGAGTTCCAGAGCTCAAAAGTGATTGTCATCAAGCAGAAGTTAACTAGAAATTTTACCTAAGTTTATTTTTAGAGATGTATTTCCTGTTTTTTCAAAAATGAAAGAAAAAATAAACAATGTAACATCCTCTAGTTAATTAAAATAATCAAAAGGGAAATGAAAAATACTAACAAAGCTCATGAATTAAGCTTAGGCTAAAAAAGAGACCTTATAAAATGTTTAAAGCTTTTTTCCTTTAAAATTTTCAATAGTTTTATTTAAACAAACATACAAGAAATTACTTCAGGAAATCGAAGTGTATCTTACAAGAATGGTCCACTTGGCAACTAGACTGTGCAGGACTCCCAGGAAGACCAGCAGTCTCCTCAGCCGTCTTTCCTCTTAACCATGAAGCCAAGCAGTACGGTCCAGAGTCGCTACAACAAGCACTTTCTAAAATAGCACATAAGGTGTGACAAAGGAGTTCCTTCCGCTCTCCCTCTAAAAATAACCAAAGGGTAAGTTATAACGGTTGTCTGTAGGGAAAAAAAATCCTGTCATAAATAACAATATTAAGAATGCATTAATTTAATGGTGAAAATCAAGCATTTTTAGTGGAGGAAAAATCCATAAACCACTGATCTTAAACTACAGTTCAGAAAAATGTGCTTGAGGGTTAAAATGTCACCTCTGTTAAATATTTCCATTAATGAGAAAAAGAATCCTGGAAAATGCAGAATTAAACATAAGGAGAAAGAATATGCTACGTGGAATAACCTGATACTGATCGTCCCTTTCTTAGGCTGCAAATGGAGCCTTTCAGCCATGAGGATTCCTTTACTGTAGAACCAGGCCAGCGTATGGGCCTGCTGAGACCTCTGTTTTTCCCCATTTCCGAATTACTCTAACGTCTTTAATCTCCCAGTCCCACAGGGGTAAGGATAATAAGAGAACACACCGTCAGCACACACAATACCACCATCCGTTACATTAGCAGAGGCCACAGCGCTTATGCTGCATAATACAGAAACCACCGATACTGTATTGCAGCGATTTGAGCATTAGACATTTACAGAAAATAGCACAAATGCACAATTTCTTCCTGAACCTTAGCCACCCTCCCCCTTTCAAGAAGTATTAATCTTCAGAAGTAGTACCATTTTCTGAAACTTTCAAACAAAGGGGATAAGACGTATACACATCCTATGTAAAATTTTATGCCGAAACAAGCTTTCTCTCTCTCCTAATTAAAAGTTCTTTAAAGACAGGAACTGTGCCATTCACCCTCTAGCCACCAGAGCGTTTACGACATTTACGACAATGCTACATAATTTTTTTATCCATATGAATATATTTCTGTGCAAGGAATATTATAAATTTTATTAATAAAATCTTCATGTTAATAACAGTATTTTTTGAATAGTTTCTTCTCTCCTCAAATTTATTTTGCATTTTGGCTATTAATTAAAAATACATGACAGTGACACTTTTAACTCAAGTTCACAACCACTAGTAGAGTCTACCTGCATGGTTTGGAATGGAAGCTGTTTTGCCCTTATATACAAAACTGCAATTATAATATATCCCACCTTCTTTCAGCGGTTACTGTGAGTTCACATAAAACTGTGCAAGTGAAGGAAATATTTTTGTAAACTGTCAAGCAGGATGCAAATGTCTGTTATTATCAGGTAGCACATACAGTTCTCCGATTTAATCATATTGCAGAAGCCATGAAAGCTTCATTTGCAATTTAATTCAGAATTACTTGAGGTATTATCTGAATTGTGTAAGGCGTTATACTAAAAGATGCAGGAATACAAAGATAATTCTGACTTTTTGCTCAAAGCTAAATAAGACAAAACAAACATAAATGACTATCCTTATAGTATGCTATCATTTAACAGTTCAGGGAAATGCCCCAAAGGATTTTTCCCTTAGTGTAATATCCTGTCTTATACCTCTTAGGAAAGACAAATTTGGAAATATACGTTTTAAAATTTGGAGTCATCCATGAAACTTTCTGAGACATTTAAAAAGTAAATCTCACGAAAAAGTAACCCACTGATAGTTTACTTTTTAAGACAGATAATTTCAACTAAATTACTGCCAATGAACACTGAACTTCTATAAAATAGAAGATGGAGTAAAAGTTGATAAAAGACAGCTATCATACCTTGGCAATCCCTCCAAGAAGACTTCTCAGAAGAAAACAGGAGCTTCTTCAAAAGAAATGCCTTTATACAATTAAAGCAATAATTATTAGAATGTATTATAAACATACCTTATATCATTCTTTTATTTTAAAATGGAAAATAAAACTAATTTGCACCTCCTTTCTGATCTTTTGAATAGTGCTATAAAAATTTCAAATGGCTTCCCTTCACGTTCAAGAGTAACTGAGCATAATTACTTACTCAGAATATACTACTATAAGCTTGATTCTACATCCATACAATTCTTCCTCCTTTATAATACATATTTTCTGTCAAAGAGAAAAATTGACTCAAAATATAATAACCACATAACTGGAAAGTTAAAGAAATTTACTGCTCCATTCACAGAGTGAAGGCCCTTTAGACCAGGAAAAAAATCCATATTTCTCTTTGATTCCTTAGAGGAAAAGAAATCTAAATACAAAAGTGGTTCTGCTCTCCTAGCTCTGATTTATGACACAAGATGACCAAGGTGTGGGTCATCACTTTGTTATGAGGAGTCCTAACTTCCTGGTTTAACTCATAAAGCTTTAAGATTCCAAAGAAAAAACAAACTCATTTCTAACCTTTCCTTAAGTGAGCCAACTATGTTACATCGGTGATTTGATAGATAACAGTTCAGTGTGTAACAGTGTTTCCTTCTCAAAGTGTAGCTCAAGGACTATTTGCATCCTAGTCACCTGACCTGTTTATTTAAAAGGCAGATTCTGACACTCCACCTATTTTATCTCTAGGGGGCAGATTCAAGAAAAAAGAGGTTACTATGGTGATTCTTACTCACAGGTGTTTGAAAACAGTAGTATTCAGATAAGAGGACTGCTTATAGTCAGACAGACCTAGATTTGAATCCTGGTTTCATTACTTTACTAATTAAAAATAATAATAGCACAAACTTTAAAAGGTTGTAGTGAGGATTATATGAGATAAACTATTAATACACTTAGCACAGTACCTGGTACCTAATAAGCAATCAATTCAAAGTATTTTAACAAAAAAATAAGTAACGTTCTGTAATATTCACGTTGAAATAAAATCTACAAATACTACAGTGATTCCCCCCACCCACCCAATAACAAAAGCCATAAAACTAATATAACTACACTTGAAAATTTTGGAATGGTGAGGTGGGACAACCATTATTTCAACACTAATAGAACCACCATTAGCATTTTGATATACTTCCTTCCAGTCTTCCTTTCATACCTGTTTTAAATTTTATTTTAAGTGAGAAGCATAATGGGTACGTGATTGTTTTCCACTTTTCTGTTTTCCCACACAATTCATAACTTTAACTCTTAATCTCTAAATGTCTATTCAAGCTATTAAAATTTATTTAAACATTAGTCCATGTTTAAACTACATTACTGTGCATTACATTGTTTGCAATTTTTTTATACTATAAAATATATAATATATATAAAAATATATGTTTTATATATATATAAATATATATAAAATATATCTGGACTTGCTCTAAAAAAAGCTTCTTCTTGAATACAACCTTTTCCATATTAAGGATTATTTCTTTAGGAAAGATCCACAGAAGTACAATTATTCTCATCAAAGAATCTGCATTATCATGGTTCCAATTATAACGTAAAATTCCTTCCCTAGGTCGAAGTACCAATTTGTACTACATAGAGGTATCTGAGTATGCCAGCATCACCCTACCCTTATATGCACTGCCAATTATTTTATATCTAAAGATTAGAAAGAGTAAGCAATAGAATCTAGTTAAAGTTTTATTTGTACTTTCTTGGATTCCTAGCGAGGTTGGACATCTCGATTCTTTGGTTGTCCAGCATCATACCACCTGTCATGATTGCATACACTTGCCCGTTTCACCTCTGAGGTTTCAGTGTTTTTCTAACCAATTTGTAGCTCTCTGTGTAAGAAAGACACTGATTTATTGCTAATATTACCTCACATTTTTTTCTGAGCCTGGAACTCATCTTTTATCTTAGTTGGTAATGCATTATTTTCAGCTTTCTGTGATTAAGTATTATATCAAGAATAAACTTGGTATATGCTACAAATGACCTAAATTCAGTTTTTCCCCTCAAATTATCAACCAGTCCTATCAGTGACACTTAGTAAACATTTTATTTCACCACTGATTTATATTCCTTCTTATCATGGTATGTGATTAGTTCTTGGTAAATTATTATATGTAATGTGGTCCACTACTGTATTATCTATCGGGTTCCATAATATGCCTATTCTTCTAGCAAAAGTGTCATGTTCTAGTTTATATAGTTTAAAAAAGTTTTAATACCTGGACTCGCACATTTCCCTTCATCACTCTTGGTAATTTAGTTTTGACTTTTACATTGAAATATTAATATAAACAAAATTCTTCTATGAATGAAAACATTTATATGACTATGAAGCTAAATTACTACCTCAAAGATACATCACAGTTTTGAACATTACAATTAACCCTTGTTACACAGCAACCCCATTTGTAAAAATAACTACCATTTTGGAAATATACTAAATTTTATAAACATGAAACTGCTGTGGTTTACTTTGATTTAACTATATTCAAAGACTTGCAATAAAGACCCTAAGGGTATTATTATTATGGTCCAAGAGGGTCTATGTTAATATAATCTAACATGCATATGAACAGGACAAGTAATCTTCAAATTCAGGGAAGATTCCTACTAGCAACCAAAATCTGTCTCCATTACTCAAAATAACAGCCTCATAACTAATTTATAGTTAAATTTTATTCTTTATACTCTGTAATCCCCAGGCAAAGCTCAAACATTCAAGTTTTTCTTAAATTTTTTTGGTAAATCTACTAATGAAAAAAATGTATCAACTTTACTCTTCAAAGAAATAAAACAACGACCTACAAAGGATATATTTTAGAATGAACCATAAAGGAAAACTTTTTTTCTCCTTCAGAAAATACATTTTAAATTTAATAATGTAAGTGTATGGAGTATAAGGTTTGAGAGACAAATTTACTTTGCAGCTAACAGTTCAGGAATGCATTCTTTATGCCCAATGAATAATAAATACCACATTAAATATGTATTTTCAAAATGTGCTGATTAAAACAAACAATAAATTCAAGCTTCTTTTATAACAGTTCTAAAGTTATACTCCTGTTTAGACATTGTAAATATTATAGCAAACTGAAAATTCAATTCTCCATTTTAATAACGTAATGGTTTATAGCAAATCAGCCTCTGAATTTCAAACAATGCAACACATAAAGATTCAAAATCAAATACATACATTGAGATTCACTCTACCTTTTGCCCAAAGAAAAAATCTTTTTTTTATTTTGGGGATTGTTTGAAATTGGTTGCTACGAATTTTATTTTAAAGACCAAAGCTAGAGCCTAAAACAGTATATACTGTCAACTTATTTTAAAATTTGATAAAGTTTTAGGCCATGAAAATATTAATGCATCTTCAACTTTTTAGAAAAACCGTTTTTAAAGATAGAACAAATGTAAATAGTACCACTGCTACGGTGTCACTATCTTTGGCATAAAATGTTATTACTCAACAGATCACTGTATAAGAAAGATGCCATGATCATTAAGTCCAAATTTTCTGAAAGTCAGAGAACACCTACTATGTTTTCTTGAAAATAAAGACGGCCAAATGGCTATTGCTGTGTAACCTACTCATGTTCTGAAATCATTTTTATTTTGGATATTTAAAGCAATTTACAAGAACAAAAGTTAAGAGGTAACTGATCATGCCTCATGATTACAGAGTACAGGTATTAGAAAACAGAAAGTAAAGCATGAAACGTTTGAGCACGTCCCTCTAAGGAGTTGGTAAAGTAGCAGTCTATGTTACCTGAACGGGTGCAATAACAGCACAGGGGCCACCTTCAAACTGTTCTAATGCAGATCCCTCTGATTCACTAAACACAAACCCTAAAAATGAAAGCAAGTAGCAAAGATTAAAAATGTAATTCAAGTAGTAGCTAAAAGAATTTTTAATGTACTTTGCTTTGAGAAAGATCACTTATCACAACAGCAAAATATCCTCAAGTCAGTCAAGTGCAGTGGTTCTTAACTTTTTGGAGGATAAAGGAGCTCTTTGAAAAAAGATATGGAACCTAGGCTCCCTGCCAAATGCACATAAACACACACACACACACACACACAATTTTGCATCCAGGGACCCCACTAAGTGGACCAGAGAGATAAAGTGTGGCCTTCAGTAAAAGGACACTAAATCTGATTTTTAAATAATTTACTGAAAGGAAGATTAGACAGTCTACATACTGAATTTAAACAGATATTTTAGGACCCTTTTCAGAAAGTATCTTTTTTAGTTTCAATCTTTGAGTCACATTCTCTAAGCTAAAAATTAAAGAACATCATACACAGTGCATGTGGCCATATTGGTTCTATCTTAATTTAAACACTACCCAACTAGCACTGACTGAGTATCTAGTACAAGTTCCCACAGAGAGCACCGACACACTGCAGAGAGCTTGGGGCCGGAAGTCAGGAGAAGTGAGTTACTATCTGTATAAGCTTCAGGAAATCATTTCACCTCCCTAGGCCTCAGTGTACTTAGCTTTAAAATGATCACTTCCAATTCCAACATGCTAGGAATGTGTGAAATTTCACTAATGGTCATAATTCTGTCATTTATTTAACAAACATTTAATGACCCTGAGATACTATACCAAGCATCTACGATACATAAATGACGTGAACGACAAAGTCCCTAGTCTGGAGAAGCCAACAGTCCAGGTGAAGACAGACATCTGAACAAATAATTACTAAGATGAAGGGATAAACGAATGTTGTAACAGAAGTATGAAGTGTTGAGGATACACAAAGTAGTGACTTGATCTGAGTCAAGTCATACCAGCTAACTTCAAGGCTGACCTTGAACAGAAATTTATCAGAGAGGCAAGGGTGGCAGAATGACTTTCAGGTAAAGAAAATACCTTTATTAAAAGAAAGAGGTTTCGTAAGAGCAGGACAAGTTTATGGATCAGAGGGAACGTTAATGCAGCCAAAGGGCAGTATGGAGGCACACGGGAGAGATGGGAAAGGGGAGGAGGGAGAGCTGAAAGGATGTTAATACTGGGGAGGGCCACACCATGACAAGTACTAATTAAAGGAGTAATACAATCATACTGGTATTTTTTTCTTTTTTAAAGGACCAGAATGGGGAAGAGACCATTTCAACACACCTATACAGTGCCAAACTAATAAAAGAAACTTAAGTGTGGAGGGAAGACACTATATCCAAACAGTATTTCTAAGGTAAAAATTAATATTTGATGAATATGTGCAAGTGGGGAAAGGCTTGGGACATAAGAAATTAGAACTGACTGAAGTTTCTAGCTTGAGACACTAGATAGCAGGACAGATAAGAAACAGTATGAAGCTTCCCATTCCATCCCACTTCCTCTCTCTTTACCCTTCAATCTCTCTCAAACAGTATTTAAACGTATCTCACATATTTAAAAACAAAAAAAAATTCTCTTCAAGATTCTACCAAAAGGTCCTTGGTATTTACCCAAAGGAGTTGAAAACTTATGTCCACACACAAAAACCTACACACGTTGTTTACTGCACCTTTATTCCTAATTGCCAAAACTTGCAAGCAGCCAAGATGTCCTTCAGTAGGTGAATGGATAAATAGTACATATTATTCAGCATTTAAAAAATATTAGCTTGCAAGTTGTGAAAAGACATGGAGGAAACTTAATTACATATTACTAAGTGAAAGAAACCAATCTGAAAAGGCTACATACCATATGATTCTAACCATACGACAGTCTGAAAAAGGCAAAACTATGCAGACAGTAAAAAGATCAGTGGCTGCCAAGAGGAGGGGAGTGGGTGAAGGGTTGAACAGACAAGGCACAGAGGATTTTTAGGACAGTGAAAATACTCTGCTCTTATAATGATGGATACATTCCATTGCACATTTGTCTCGACCCACAGGATGTGCCGCACCAAGAATGAAAACTGTGGACTTTGGGTGATAATGACAAGTCCACGCAGGTTCAAAACTGTAATAACCAACGTACTACTCTGGTGGGGGACACTGACAGTGGGGTGTGGGGCTGTGCATGTTGAGGGAGCAGGAGGTATGTGGGAAATCTCTGTATCTTGCCCACAGTTTTGCTGTGAACCTAAGATTGTTCTAAAAAGTAAAGTCTTAATTTAAAAAATCATTTGACCGTAGAAACAAGAACCACCTTCCACCCAAAACTCCAAACACCACTCTCTCAAAGCCCACCTACTTGTCTACATGCACTGCCTCAATTCCCTTACCTCCTAATTTACCCAAAACCCACAATAATTTGGCTTTCAACCTGTGACTGCACCAAACTCATTCTCACCAAATTCATCAATGACCAGACAGGCTACTTCTCAAGTCTTTCTTATTTCAGATGAATCTCCCAGAGAATCATCTGAAATGCTGACCACTGACTTCTGAAGATCTTTTGGCCCTTGGCTCTAGTGGTACATCTTGTTCCAAATTTTCCTTTTCTGTTTCTTCTCAGTATGAGCGGTGATCAACTCCTTCTAAATGCTAATGTTCCTCAGGTCTTGGCTTTAGAATCTTTTTTCTTTGCATTCTCCCTGTGTAACTCATCTACTCACAAGGTTTCCATTATGGGTGATAATCCCAATAGAGCTCAGATGAGAACTCCAGACACAGACAGAATCCAAATTCCTCAACATGGTCTTGCATGGTCCGGCTTCTGCCTATATCTCCTCCCTCATCCTTTGTCACTCTCCTTCTTTAGGCTCTAGGCATGCTGAACTTCTTCCAGGCCCTCAAATATCCATTTTCTCTCTGGTTTCTTACATTTTGAACATGTTGTTCCCTCCGCATGAAACACTTGCTAACACTTTCTCTGAAAAAATCGGACTTATCTTTAAGGCTTCACCTTAAGGTAAGGTCCTCTTGGTTCAAGGACCCAAAACGTATCTCTACCCCATTTCTAGTCCACCTTCAGGTTCAAACCACCATCATCTTTCACTTAGAACACTGTTAAGAGTTTCCAACCAGGTCCCCCCCTTCTGCCCACATTCCCTCTCCCACCCCACCCCTTATCTATTCACCATGGTTACCAGAGAAATATTTTAGAAACGGACATCAGGTTTTGTCACAGCCTGCAATGGCTTCTCATTGCAATTGCAATAAAACTCCTTTTCATGACCTAAGAGACACTGTATGATCTATCAACCCCACCTTCCCTCAGTTCACTCTTACCTTCATCATCTACAGTGATCTTAGGCCCTCAGAACATCCCAAGGTCTTTACCTGGGGTCTTGATGCTTGCTGTTCCCTCTGCACGAAATGCTCTTTTTCCTTCTCTTGTCATATAGCTGAATCCTTCTCATCCTTAAAGACCCAGTTTAGGTATTAACTCCTCAGAGAGATATTCCCTGATAGGCCTATCTAAGTAGATCTTTCCCACCATCCCTCAGCACAACCAGTACTTATAATCATCTGTAATTATATGATTGTTCACTTGTTTATTGTTTGTCTTGCCTTACAAGTATCTTGCCTGCTCTATTAACTACTGCTTTCCTAGTATGTTATATAGTTAATACTCAATAAATGCTTGCTGAAGTTTTGGGAGTGAAGATAATGGGGATGTCTGTTTCTAAATTCAGTCTCTAAAATGTGAAACAACAATTTGGTTGGGGAAATGTGGGTCTGGAGCCCAGGGCAGGGTTTAGGATTAGAGATAGCAAGTTGAATCACCTTAAACATGGCAGTTAAAGTGAATGAGAACATGCAGAACACAGATAATGAAGCCGGTTAACATAGAAAAAAAAAAAAAAGTGAGCAGACGCTGAATCAGCAAAGGAGATTGACAAAGACTTGAAAGGTAAGAGAAAAAACACACTGAGGTCCTAGAAAGGAAAAATCAGCAGTCACCTGTTACAAATGCTGAGTGGAATAAAAACATTAAATGAAAATACTGGATTAAGCATGTCACTGGGAACACTAAAAAAAGAAATTTAGAATGCTGGGAAGAGCAGCCAAATTTTAAAGGGCTGAGGCGTGATTCAGAATACAAGGAGAAAGAGAAAAGGCAAACTATTTGTTAAACAAGTGAAGGGGAAAAGAATGATGGCTTGAAGGGTAGTTGGATAAAGAATTATTATTTTACAGAGGGAAGGGCATGAGTTTAAAAGAAGGAAAAGAGTGATTAAATGGGAAAGAGAGTTTAAGGACTCCAAGTCCTGAAAGAACTGAGACAGTGCGGTGTGGTGGTGGTGGTCGTGGACTGAATAAAGATAGGTTCTCAAGGTGTGGCCTACAGACCCCGGGAAGTTCCAGAGACCCTTTAGGGGACCTGCTAGAGGTGAAAATCATTTTTATTATAATACTAACATATTTGCCCTTTTCACTGTGTTGATATTCACAACGATGGTACAAAATGAATAGCAGGATACATTACTGGTGCCTTAGCACACATTAAGTGACATTAAGCTGTACCAGCAGTCACTGTACTAGGAAACACCACAATACGCTCTCAAACACACAAAAAAGCCAATTTAACTTTAAAAAGCCCTTACTAATGCTAATCTTATTAAATCTTGACTTTGAATACAATATACTTAAAAAAAATAGTCTGTGTGACAAAATGGGAACTACCCATAAAGCACCTCTGCTACATACCTTGAGCGATGATTGACAGATTCTCAAAGCACATGTGTAATTTTTTGAACTGTGAGCTGAACTAACAGCTTTTCTGTGGAATGCTGTTTTTACTTTGAAGAGCTACTAACAAATTATGATTATTTAGACTTTTTCTCAGAAGTGAATGAAGTGAGCCTGATACTTCAAGGAAAATAACTTGACAGTATTTCTGCCAGTGATAAAATCTCAAGCTTTCAAGTAACAACTAAACTTCTGGAAAACTCAAGTCCAGCACTGTAGCTTGACAGCGTCTCAATACTCAGAGATTTTTCTGACAAGATCAGAAATAATGTGACTTTTGATATTGTATAACTATATGTGTTAACATTTAGAAGATCTGCATAAACCAGCAGACCAATAACTTCCAAATGACCAATGCACACTGTTACAAATTAACGCATGGGTAAAAAGATCCAGTCAAAGTACAAGACAAACCAATGAATTTCAATTTAACAGAGGACGAAAAGTTCATTGATGTGGCTTCAGATTCTGTATTTCAAGTAACCGCTAAGAAACTACCACTTGTAGAGTTTTGGTGTAATGTCAAAGAAGAATAGCCACAATTATCTGAAAAGACTATTACAAGACTCCTGTATTACCAACCGCATATCTGTGTGAAGCTGGATTTTCCGCAGATACTTCAACCGAAACAACATATTGAAACAACATATTGTAACATATTGTTAAGACAGAAAGGAGAAGCAAGTGGGAGAATCCACCTGTCTTCCTATGAGCTAGACATTGAAGAGATTTTTTTAAAATGTAAAATAATGCCACAGGCCTCATTTTTTTTTTTTTTCATACTGAAGCCTGTAATAGTTTTTAAGAATGTAACAGGGCCCTGAGTTTAACAAACTTGAGAAAAAGGAAATCTTAGCAGGCTTCCAAGTTAGACATGCAGGCAAAGAGGAAGGGAAGAGATGCTGCTGATTGCGAGTGGGGGGCATGAGGGCATAGAAAATTGAGGAGAATGTTAATTCCAAAACACATAAGAAAAGCAGACAGGATAAAGAACTAAGAGATACTGAGGGCTCAGCTAAGGTTTAATTCCTACATGTGTATTGATGCTGACCACAATTTTCCCCAGCAACACACACCACCACCTTGGGAGAAACAGAATAGAGGATAAGAAAAATGCAGGGTAAGAAATAGGTATGGTGGATGGGGCAAATTTAATAAAGACAAATGAGAACTGAGGGTGCTGGTTATCACATCAAGACAACCAAATCTGAGAGCCAATCTAGAAACAAGAGGTGAAGCCAAGGGGCCTCTGCTCTTCGTCTACCTCTTCTACTGGGAAGAAAGGGTCATTGGTGTTGGGCCTAAGTGCAGAGGTGAAACTAGGCTCTTTCAAACTTCCAGTGTATGTGATAAACAGGTCTCAGTAATGGATTCTTGCCTTCCTTAAAATGACTAATAATGTACCTCAATTTTCAAGATCCATGGGTGGGGCTTTTAGATGGAAATGCATTCTGATAAGTTGCTTTTGTACTTTAGAGATAAAAACCCCAGGGAGAGAATTCTAGGCAGATCTGCTTTATGCCAAATTCCGTTTAATTACAGTATATATGCTTGAGTGCGTTATTTGATAATGAACAAAGGCTCTTAGAGCTTAAAAATGAAATAAAGTTAGACAAATGGAAATTATTCTATCCTAAAACAGGATAATGCTAAGTAGGCACCCCCTTTTATAATAAGGTTTCACTTGAGTTTGAATTTTTTAGGATAGTTATTTTTCTTGTCAAGTGTTCTCATATTCATCTTATTTCCTAGTTTTAAGAGGAATTAACTTATCACAAAATGGCTGTTTTCCTAATTAGATCTGAAATAGGCCATCTAAAGCATCTGATCTTAAATATACAATTTTGTATCACATTCCACAGCACTACAGACATAGAAGTCTTTCTCAGTTCTACAGCTCATAACTAATTTAAACCTGAGTCATGAACCTCTTTGCAATTTCCCAGTCTTTTATTTTCATATGACTGACTTACATTATTCAAACCAGTCTGACAACTACTGCCTCTATAGTTCTAGCCTTCCATGTTAACAAAAGGCCACAGAAAGACTTCATTTGTCATTATATGTCAGATAATACTGGTTGAGTGGAATCTGAACTGAGCCTTAGTTTCCTCATCTACAAAAGGAGGATAACTATTGATACATTTATCCTTTGCTACCTCTTGGGGTTGCTGTAAGTAAGATTTTCAAAACCTGTAAAGCCTAATACAGATGTAAGGTATTATGATAGATGCGTTGAGCTGAAAAACACATTATGTACTCAAAAGTACCAAGAAATTAACTTTGTCACATAAGCTTCCAAATTGTGAGTTTAAAAAAATTGGTTTTTAGGTGACATATGATGTAGGTAGGTGGCAGAAAGTAAAACCTATATTTGAAATAAAAGGATTCCATCAACAACAAAATCTCTGAAATGATATGACCCACAATATTAATTTACCTTCACTCTGGAAGACAAATTAACGATACTGGCGTATCACTTTAGTACTTTGGTAAAATGTTAAATCACATTATAATAGACATCATACTTTTGGACTTTAATCCAAACGCTTTAACTCCTGCATACCATTTATGCTTATATTTTAACTGATCCCTCACTTTTCCAAAGTTACTTAGAATCTTTTTTTTTCATATTACATAACAAAAATTGTCCTATACCGGAAAGTCCAAAAGTCTAATTTCAATCCACTACAGCTCCCTCCCCATCTCCACCCCAAAACACCACTGAACTGCTATAAACTGACAAACTGGGTTTCTCTTCTAGCTAATCTTTAGGTGAAACAACGAAGTAACTTAAAACTTGAAGGAAGGGGTCCAAGAAAAGGAAAAAATGGGTTCTCAGAGTTTATAATTTAGACCAGGGTTGGCCTGTTTTTTAAATGCTGTTTTGGAACACAGCCATGCCCTTATTATCCAGGGCTGTTTTTGCTGCAATGGCAGAGATCAGACAGAGACAATAGAGGCACTGGCCCTTTAAAGAAAACATTTGCCAAACACTGGCTAGACAATCAGTACCGAAAAGAAAACAAATTCTCAATAAGTCAAAATGTTTGCCTTTGTAATAAGATTAACACTTACTTTTGTTAGATCTAGATGACTCTTATTTTGCTTCTGCTGGGATGAGGTCAATGTGACCACTTCCTACTATCCTGGTCTAAGCCATGGTCTTTTACCCTCGGATTACTGCAACTGTCTCTCATTTGGTCTTGCTGTCTCACTCAATACACTACTGTCTATCCTCAAACTTAACAGTCAGATCAGCCCTTTAAAAACCTGTCCTGTCGTGTCTCTCCTCTGCTCCAAACCTTCCAATGACCTCTCATCTCATTTAGAAGAAAAACCAAAGTTCTTACAATGGCCTATAAAATCTTAGTGATTTAGGCCATATTATTTCTTACACCATCTTTATCACTGTCCCGTTCCCTCATTCCCTCTCCAGCCAAACTAACCTCCTTCCTGTTCCTTGAACAAAAAGCCAGACTTATTCTGCATAAGTCATTAAGTCTTTCACGATGGCCATCCTCACTGCCTGGAACACTCTTCAGATACCTGCATGACTAACTCAGTTACTTCAATAGTCTGCTCAAATCTCACCTTAAAATGAGGCCCGTCCAGGCTACTTCACCCTGTAATTCCTTATTTCTCTACCTTCTAGTATATATGCTTAACTTATGCTATATTATGTTTATCATTTGTCTTCCCTCCCACCCTATCAAGTCTAGGTCTGGAACACTGGTCAGTTTGTGGGAGAAGGGAAAGAAGGATAAATGTGCTTACAAATAAGGAGGTAGAAAATATACGCTTTTCTTTAAGAAGTATTATAGGCAATTGAGCAGGAGGGAAGCAGGCAGGAGTAGGGAGTAAATTTCCAAGTTAAAAAACAAAACAACTTCAAAGCTTTACATAATGTGACTTATTGCCTTTAAACTAAAAACTATTAAGAAAAAAAAACAAAACCAAACCAAAACCCTATTTTTTTCTTCTCTTAAGAAAAAGTATTTGCAAAAGAGAATTATCTAAAACTGTCAAATCAATTTTAAACAAACAAAAAAATATTATATGCCACTCTTGCACTTACTGCTTTAACATATTATCTAAAACTGCCGTAGCAATTAAAAGAGAGAGAAAAACAAAAAACCCAACTGCTGCAGCTGTTTAACATATCAAAGGAATTTAACACGACCAATTAACATGACCATTTAACATGACCAATCAATAAACGGAATACCCCTGGACATAGTTCTGTCTCTACCCCAAACACCTCACACCTATAACTTGCTTCCAAAAGACTAATGAGATTACAGCTGTCAATTCAAAGCACAGATAGATGATGAAATAAAGCCAAAGCTGATGTCACAGTACGAACGCAGTAAGGCAAGCGCAGCAAAGCAGTGTCCTGTGCTCGTTCCCACAATCCCAAGTCACGGCCACAGCAATCGTCAGCAATGGTCTCTGCCTCCTCTAAGAATGGATAAATGAATACAAAGTTAACACAGCAAGATCGATGACAACATCCCTCTGAGTCAGAGGTGACAACTTAAAAGTACATATTTGGTTGCCTTAAAAATCATAATCAGTTTAAGACCTTGAAGAATTACATAGCCACAATATAACCGCACTCTCTGTAGAGCAATAAATAATCCTTTATTTTGAAATGGTATTGATTGAACAAATCTTGTAAAGGAACTTCTGTATGACTACAAGGTGGCAGAGCATTCTCGTAAGTCATTACGAAGTTCTCTTTTAGTGATTATCCATCAAATTAACAATAACTTCTTGCAACTGCCAGGGCATGGCCAGAGAGCAAACTTCGGCTTGGTTTACAATTAAACACTTTTTAAATCAAGCTACCCTTTTCTGAGCATTTACTCCATGTCAGATATTGTGCTAAGCGCCTAAACGAATTCACCTGCCTTTAATCCTCACAACAACCCTGTAAGATTGGCACTACTATTATCTGCACTCTACAGAGAAGGAAACTGAGGCTTAAGTAAGCTAAAAACCTTGAACCTGGAACCCAAGTATGCCTATTCCAAAGCCTGTTCTTAACCATTATTAGAACTGCCTCTCTGAATTCTCCTTGCCTCTGCATCACAGTACTAAAATAAATGAGGCTGAATATCACCTTATTCTGTGTTGTATTACCAATTAATTGACAGGAAGGAAAACTTTTCTCAATCCTTCACAGTCTTGCGTACTTTAGGGCTGTTCACTATTAGGATAAATGAGACAAACTGGAAAATAAATTTTAAAATCTGCAAATGTGGATGTCCAACATTTCAGAAAATATTAGTTAAGCGACATAATTAAATCTGTAAAAAAAAAAAAAAAAAAGCCAAACTAATTACATGCCTGGTTGAGCCACACAAAGGAAAACAACAAAGACAGCTGAATTAGGAAATGGGAGAGTTGGAATTCGTTCCCAGTTCTATCAATTTGTGCAACTTTGGCCTGGTCATTTAACCCTTCACAACTCATTTTTCTCATCTTCAGAACAAGAGTAATGGACTAAATAACCTACCTGGCTGTAATATATTACGATTCTAATTTTACCAGCTCTTACCAGTATCTGGGAGGAAGAAAGGTTAAACCCTGAACTTTTGTTACTAAATACACATTACGAAGTAAGGACTTAGATTTACTATGCTAAACTTCCTCCAAACCCTCTGAGAATCGGTATTTTCTAAATAAATATTTTAATAACAAAATGTTTCAGTAATAGTACTAACTAGCTATTATTTGTGTGCTTGGGATGTTTTACATACGTCCATTACTCATCCTCCTGACTCCAAACACTATACTCTTAACCTCAGCCTCACCACTGTCCCTTTTAAGTCACCTGAAGTAATATGCTCGTTGTGTTTTAATACTGAAACTTACGAGTTAGGGATCATCACTAATAAATATAAATAGATGGTGCTTTTTCATTTCACAATTACTCGCAGTATTAACAAAACTTCTTATATAACTCAAAAGCCTATCTGGGTAATTAGATCGGCCCAGGAAGTCCTATGGGCCATATTCCTTTGAACTGGAACAGATCCCACACCACCTCAAAACCGGGGACACTTCGGGTCAAGGGAACAAACACTCTGCAGCCGCAACATTACATTTCTGCACCGAGTACCACGCCTAACCCCGCCTAACTGAAATACAAGCAACACAATCGCTTTCTGGAATTAACCACTGCGACTTTCACGTGGACGTCCCTCTCTCCAAAATGAGACCAAACGACCAGACTCGGTAGCGGGTAAAGATCCAGGCGGCCGGAGCCCTGCTGGAGGAACGGACGCCGGGGCACAGGGCACACCTTCAGTGTCACCCGCTGCAGCCCGGCAGCCGCCCCCTCCTCCTCTCCAACCCAAAGGCAGCCCAGGGAGTGGCAGGGGCGCCTCGGGTCTTTGGCGGCCCGCTGGCACCGTTCACCTACTTAGCCTCTAACCCTCAAGACAGGGAGGGCTTTTCTAGAAGTCCCGTTTCTGGGCTGAGCAGAGGAACCGGCACGGAGTGCGGGGCACGCGAGCGGGGTGGCGCGAGAGGCGTCACGGCTCGACTCTCGCGGGGCTAAAGGAAGCGGCGGCCGGAAGCCAGAGTCCAGCCAGGGTACCTTGCGTCCAGCGGCAGAAGATGGTGTCAGAGAGACCGGGGCTGCTCTTGGCGCCCCACACCAGCTCCATCAGCTCTTTAGTCAGTTCGGACATGATGGGGTACCGGCGAGCGGGTCTTGGCTTTCCGGACTCCTGCCCCGGCACATGGGGAAGGGGCGGCTTCGGAGACCGGCGTGGCGGGACGGCAGCGGCAAACGAGCTGGAAGGTTAGACGCAAGGAAGGCAACAGGAGAGAGACCTACTTGCAGGGACCGAGCCTGTCAAGCCCGCTCGGAGCCGCAGCGAGGAGTTTCCCGCACCGGAAGTACTGGGGCCACTTCCGGCTTTTCTTTCACTACCGGCCCCAAGGCCGGAGGGCCAGGCGGCGCCTCCCCGGAAGCGGAAGTGGGGGGGGCGGTGTTGGGAAGATCCGAGGGCGGCTTGGCGAGCACCTTGCGGTTTCTGAGCTCAGTCCCAGGGGCCGATGGTGCGGTGGCGTCTTTTGTGTTGGGAGAAGCGTCGCGTCCCGTGGGCGCTGGCACATTCCTACACCTGGAGTACCCCCTTCGTGTCCGCGCTGCTTTGGCCTTAGCTGGGGTGTCTGAGGCCCAAGCCCTAGGGCCCAGGAACATGGCCTATACCTTAAAATGTGTAATATTAATTCTGCCAAACCAGAGCTTTGAGACGATGGTTGAATCTCCAGGAGGAAACATCTGTGTCTGTGTCGAGGAGCCGCCGATAAATTGAAGGCTCTCAGCCTCTTGATCAGTCATATAAAGTCAAACCAACTATTAACAGAACCGAAAAATGTCGCGTAATGGGCACTGGAAATGCCTCTCCCAGGTGTCTAACGCAGAATTACAAAGCTACTTAGAGGAAAACAGATTCAAAGCGGCCTGTTTGTAAATGGTAGTGCAATTTCATCTACAGTTTTCTAGACTGTAGGGTGCGTGGGCTAAAGACCAGGTTATAAGTCATTGACAAGCATTCAGTTAAATTTAGTTTGGGTGAAAACTTCTATCTGTGCTGCTTCAAAAGAAGGGAATTTATTCTGGCTGAGCTTTGAATTTACAACGAAAAGGCAAACTCTGATGGGTTTCTTTCAGGTAGCAAGTAAGAGGGTGTGCTAATTTATACTTTATTTCCGACTTAGGCAACCCTTGCTGTAGTTAAAAGGAACTGTTCAAAGTGCCTGAACCATACCCATAGCCTTCCTCCTAATTGTTATTCCCTTCGGAATATCCTTTATCTTACTATTTTTTCAAACCAAATCTTACCCATTCTTCAGGACGTAGTATAAGTGGCACTTTGTAGTAAAGCTTTCTCCAGTTATTAAAACCTAAAGGAAAAATTGTAGCTTCTGAAATTTCATACTACCTTATCTATAACTTGCTTATATTTGCAAAGAATTATTTACTCTTCTCATGCGGTATACGTTTATGGAAGCCAAGGAGCTGTCTTATTCATGACACCTAATACAGAGCCTTGAATATACCTGGGTCTCAGTACCTGTTAGATGACAGAATGAAACTTGTCTTTATTGGAACTAAAGAATTCACTATCTTTCAGTAAGTGAGGGAACCAGGGGAAGTACCATTGACTGGTCCAATTAAATATCTAATATTTGCATGGGTGATTTACAATTTGCATAATTATTTCACTTCCTGAAAGACAGAGAAGGGTCAATGTTCATAGATCCTGTAAGTGGCAGAACTCTTAAGGTGAGGTGTTTGCCACATTTGGTTTCCTTCCATTAATATACAGATAGTAGTTATAGATTTGACTAACTGTCATAGATAGAAAGAAAAAGCTATACTTTCAAAATATTTTTGAAAATGAATTATTTCTTGATCTGTGATTTTTCTTAGTTTCGGGCTATGGGGAAGCTGGCAAAATCTTGGGTAGACATTGATATGTATGTTCTTTCCACCTTTAGATTGTAGTCTTTATTTGCAGTGTTCTACATTTTTTAATTAGCAGGACATATTTTTAAGTAGGAATATTTGATTAATGTTAAATTATTTATGTTCCTTAATTATTCATTACTTACTGCATTTAAATCATGAACTTGCTTAAATTAGAGTAAAAATGCAAATTAATCGTCATTTAAAATGTTCTTATTCAGTAATTACCTAGGAAAATAAAAATTGCTAACAGTCAAGTTTGTTGCATATATTTCTGGTACAGGACAATAAAGCCTTTTTCCTTTTTTACAATGACTTGAAAATTATGTAAATTTCCTTCGGAGTATTTATCTTACTCCATACTTCAGCATACTATTATTTTTTTTCCTTAGGACCATCTATGGTTTTGATTAAATCGATGTGTCTCATTAAGATGCACATAGGTTGCATAAAAGATCTTTAATCCTAAAACAGAGTTTCCTGTTCACACATTAAGTTTTATTTGTGGTATTTCTCTTTCTTTCAAATTCAAGTCAGGGCACTTCCATAAAACTGGGCTTAGATTTCCATAATAATTAATTCTCTTTAGCCATCTTTACTACTTCACAGAAGCAGTATTAATTACTCATTATCAAACACTCACTCTGTGCTTAATTATCTTTTTGTCTTTCCCCAAATTTCCCTGTCAACTAAAAGCAAAACAGCTTCATTACCAGGTTCTTAGCAAGTATCATGAAAAGAACAATTCTCTAACTAGAAGCTCTTGACTCCTAATTTAGTGTATTTGCACTACCACTTATTTAGGAGAAATCAATCTTTCAAAAAACCTGCCCTTCAATAAGGTTAATAAGTTCTAGGCAGGTTGCTAAGACAATCCCCTACTCATTTATTAATAAAACTATTTAATTTATATGCCCTATGTCTTCCAATAACAGTGTAAATCTATCAAGCAAATGAAACTCTTTCCTTTGCATGACCCTAAACTCATCTCAGCAGGATAATTTTCCTATCAAGCATACCAAGTTCCTTTTAAACCCACCATTGTCATACTCAAGTATAACACAGTGTGTCATTTCCCAAAGCATTGCCTACGAACATTAATACCTGGTGGAAAAGGGGTTCTATCATTAAATGCGGGGTTAAATAAAGTTAAACAAGAGATGGGATTATATTCAGGGTTAAAAGACACCTAAGTGTCCATCATCGGATGAATGGATACGGAAGATGTGGCACATATATACAATGGAATATTACTCAGCCATAGAAAGAAACGAAATTGAGCTATTTGTAATGAGGTGGATAGACCTAGAGTCTGTCCTACAGAGTGAAGTAAGTCAGAAAGAGAAAGACAAATACCGTATGCTAACACATATCTATGGAATTTAAGAAAAAAAAAATGTCATGAAGAACCTAGGGGTAAGACAGGAATAAAGACACAGACCTACTAGAGAATGGACTTGAGGATATGGGGAGGGAGAAGGGTAAGCTGTGACAAAGCGTGAGAGAGGCATGGACATATATACAGTACCAAACGTAAGGTAGATAGCTAGTGGGAAGCAGCCGCATAGCACAGGGAGATCAGCTCGGTGCTTTGTGACCGCCTGGAGGGGTGGGATAGGGAGGGTGGGAGGGAGGGAGACGCAAGAGGGAAGAGATATGGGAACATATGTATATGTATAACTGATTCACTTTGTTATAAAGCAGAAACTAACCATTGTAAAGCAATTATACTCCAATTTAAAAAAAAAGGACACATTTGAATCATTTTGTTCACTGAGCTTCTCACAGTTTATGTTCTGCAGAATACTGTTTGGGAATCACTGATATAATGGAATAGACTTTTGATAGGAATTAGAAAACTGAATGTTAGTTTTTATTTGGGTACTGTGACCTTGGATGAGTCACTTAACTCGCCATACTGTGCTTTCTTCATCTATAGAGAGGACTAACTTGGATCATCTCAATATCCCATTTACTTTAGATACTGCTCAACTTCTATGATTTAAAAAATTGGCTGTTTAGAAGTTTAAATATATGGAAGGAGTGAGAAGGAAAAGAATGTTGAGCAAGCATAAAGAGTAAACAAATAATTTAACATTATTCTTCACTAACACATAGAATAAAAGAAGTTAATTTGCCACTGATCACTTACTTGTGCTAACATTTTAACTAAGATCCAATCCAAACTTGCGAATTAATCCAGAACTAGCTATATTAGATGAGTACATAATATATGCACACTTGGATGTGTCATAGGTGCTTCAAACTCAGTGTGTGCCAAATCAAACATCTTTCCCCATAAAACCTGCTCCCCTTTCAATGTTTCATAATCAGTGAATGGTGCCATTATCCATAAAAAAGCACATTTTTAAAAACATCTTTATTGGAGTATAATTGTTTTACAGTGGTGTGTTAGTTTCTGTTGTATAACAAAGTGAATCAGCTATACATATACATATATCCCCATATCCCCTCCCTCTTGCGACTCCCTCCCACCCTCCCTATCCCACCCCTCTAGGTGGTCACAAAGCACCGAGCTGATCTCCCCGTGCGATGCAGCAGAAGTACTTTTTTTTTTTTTTTTTTTGCGGTACACGGGCCTCTCACTGTTGTGGCCTCTCCCGTTGCAGAGCACAGGCTCCGGACGCACAGGCGCAGCGGCCATGGCTCACGGGCCCAGCCGCTCGGTGGCATGTGGGATCTTCCCGGACCGGGGCACGAACCCGCGTCCCCTGCATCGGCAGGCGGACTCCCAACCACTGCGCCACCAGGGAAGCCCAAAAGCACATTTTTTAATGGTACCAATAAATAACTTCTTTGAGCCTCAGTTGCCACATATATAAAATAAGCTTATTAATAAGAATTACATTGTACAGTGATTATGGGATTTAACAGAGTATGTAAAAGATATATGCACGATGAAAAATCCTATTCTTATATTAGCTATATTAATGGTTTGAACAAGGAGGCATAGGAGGAAAGGTGGAAGATGAATTATTCCTGCATTTGAGCTGGAGAAGGCATCAGAGAAGTTTGAACTGGATAGAATTTTGACTAGAGAAGAAAGGGAGGATGTACATTTAGGCATTAAATAACCCATTGTGGCAGGAGCCTGGTATTTGTGTCACTAGAGAGAGATGAGTTAAGAATATAAGGTTAAGGAGGGTGCCATAGACTGAATTGTGTCTCTTCTGAATTCATATGTTGAAGTCCTCACCTCAATGTGACTGAATGTGGAGGTAGTGCCTTTAAAGAGGTAATTAAGGTTAAATGAGGTCATAAAAATAGGGCCCTAATCCAATAGAACTGGTGTCCTAATAAGAGGAAGAAACACCAGGTCTCTCCCTCTCTCTACTTTTCTCTCTCTCTCTCTCTCTCTCTCTCTCTCTCTCTCTCTCTCTCTGTCTCCATATGTACACAGAGAAAAGGCCACGTGAGGGCACAGTAAAAAGGCAGCATTCTCTAAGCCAGGAAGAGAGGCTTTACCATTAATCAATGCTGACAGCACCTTGGTCTTGTACTTGCAGCTTCCAGAACTGCGAGAACATTAATTTCTATTGTTTAGACCACTCAATTTCTGGCATTTTGTTAGGGCAGTCTGAATAGAATAATATCGAGAGCCAGAATCTTAAGAATATTGAATACTATCTTACACAATTATAGAAGCAAGTATTGACTGAGCACAAATTACCAGTTCCTGTAGTAAGCTCCTTACATGCATCCCAGTGCAAACCCCTCAAAACGCAGTGAAGCACTGCAATGATCTCCTAGCAGGATAAGGACTTTGCCCTGAATCATGCAGTAAACGGAAAAACCAGGAGGCAAACCTAGGTTTTTCTGACCTAGAATCTGTGCTGAAACAAGGTTCAGAACACAGGCGATTTGATTCCAGGGTCTACGCCCTCGGTTCTTAATAAACAAACTTTCTTCTAAATATGACAGGAGCTAGTTAAGATTTTTTAATAGGGGAGTGATAACATCATCTTTCCATTTTATAATGATACCTGGAAGAAGGCAGTGAGATGAGAAAGCCTGGAAACATCTAAACCAGTTAGGAAGGAAATTATGGGAATAAATGCAATCATGAAGAGATGGTTAGCACTTGAACTAGAGCAGTCCATGGAGATTTCAAGGAGGGGCAAATTCCGTGGACATTTTAGAAGCACAACGGATAAAACCTGGTGATTGACTAAGAAAAGACGGTGCTATTAAAAAGTTAATAAAACACAACTAGGTGTCAATACAAAATTAGCATTTCTGTTGACCAGAAACATAATAGAAACATGAATGGGGATTAAAGCTGGAGGTTCCAGGTGTGGGAATAGGACTAGATGAGCAGGAAGTTGACTTCTGAAGGCTGAAGTTGACTGAAGCCAGTACATGAAAACTGGAGTTGAGGGAGGGAACACCTTGCCCATTAAAGGAAGCTACGACCTCTGACTAAAAGTGTGTCCCTGGTAATAAAGAGGGTAGAGGAGAACAGGCAGATCTGAGGAGAATGGGGAGGAAGTGTGTCAGTTTTCTGTACAGTCTAACAACCGACCACAAAATTTAGTGGCTTAAACAACACAAATGTATTACCTTAGTTCTGCAGGTCAGAAGTCCGAAATGGGTCTCAGCAGCCCAAAGTCAAAGCATTAGCAGGGTTGTTCTCCTTTCTGTAGGTTTGGGGAAGGGTTCATCTCCTCGCCTCTTCCAGCTTGTAGGGGCTGCCTGCACTCCATGCCTTGTCACCCCTTCATCCATCTTGAAAGCTGCCGGAAAGCCAGTTGTTGAGTCCTTCTGCTATCCCGTCACGTCACTCTGAGTTCCTCCTCTTGTTCGTCTTCCACCTTTAAGGACTCATGATTACATTGAGCCCGTCCAGCTACCCTGGGATAATCTCCTTATTTTAAGGTCAGTTAATCAGCAATCTTAATTTTTATCTGAAGCCTGATTCCCCAATTACATAGGTTATACCCCCAAATTGCAGGGATTAGGACATGAGCATCTTTGGAGGGGTGCACGCCTCTGCCTATTGCAGGGCATGGGAGATAATGACTGATCAGTGTCTTGGAAGCAATGAGATGAAGATATTCATTAGGCAATTAAAATCTGGGGTCATTCACCCAATAACTATATATATATATATATATATATAGATATAGATATAGATATAGATATAGATATAGATATAGATATATATATAGGATCAAGCAGTTTAAAAAAATGGAAAAATATACTTGCCCTCATTGAATTTACGCTCTAATGCGAATGACATGGAGAAAAACAGATAAATGAAGTATATAGTGTGTTACGTTAAATTCTCTAGGAAAAAATAAGGCAGAGGAAGAAGAATAGAGTGTTGGGTGAGGAGTAGAGGACTGCAGTATTAAATAGAGCCCATTCCTGACTCACAATAAAGTGGTGTGTAAGCGTGAGCCAAGATGTGTGAGGAAGGAGTATTTCAGGCAGAGGAAACAGCAAGTGCAAAGAAAAATCGAGAGTTTGCCAGGACAGTTGGCAAAGCTGCAAGAAGAATCCTGAAGTTGAGGACAAGTGAGGAACTGACCTTTGTTCTGTGCTGCAAATTTCCTACTGGGGTGCATTGCGGGTCCACCCAGCTTTTTTCTTCCCCACAGATATGTTATCTTGGGAACCACGAGGGCTGTAAGATTCTATGGAGGAAGGGGCAGAGTTGCTTTAACTGTAGTCTGACCTTGCAGCAAGGTATCTTCTTGCTCTAGGCGCCACTCAAAACTTCTGTTTCGCATGATGAATGAGACTGAACATTATACTCAAGTATGGAATGTATTGCTTCTGAAACATAAAGCAAGGTCCTCAGCATTGTTCTTCCTCAGTGGCAGGAGGTGCAAGGTACAATAACTTGTCCTTTATTTTGGAGGGATGTCTTGAAACGCCCAGACAGTGGAACCCATTAAGACTTCACCGATTTGGTAGGCCCTTGAATCTTTGTAGAGTTTATCTCTTAACCTCTTCAGGCATCCAGAGTACTTGCCACATCTTAGTTAACAGGTCCAGTTAACAGGATGTCCTGTGCAGTAGCCAGCCTCCAAGGATGTCCCCAGTGGTTCTCTCTTTCCGCTACTCCTGCACGTGTGTATTCCCTCTTCACAATGAATAGAGCTATCATTCCCAAGTCAAGGTCATGAAAGTTTCTTCTTTACTTTCTTAGGGGATGCGAGCTGCTATGTTACAAAGACACTCAAGTAGCCCTTAGGAGAGATCCATGTGATGAGGAACTGAGGTTTTCTGTCTGTAGCTAGCACCCTCTCACCAGTCGTGTGTGTGAGCCTAGGTGAAAGTGGGAACTCTACCACCAGGCAAGACATCAGATGACTGCCGTCCTGACCAACACCTTGAATGTAAACTCATCAGAGACCCTGAGCCACAACCTCTGAGCTAAGGTGCTCCCAAATTCCTGACCAACAGAAACTACCTGAGATAATAAATATTGATTGTCATTTTAAGTCACTAAGCTTTGGGATCCTTTGTTACGCAGCAATAGATAATGCACCATCGATATACTGTATCCATGTGCTGTTCTGTGCAATTTCTAGATCGTCCCAATCTCTTGGGGTATACAGTAACAGAGAGCAGCAAAATAAATACAAATTTGGGGCCAGACAGTGCATATGTACGGTTGTCCGTCCTGCGTGAATGTGAACTCTCTCTGATCCTCCTTCCAGATAGGTAATGACAAGACACATTCATCACGTCAACAGCCATTTTCCATGTACCCAAAGTCATTTTAATCAACTGTGGTAAAGATACCACAGCCTGTGCGGCAGCTGCAATCAGGGCCACTCTTTAGCTAAGTTTGTAGTAATCTGCTGACATCCACCTTTATCCATCCAGTTTCGGGAGGGGCCAGACTGGTGAATTAAATGGAGAACATGCTGGCCACCATTACCCCAGCATCCTTTAAGTCTTCCAGTGTGGCACTCATCTTTGACATTCCCCTCAGGGTGCCGTATTGTACTTGATGTTCTGTCTCAGCTGGAGAAGTCTCAGGGGCTTCCACTTGACCTTTCCTACTCTTATTCTGTGAATAGAAACCCAAATATGAAAAGTCTGATGAATGTCAAGTATGTCTGGGGCGGCCAGCCCCCAAGAGGGCTCCCAGTGACCCTTACCTCTTGCTGTTCATGTCCTATGTAGTCCCTTCCAAGAACTGACCAATAAGATATCGCACAAGTGACACTGTGTGATTTCTGCAGCTAAGTCATAAAGGGGACTGCGGTTTCCGCGTTTGTTCTTTAGGATCCCCCCCCCCCCACCAGGGAGAAGCCAGCTGCTATGTCATGAGCACGAGGAGAGTCCAGTGGAAAGCTCACATAGAGAAGAACTAAAACGTTGCCCCAGCAGCCAAACACCTCGGCAGCCGTGTAAGTGAGTCACCTTGACGTGGATGCCCCAGTCCCACTCCTGTCCGAGATCACTGCAGCCTCAGCTGACATCTGACTGAACCTCATGAGAACCGCTCAGCCAGAATTGCCCAGCCAAGCTGCACCCAAATTCCTGCCTAAAGAAGCTAGAACGTGATACATGTTTATTTTTATTCTAAATCATGAAATTTGAAGGTAATTGGTTATGTGGCAATAGATAATTCGTACAGGTTTTGATACTGGGAGTATGGTAATACTCTAAAATTCTAAAAAATATAGGAATTGCTTTGAGTCTAGGCAGTGGGGGAAAGCAGAGGCCTTTTTTTTTTTTTTTTTTTTTTTTTTTGCGGTACGAGGGCCTCTCGCTGTTGTGGCCTCTCCCGTTGCGGAGCACAGGCTCTGGACACCCAGGCTCAGCGGCCATGGTTCACGGGCCTAGCCGCTCCGCGGCATGTGGGATCTTCCTGGACCGGGACACGAACCAGTGTCCCCTGCATCAGCAGGCGGACTCAACCACTGCGCCACCAGGGAAGCCCCAGAAGGCCTTTTTAATTTTTTTTTTCACATATTTATTGGAGTATAAATGCTTTGCAACGTCGTGTTAGTTTCTGTTGTACAACAGTGCGTATCAGCTCTATGTATACATATACATATCCCCATATAACCACATATCTCCTCCCGCTTGCGTCTCCCTCCCACCCTCCTTATCCCACCCCTCTAGGTGGTCACAAAGCACCAAGATGATCTCCCTGTGCTATGCGGCTGCTTCCCGCTAGCCATCCATTTTACATTTGGTAGTGTGTATACATCAATGCTACTCTCACTTCATCCCAGCTTCCCCCCATGCCCTCAATGCCGCTCTCTATGTCTTATTTCCTGCCTTGCCACTAGGTTCATCAGTACCGCTTTTTAAAATTCCATATATATGCATTAGCATACAGTATTTGTTTTTCTCTTTCTGACTCACTTCACTCTGTATGACAGATTCTAGGTCCATCCATCTCACTACAAATAACTCAATTTCATTTCTTTTTATGGCTGAGTGATATGCCATTGTATATATGTGCCACATAGAAGGCCTTTAAAAGGAATGTTAGTGAAAGCCTAAATGGTAGCAAAGAGACTGTTAGTGCTGGTTCCAAGGAGACCAACAGTGAGGAAAGTGAGAAAAATATTGGAAACTACAGAGAAAGGGATCCCTGTGTAACATGCTATCTCCTGCAGTAATGCGGAAAGTAGAAAATTTCCTTAGTGAACCAGGTGATCTGGCTTAGAAGATTTCCAGGCACAGTGTTGAATGTGCCAGTTGGCTTCTTCTTGTCACCTGTAGTAAAATGCAAGAGGAGAGCAATACACTCCGGAAATAACGGTTAAGCATAAAAGAGCTAGGCCTTGCTGATTTGGACAATCCCTAGACTTTCCATATGACAAATGATGTAAAAGCTAAGAAACGGCTTCCAGGTGAAGATTAAATACAGGGAAATGTAAAAACACGTGATCTAAAGATGGAAAGAAGAATGTGACTGTAAAAACCTTAGAAAAATCAAGCAAGCAAAAGACCCTCTGAAGATTTCAAGGGTGTGTGTCTCATGGATCTCCTACTTTAGACAGAAGGGCTTCTAAGAATCTATAGTATGTTATGCTTCAGCAACCTCACTGGGAAGTCCAATTAGAAGAAGGCTTATCTCCAAGAGAGCCACAGTCTGGCTATTTTCCAATAGATTAAACTCTGATAAGATTCACAGGAGACCCACAGAGTTGAAAAAATAATCATACTTATGGAAACAGCACCAGTTTAGACAGAAAGGAATAGAGACAATAAAAATAAAAGTTGGACTTTGAACCCTTAAATTTATAGAGGAAGAAGGCTGAGAAAACTACCTAGCTGTAAACATGAGATACCTTTCATGGTAAAAGGAAGGGTGACAAAAAACCCCCAAGGGCTCAGAGAGCAGACCGAAAACTACAGTGAATCATCCCTAGGACTTAAGTCCTAAATCAAGGAACTATCAACACGTGTCCCATTGTGTCCTTCTATATTTCAGAAATGTTAGGGACCCATAACTCCTGAATACCTCCTTTTTTACCAGTTTTGGATGGAAGAGATTATCATGATTATCCTATCCTGCCCCACCAGGATGTATGGACCAGGCAACTTGTCTCAGCTCCCAAGTCTTCAGAAACTACAGGCGAGGAAGCTCATACCCACCTAATTTAGATAAGGTTCATGGAGTTCAAGCTGATGCTATAATGGTTTGAGACCCTTAGGGCCTTTAGGCAGGGAATAAATAGATGTTACATGTAGGAGAGACTTAGTATTAGAGGACAAAGGATGGTCTGTGGGACCTCCAAGATGGCAACCAGTGATCCCTACCCTTGAGTAGTCCCATCCTACACTGAATGGGGCTGAACTGTGTGACCCACACAGTATTGTGGAAGTAATGATACGTGATTTCTAAAACTCAGTCACGAAAGGTATTGCAGTTCTGCCTGATCTCTTAGACATTCCACTTTGTGGGAAGCTAATTGCCGTGATGTGAGGATACTCAAGCTGTCTGTGAACAGGCACACATATTGAGGAACTGAGGCTAGATACGTCCTTCCCAAATCTCTGAATCCCACTTCTTTATGATCAGGGCCCTGACTTGGGCAAGGAGAATTTGGCCTTCTCTGAAGTTCAGCTACTCTCACAAATAAATTGTATATCTGGCCTTCAGGTTTGTTTGTTCCCTCATTGCAGAAAATGAGTTTTTGATTTTTTTTTTTTAAATGCTGCCTAGGAGAATTTTTGAGTCGCCTACTTTGTCTTAGATTGCTGATTAATGGACATGAGCCTACATGTTCTTCAGTGTCTCATTGGTATTTACAAAGTGTTCAGTTTTGCGATCCCGTGTGTGTCAGTCATTCGACACTGGTTGCCCCAGGGGCTCCAGTTGGGTCAAGGGTAATTCTTTGTAGAAAGGGGCAACTGTCAACTTTAACTGACAATAATTTCCAGTAGCTGGGGAATGACTACACTGACCGGTTCAATGAAAGGAACCTAGGTAGGGTCTAAGAGCATCCATTACAGGTACCAAAACCAAAAAGCCTTCGGCAACGTCATACTTAGTGGAGGAACTAGAACATTTCCCCTTTTAGACTGGCAACAAATTACAGATGCCTACTATCATCACTTTCGTTCAACGCAAAAAGGAGGTCCTAGTCAGCAAGGCAAGAAAAAGAAATGAAAGGATTGATAAAGTGGAAACAAAACTATCGTTATTCATAGCCTGCCTCATGTTTTATTCTATAGATAGTACTTTTTTCTGGAGTTCTATAGCACAGTTTGCCTTTAATGCTCAAGACCTTTCTTTCTTGCTGTTACTAGTGATTTCTTCTAGGGCTTGTCTGAGTTCCTCACAGCATTTACTGAATCCCCTTTGGGCAGGTTGAGACTGTAATAAATGAATATGGAATTGAGCTGCTTAATTTTTGCCAGTCTAATATCTAATTCTTCACCTATATTCTGGAAGAAGAATGGCAATTTCTGTTGGGTAAAGCTCAGAAACTGGATGGAACGGGACAGCCAGAAAAGAACATGCTACTGGTTTTAAATGAAGTCAGCAGTGGTAAAACTGGATAGGAAAACTGGTTCCCTAAGTTGAAGCTGCTTTTAATTTTATCCTGGACTGTCTCTGCAGTTTTTCTGGACATCTTCAGTGGGAGCTGTCCAAGTCTGCTTGACTCAGAGTTGACATCGGAATGCTGTGTACAAAACCAGAGGAGGAAAAGGTGTATGATCATCAACTCTCTGGTTCATTTAGTGTCAGGATGACGAGCAGGGCTTCTGCTCAGGCAGAATGCCACACTCGCTGAAGGATGAGCGACGTCTTCTCCTGAATCTTTTGGTGCTACATGTTCTGCAACATGGGGAGGCAGCCATAGGTGAGACTGGAGTCTAGACAGACAGAGGTCTGGTTCACATTAACCCCTTCTAAAGCAAACAACAGTAGAGCCCCAAGGCTGCTTCTATTTTCTTTGGTTTTCACTTGTGAAACTTGTTACTATAAAAAAAATTTTAAACATACAAAAAAAAAAAAGAGAAGAGGATTATAAATATCTCTCTCCTAGATTTAACAATGAAGTCATTTGTTTCATCTATTTTTGGTAAACTTTTGAATATAAATTACAGACATCGTAACAAGATACCTGTAATTATTTCAGTATGCATCTCTAAATTTAAGATACTTTTCTACATAATCATAACAGCATCATCACTCCTAACAAAATTAATAATAGTTCCCTAAAATAATATTATTTCACATTACTCACATGTCTCCATTAGTTCATACAATGCTCTTTAAAGCTAGTTGCTTCAGACCATGGTTCAATCAATGACAATATATGGCATTTCTCTAAAGAATATGTTAATATAGAATATTCCTCTAATCTCTCCTTTTTCCATTACAGTAATGTTTTGAAGAGACTGGATCAATTTTACTTTAGAATATCTGATTTTTTAAAAATGTGTATGATTGTTTCCTTGTGGGGATTATTTGACTTGTACCTTACTATACATTTTGGTACTTCCTGTAAATTGAAAGTTTAGGGGTAAAAATTTTATTTGATTAATTTGAATAAATTAATTCGATGGCAAAACACTTCTTTGTAAGAATACTTTAAGAATAAACCTATGGGGCTTCCCTGGTGGCGCAGTGGTTGAGAGTCCGCCTGCCGATGCAGGGGACGCGGGTTCGTGCCCCGGTCCGGGAAGATCCCACATTCCGCAGAGCGGCTGGGCCCGCGAGCCATGGCCGCTGAGCCTGCGCGTCCGGAGCCTGTGCTCCGCAACGGGAGAGGCCACAGCAGTGAGAGGCCCGCGTACCGCAAAAAAAAAAAAAAAAAAAAAAAAAAAAAAGAATAAAGCTATGTATTTCTCATTGTATCACATCAAAGGGACGGGTGTCTAATTATTGTTGTTAAAATTGATCACTTGAGTAAGGTGCCACCAGTGGGTAATCTGTAGGCTCTACTTTAGCTCTGTGTCCATTCCATTTTCTGTCAACCTTTTATCTAACAGTTAAGCACCCACTGAAAATCCTTGTGTGAGTCAATTAATTCATCAGGAGTTGCAAAATGATGTTCTTTTTTTGTTGTTCTTTTTCCTAACTTCTTGAGATGAATGGTTAGTTCATTATTTTTCAATCTTTTTAATGTAGCATTTAGTGCTACAAAATTACTATCTAAGAATTATACAAGTTTTGATATATAGCATGTTCATAATTATCATTCAGTTCAAATATTTAATGATTCCCATGATTTTTCTTTCTTAACTCGTTATTTCCAAGTAAATTTTAAATCTTCAAATATTTCTTAGAGGAATCTATTTATTATTCATTTCTAGTTTAATTATATTCTGTTCAGCAGACACACATTTCTGTGATCCTGATTCTCTGGTATTTGGTGAGACTTGCTTTCAGGCTTAGTTCATGGTGAATTTTTATAAAAGTTTTGTGCATGATTGAGAAGAATATCTGCTCTCTGATTTCTTGGTACAAGCTTCTGTGTATTACTAGTAAATTAAAATGTCAGTTAATTGTTTTATACATCCACAGCCTTAAAACTTTAAAACAATCTAGTTCATTAGTCATCTGGGGAGGAGAATGTTAGCTCTCCCATGGTTGATATAGATTTGTCAGTATTTTTTCTAATACCAAGCATTGCTTTATACATATTCCTATATTATATATTAGGTGTTTACACATTTGGAATTGTTATGTCTATCTGGAAAATTATCCTTTTATCTGTAAGTAATGAACCGAATAAGTAGTGGTGGTGTCCAATACTTAGTTTTCCCTTGTTTAAGTCATCTATAAATTATGTTTCTCTTTTTTACACTTAAGGTTTATTTTTGTTTACCATCCCTTCCTTTAGGATTTAACTTCTTACTTCCTAAAGCATATCTTTTCTGAATTCTGCTAATGAGAAGCTTTTTGTGGTCACTATATATTTGTTTGTAAAAATGTCTTTTTTCTCAGTGATAATTTCGTTAGGTACAAAATACAAGTTCAGGTTCTTCCTTGCTATATGACTTTGAGAATACTACTTTACGTCGATGTTCCTCAATTTTCTTATCAGTGAAATGAAAGTTTAAAATTGTACCTACATTATGGCCTTATGAGGCTTAAATTATGTCAGTTAAATGAGTTAACATTTGTAAGGTCCTAAAGAGTGCTGGCTCATGGTAAGTGCCATGTAAATGTTTGTTAAATGAAAATAAAATGTATGAATAAGGTGGGAGTTGTTTTCTCTTACTCCTTAAAGATAACATTCTACAGTTGTCTGTAGTTTATTGTTACTTTTGAGAAGTCTTTAGTTTATCTAATGGTCATTTATTTTTAGGAAATCTGTCTTGTCTCTCTGTTTGCATTTGAGAACACATCTTTATCTTTGGTTTTCTATTGTGTTATCTCAGTATGGTTCACTTCTATTTATCCTGCTTGGTGTTGTACATTTTCAAATTGGAAATTCAGGTCTTTCATCAATTTGGGAAAGGTTCCAGCCATTTAATTTTTAATATTTTCTCTCAGTCATTATTTATTTATTTATTTAAAGAATTTATTTATTTTTGGCTGTGCTGGGTCTTTGTTGCAGCGCACGGGCTTTCTCTAGTAGTGGCGAGCGGGGACTACTCTTTGTTGCGGTGCGCGGGCTTCCTATTGCGGTGGCTTGTTGCAGAGCAAGGGCTGTAGGCATGTGAGCTTCAGTAGTTGGGGCACGTGGGCTCAGTACTTGTGGCGCACAGGCTTAGTTGCTCCGCGGCATGTGGGATCTTCCTGGACCGGGGATCGAACCCGTGTCCCCTGCATTGGCAGGCGGATTCTTAACCACTGCGCCACCAGGCAAGTCCCTCTCTCAGTCATTATTGTCCCTCTCTGGAAATCTGAAGAGACATACGTTGGGTTTAGTCATTCCATCTTCTATGCCTCAACTTGTCTTCTGTATTTTCTGTTTATTTTTCTCTACAAAATTATATATAATTTTGTGAAATAAAGTCTTCTATTTATTAATCTCTGCTTACCTCTGTCTTTCCTGCTTTTAGCCAACTTAATTGAATTTTAAATCAATTATTTTATTGTTATTTATACAAATCAAAACCTTTGATTGTTTTCCAGATTTTCCAGAACTTTTATAATAGTATTTTCTGACTCACTTATGAGGAAATGTTTTCTTGTTAAGTTTTATGATTTGGATTATGAGGACTTTCTTTTTTTTTGGCCACGCTGTGTGGCTTATGGTATCTCAGGTCCTTGACCAGGTATTGACCCCAGGCCACAGCAGTGAAAGCCCAGAATCCTAACCACTAGGCCACCAGGGAACGCCCAAGCTTATTTTCAATTCAGTTTTATTTGTGGGAATCGTGTATGGCTGTATTATCTAGATCGAGTATTTGTCCCCCAAAGAGATTTTGAACTTGGAGTATTGTGCAGCCATAGACCAATTTTAAGTTACTTTCTGAGCTGAAATATTCCTGGACAACATAGATAGTGGAAATAAGAACTTCATCCTATGTGAGGAAAACCTCTTATCACAAATTCTCAAATCTGACTTTTTATTGATCCATCTAGACTCCGTGTCAAGACAAGACAAGCTTACTTATTTGTTTTTCGAGTGTTCGGCATATTTTCTTTTTATTCTATGCTTTCACTAAAGGTACAGCCATTTGAAAGTCTCAGTTTCAATTAGTGACATCACACAAGTCCAAGTTATCATCTTTTGATTTGATGCCTTAAAGACCCAAGAATTTTGTTTTTATATCTTTATTGGAGTATAATTACTTTACAATGCTGTGTTAGTTTCTGCTGTACAACAAAGCAAATCAGCTATATGTATACATATATCCCTGTATCCCCTCGCTCTTGAGCCTCCCTCCCACCCTCCCATCCCACCCCGCTAGGTCGTCACAAAGCATCGAACTGATTTCCCTGTGCTATGCAGCAGCTTTCCACTAGCCATCCATTTTACATTTGGTAGTGTATATATGTTCATGCTACTCTTTCACTTCATCCCTGCTTCCCCTTCCCACCGTGTTTTCACGTCCGTTCTCTATGTCTGTCTTTATTCCTGCCCTGCCACCAGGTTCATCAGTACCGTTTTTAAAGATTCCATATATGTGTGTTAGCATACTGTATTTTTTTTTGTCTTTCTGACTTACTTCACTCTGTATGACAGAGTCTAGGTCCATCCACCTCATTACAAACAATTCAGTTTCGTTCCTTTTATGGCCGAGTAATATTCCATTGTATATATGTGCCACATCTGTCGATGGACACTTAGGTTGCTTCCATGACCTGGCTATTGTAAATAGTGTGGCAATGAACATTGTGGTACATGACTCTTTCTGAATTATGAAAACCCAAGAATTTTGAAAGCAAACCCCAACCCCTAACACACACATGTCTTCTTCCAGGACACCTGGGGAATATCCAACTCATTGGATTATTGGTCTTTTTTCGGAGCTCTTCTTTAGGTTTGGTCCATGGGGTTATCTCTTATTTTCTTGCAAGTACTAGTATGCTGCTGAGAGTATGTTTTATAAAGTTATTTTTAAACATTCTGCAGATTCCGAATGTTCAATCCAATGTCACTATGTGTTATATAAAAAATCAATCTTACAGTATTTTTCTTCTAAAATTTGCTTTAAAATTTATGTAAGGAAACTAATCTTGAGTTATTTGTAGTGACGTTGATGGACCTAGAGTCTGTCATACAGAGTGAAGTCAGAAAGAGAAAAACAAATACCATATGCTAATGCATATATATGGAATCTAAAAAAAAAAAAAAAAGGTACTGATGAACCTACTGGCAGGGCAGGAATAAAGACATAGACATAGAGAATGGATTCAGGACGTGGGGTGGGGGAGGTGGAAGCTGGGGCGAAGTGAGAGTAGAAGCGACAAATAGACACTACCAAATGTAAAACAGTTAGCTAGTGTGAAGCAGCAGCATAGCACAGGGAAATCAATTCGATGTTTTATGACAACCTAGAGGGGTGGGGTAGAGAGGTTGGGAGGGAGATGCAAGAGGGAGGGGATATGGGAATAGATGTATGCATATGGCTGATTTACTTTGTTGTACAACAGAAACTAACACAGTATTGTGAAGCAATTATACTCCAATAAAGATCTATAAAAAATAATAGAAAACTAATCTTACATCACAACAAAGTAGGATTCGTCCCAGGTTCACAAGGTTGCTTCAACATATGCACATGAATCAATGTGATGCGCCACATAAACAAAAGAAAAGATAAAAACCACATGATCGTTTCAATAAATGCAGAAAAAGCATCTGACAAAATTGAACACCCATTCATGATTAAAAATTCTTACCAAAGTGGGTGTAGAAGGAACATATCTCAATATAATAAAAGCTATTTATGACAAACTCACATCCAATATAATACTCAATGGTCAAAAGCTGAAGGCCTTCCCACTAAAGTCTGCAACAAGATAAGGATGCCCACTCTCACCTCTTCTATTCAACATAGTATTGGAAGTCCTAGCCACAGCAATCAGACAAGAAAAAGAAATAAATGGTATCCAAATTGGAAAGGAAGAAGTAAAATTTTCATTATATGCAAATGATATGATACTATATATAGAAAGCCCTAAAGACTCCACACAAAAACTACTAGAACTGATAAATGATTTCAGCAAGTTAGCAGGATACAAGATTAGCATACAGAAATTGGTTGCATTTTTTTACACCAAAAATGAAATATCAGAAACGGAATGTAAAAAACAATACCTTTTAAAATCGCACCCCCAAAAATAAAATACTTAGGAATAAACCTGACCAAGGAGGTGAAAAACTTATACACTGAGAACTATAAAACATTAATAAAGGAATTGGAAGATGATTCAAAGAAATGGAAAGATATTCCATGCTCTTGCATTGTAAGAATTAATACTGTTAAAATGGCCATACTACCCAAAGTCATCTACAGATTTAACACAATCCTTATCAAATTACCTAAGACATTTTTCACAGAACTAGAACAAATAATCCTAAAATTCATGTGGAACCATAAAAGACTGAGAATTGCCAAAGTAATCCTGAAGAAAAAGAACAAGTCAGGAGGCATAACCCTACCAGACTTCAGACAATACTGCAAAGCTACAGTAATCAAAACAGCGTGGTGCTGGCACAAAAACAGACATACAAATCAATGGAACAGAATGAGAACCCATAAATACACACACACACCTATGGCCAATTAATCTTCAACACAGGAGGCAAGAGAATATACCATGGGAAATAGGCAGTCCCTTCAGCAAGTGGTGTCGGGAAAGCTGGACAGCTGTATGTAAATCAATGAAGTTAGAACACACCCTCTCACCATACTCAAAAATAAACTCAATATGGCTTAAAGACCTAAACATAAGACATGAAACCATAAAACTCCTAGAAGAGATCATAGGCAAAACATTCTCTGACATAAATCGTACCAATGTTTTCTTAGGTCAGTTTCCCAAGGCAATACAAATAAAAACAAAAATAAACAAATGAGACCCAATCAAACTTATAAGCTTTTGCACAGCAAAGGAAACCATAAACAAAACAAAAAGCCAACCTACAGAATGGGAAAAAATATTTGCAAATGATGCAACTGACAAGGGCTTAATTTCCAAAATAGATGAACAGCTCATACAACTCAACAACAACAAAAATAAACAACCCAATCAAAAAATGGGCAGAAGACCTAAATAGACATTTCTCCAAAGATGAAATACACATGGCCAACAGACACATGAAACGATGCTCAACATCGCTAATTATGAGAGAAATGCAAATTAAAGTTACAGCGTGGTACCACCTCATACCGGTCAGAAGGGCTATCATTAAAGTCTACAAATAACAAACTCTGGAGAGGGTGTGGCAAAAAGGAAACCCTCCTACACTGTTGGTGGGAATGTAAGTTGGTGTAACAACCTACATTCTGAGAAGCAGTATGGAGGTTCCTCTGAAAACTAAACTAGAATTACCATATGATCCAGCAACCCTACTCCTGGACATATATCCAGACAAAACTATGACTCAAAAAGATACATGCACCCCTATGTTCGTAGCAGCACTATTCACAATAGCCAAGACATGGAAACAACCTAAATGTCCATCAACAGATGAATGGATAAAGAAGATGTGGTACATATATACAATGGAATACTACTCAGCCATAAAATATGAAATACAGCCATTTGCAGCAAGATGGATGCAACTAGAGATTATCATACTAAGTGAAGTAAGTCAGAAGGAGAAAGACAAATATCATATGATATCACTTAGATATGACACAATGAACCTACCTATGAAACAAAAACATAATAACAGACTGGTGGTTGCCAAGGGGGGAGGGGGTTGGGGGAAGGATGGAGTGGGAGGTTGGGGTGAGCAGATGTAAACTTGTATATATAGGATGGATAAACAACAAGGTCCTACTGTATGGCATAGAGAACGATATTCAATATCCCACGATAAACCATAATGGAAAACAATATATTCAAAAGAATATATATATGTGTGTGTATAACTGAATTACTTTGCTATAAAACAGAACTTAACACAACATTGTGAATCAACCACACTTCAGTTTAAAAATATTGAAAACTGATCTTAATTATATATTTTCTTTTTAAAATTAAATTAAATTAATTTATTTTTAACATCTTTATTGGAGTATAATTGCTTTACAATGGTGTGTTAGTTTCTGCTTTATAACAAAGTGAATCAGTTATACATATACATACATTCCCCATATCTCCTCCCTCTTGAGCCTCCCTCCCACCCTCTCTATCCCACCCCTCTAGGTGGTCACAAAGCACTGAGCTATCTCCCTGTGTTATGCGGCTGCTTCCCACTAGCTATCTATTTTACATTTGGTAGATATATATTTTCTTATGATCAAGAAATGATTAGCTCTTGAAGAAATGCTGTGCCATATCACAGAATGCCAGAAAGTCAAAGAACAATTGATGTAAGCAAACCAGTTGCCACCTAACCCTCTCACTGATAGATGTCATCTAATCACTGATCAGTGATGTATGTTCTATAACTTGATTTATACGTCCAATAAATATTTGATATTGCGTTGTTTGTAATTTTAGGATTTCAATTCTGCCATTCCATCAACAGGTGGTGCAATTGTACTATAGTTTGAATTTTGTGGGGGGGCAGGGGAAACCCTTTTGGATTAGTTGCACCTATAAGTATCTCCCCTTTTCTAGAGGCTTCTGTCATTGCTTTTGTACCTTAAGAACTTTGATTTTATGGTTTCTTTTAAAAAAATTTATATTAAAATTATCTTGTGGAATAAACTTGGCTGGATTCTTCTAATATATATTATACTTCTAGAAATTGCAGGACATATGTGTGCTACTTTGTTTACAAAGCAACTAATAACCAAAAATAATAGCTATGTATTCTTATATCTACAGGACCAATGAATGCTTTCTAATTTTAAATTATCACAAGTTCTCATTTTATAAAGAAAACTACAGGCCAATATCCCTGATGAATGTAGATGTAGAAACACTCAATAAAATACTAGCCAACAGAATTCAGAAGTACATTAAAAGAATCATTCAACATAAGCAAGTGAGATTTATCCCTGGGATGCAAGGATGGTTCAACATACACAAATCAATCAATGTGATCCATCACATTAATAGAATAAAAAAAAAGAATCATATGATCACCTCAATAGGCACAGAAAAAGCATGTGACAAAATTCAACATCGATTCATGATAAAAACTCTTAAATTAAGCATAGAAGGAACATATTTCAACATAAAAGGCCATATATGACAAGGCCACAGATAATTTTATAATATTTAAAATACTCCTTTGTATTTGTAAAAAAGACTCTTCATTTTTTTTATACTGAGAAAAGCAAGTCAATACCCAATGCCTATTTGTGTGTGTATGTTTTTTTAATGATGCTTTTAAATATTACATTGGTCACAGCTCTGTCAAAAGATCTGTTTCTAGTTAAGTGTTCCCAGAAATAACACCACTGGGAAGATTCCTTCATGTTGCAGCAAGTCATGCAGGGTCAGCTTGGAATGGAATGGGCAACCCCATATGCACTGGCATAAAGAGAATGAAAGGCTTTATCCCTTTCCGTGTCCTGCCTTTGGTTCACTATGTAAACTGGCAAAGCTATTTCCTCAAGGGTGCTTGTCAAAGTCACAGCATGATCACAGAAGGTGGTAATAAGGCGTTGGGACTCACTGACAGAGAGATTACTTTGAGGCTTCTTGTGATTCTCTTCAGTGATTTCAGGAACAGCTAGCTCTTCTTTTTTTAAAATAAATTTATTTATTTATTTATTTTTGGCTGTGTTGGGTCTTCGTTGCTGCGTGTGGGCTTTCTCTAGTGGGGGGGCTACTCTTTGTTGCTGTGCGCGGGCTTCTCATTGCGGTGGCTTCTCTTGTTGCAGAGCACGGGCTCTAGGCGCACAGGCTTCAGTAGTTGTGGCGTGTGGTTTCAGTAGTTGTGGCTCGAGGGCTCTAGAGCGCAGGCTCAGTAGTTGTGGCGCACGGGCTTATTTACTCCACGGCATGTGGGATCTTCAGGGCTCAAACCTGTGTCTCCTGCATTGGCAGGTGGATTCTTAACCACTGCACCACCAGGGAAGTCCCAGGAACAGCTACCTCCTAAGAGGCCCCATCTCCAAATAGGCCTGGTTCTTTCTAGTAGATTCAAGCTGCATCTTGCAGCTCATTCAAAGCACAGGCCTTTTCTTCCTTTATCAGACCCAGCACGTTCCTGACTGTGTTATATTGTGACTTATCCTTGTTATAGGCCTGGACACCTGAGGGGAGGTGGGACAGATCTTGGGAAGGCACTATAAAACTTAGTAACTAAGGAAGGAATAAAATGACCCTCATGTGAACAAATACTCTACTGCTCTAGAGATCAAAGGACTACACCATAAAATAAGATACTGCCTTCCTTCCTACTGGCAATAATTTTAAATCTTTATAGCTATTTTGATGAATTGTTACACATTTCTTTGGACAATTTGTCAACATGCCTCAAAAGTCTTACAAGAAGCACCTATGCTTTGATACAGCATGTGTGCTACTATAAATTATCCTAAGGAAATTATCAAATAATTGATAATTATCTAGTGTGCAAAAATATATATGTAAGGATTTTTTTGAGGGCAAAAACTGTACAAAAATAGGAATTGGTTAAATAAATTATGGAGCATTTATTAACACAAAACTATACAGTAACTAATGTAGATGAAGTAAAAGTATATTTATTAATATAAAGATATTCTTGGTATTACTGAAAGATAAAGGGTAGGTTATTAAATGTGTGTGTGCATATGTGTGTGTGTGCATATATCTGCATAGGAAAGAAAGCAAGTTGAGCTAGCTAAAGCAAAAGAAAGGGAATTTATCATAAATAAAGAGATGTCTCCAAGATAACAAAGCTACTTTTTAGGAGAAACTTCTTAGGAAAAGGCTAAACCACATATTAAAAACTTACAAGCATTCTTCATCTCTCATCTCTGTTTCTCTATTCCTATGTGCTTACTCCATGATCCATGTGATGAATTTGTTTATCCTAGAACTCCCAATTTTATATATTAAAGTCCAGCCATACCTAGAAACTGCATGGTGTTCTGTAAATTCCAGCTCCAAATTCCTAGAGAGATTTTGGTCTAAGAATACATGAATATATGATGTCATTCCTTAGTGTATTAAGTATGGCCAGAGGAATAAAATTGTGTCAGACAAATGTGGCTGCCAGGAACCCACTAGCTTTAGAAAGTTGATGTCATCACTTGAAAAAGGGGAATGATTATGGGTGGGCAGAAAACCCACGGGAGGTATCATAACATATGTAGATGTATTATTAATAAAAAGCTGAATCACCTATTGGTCTTCATTCAAATAAATGGCAGTATAAAATTCTCCAACAATTTGAAAATACATTTTAAAGTTTATAGTGACATACTCAGCACACGTTTCTTAAAGTTACCCCCACCATACATACACCCCACACCTGATACTAAAAGCTTTATCCTTCCTCTTTCCAGATCATCTAAATTCTCTCTCTATACAATCTTCTTTTTCTCTTCCTTCCGTATCCCAGATCTATTTCATTCTCTTTCAATGCCCTTTCTGATGTAAATCATTCAAATCAGTCTTGCTTCTTTTTAAAAAAAAAATGTGGTAAGAACACGACACTAGATCTACTCTCAACACCTCAAATGTTTAGGTGCACAATGTAGTATTGTTCATTATGGGTATGGTGTTGTACAGCAGATCTCTAGAACTTATTCATCTTGTGCAACTGAAATTTTATACCCATTAAACGGCAACCCCTCATTATCCTTTCCCTGCAGCCCCTGGCTACCACCATTCTACTCTTTGTTACTGAGTTTGACTATTTCAGATACCTCATGTAAGTGGAATCATGCAATATTTCTCCTTCTGTGACTGGCTAATAAATGGAAAGATATCCCATGGTTGTGGATTAGAACACTTAATATTGTTAAAATGTCCATACTACCCAGAGAGATCTATAGATTCAATACAATCACTATCAAAATCTCAATGGCATTTTTTACAGAAACAGAAAAAAAAACCCCAGCAAAACTCTAAAATTTATATGGAACTACAAAAGGCACTGAATACACAAAACAATCTTGAAAAAGAACAAATCTGGAGGGATCACATTTCCTGATTTCAAAATACATTAGAAAGATACAGTAATTAAAACAGCATGGTACTGGAATAAAAATAGGCTTATCAGCCAATAGAATAGAATGCATATACTGTCAACTGATTTTCCACAAGGTACCAAGAATACAATTGGAAAAGGATAGTCTCCTGAACAAATAATGTTGGGGAAACTGAACATCCACTTGCAAAAGAATGAAACTGGGCCCTTACACCATATACAAAAACAATTCAAAATGGTTTAAAGATTAAATGTACGACCTGAATCTATAAAACTCCTAGAAAAAAACATAGGGGAAAAGCTTCGTGATATTGGTCTAAGGCAATGATTTTTTGAATATGATACCAAAAGCACAAGAAATAAAAGGAGACAAGAGGTAAGTGATATTACCATCTTGCTTCCTTCATGTCTCCTGTCTCCTACGACTGTACCCTGCACCAAGGAGTTCCTCTGACACATTCTGAGCCAGCACAGAACTACTGATGTTTTATTTTTTCCCTGCCACATATGTAGGGGAAAAAATGGAAAGATATAAAATAAAGCCTTACTACTGTTTATCACTAGAATGTGAAATTATGGATAATTAAAAAATGCATTTTATTTTTCTTATCTGTTTTTCTACTTTCTTAAAATGATAAGTATGCATTAGTTGTAAAAATAAATTAAAATCCATGTATGGAAAATAAACATATAGATACTTATCTTGTGCCAATGATTCTCATTAATATTGCTAACCTATTTTAATTTCATCTCTATTTTATCCCAAGCAGATCAAAGCGTTCAAATCAAATACCTAGCAAAACTCCTTACTTATACGAGTGGTTTAATAAATAATCATTTTAAAAATGAATAAGTAAATACACAAATGCATAAAATAAAACTTAATTCTATAGTTTACATGGCAGCCAAAACAGAAATACCTATAGAAATCATGTAACCAGGGCTAATATTGCTTTAAGTCACAAAAAGAGCTAATGTAACCATTATATAAAATTGATTTCTACCAAGAAGTAACTCCATCATTTTGCAAAATGTTGTCAAAAATTATTATCCTATACTCAGCTGGAGTTGGATAAGAGTTTAACAAAATCCACTATTAGAAATAATATAATGTACCAAGCTAGAAGCTATCCACTTACTGGGGAGTTCTGTCGTTAAAAATTGAGTTTTGTATTTTGTTTTAGGACTTTACTTTCAATATACTTTTTAACATTGTGAGAAATCTTGGAATGAAACCGGACCCTTATCTTACACCATATGCAAAAATCAACCCAAAATGGATTTGAGACTTGGGAATTTTCCACTGGGGCATCCACCTGTCTTTGTCCCTGGCAGCTGTCCCTCCCCCTTCTGTTTTATTTGACTTTAACCAGTAACTATTCCTCTCCATTCCTCCTGATAGAATCAAGCTGTGTGAACAGTGGCTGCTGACATGCAGGAACAATTCCTTCACTCCCAGCACTAGCTGACTTTGGTGATGTTCCCCCCCCCCCAGATCCTTGTAAAACATCCTGCCCTTCTTTCCAAGAGAAGACACCTCTTGGAAGCCTTCTCTTGCCAGGCATTGATGAACAAAGGCTTAGGCTAAGAGTGTTCTGGCATAGTTTCTTCCAAAATATGAATAATGATTAATATTAAGGGAATTCAGTTAAAAGAGGACATTCTTAAAACATTTGCTGATTTCTATCTGATTTCAAGGAGTGGGTCTTAGAACAGTAGAACCAACTCAGTATAGGCATGATATTATTATTTTCAATATGTCTATATCGCATACAAAATGTAAGATTAGGTACTCAACACCAAGAAAATCACTCATAAACCATCTTCCATTGCCCTTGGTAGCAAGAGTAGAAACTATGTGCCAGACAGCAGACCTCCAACCAAAAGATAGGTGTTCTAGTCTGCACTAAACTTCTGTGAATTTGGACCTTGTTGGTAGCTTAAATGAATTGAGTTTTACTCTTGAAGTGGGGAAGGGTGTCCTGAACTGTGCTGGTGATTAAAAGGACAATTACATAAATAATTTGAGTACAAAAAAGAAGGGGCTAAGCATTCTAAGAAAGGCAAAAATCAATCCGATTCTTCAGAGGAGGAAGATACAGTATGTGGCTGGGAAGACCGTTTCATTCACAAGAGGCAAGATATGGAAACAACCTCAACCGACGAAGATAAAGAAGATGTGGTATAAACATGTACACAATGGAAAACTATTTAGCCGTGAGAAAGAAGGAAATACTTTCAACTACATGGGTGGACCTTGGAGGTATTATACTAAGTGAAATAAGTCAGACAGAGCAGGACAAATATTGTATGATTTCAATAAAAAAGCTGAAATCATAGGAAGAGAGAGTAGAATGGTGGTTACCAGGGGCTGGGGGGTGTGGGAAATGGGACATGTTGGTTAAAGAATACAAACTTCCAGTTATAAGATGAATAAGTTCTGGGGGTCTAAAGTACAGCATGGTGATTATAGTTAATAATAATCTTTTATATGTGTGAAAGTTGGTAAGAGAATCAATCTTAAATGTTCTCACCATGAAACAAAACAATTATGTGATGTGATGGAGGTGTTACCTAACACGATGGTGGTAATCATTTTGCAATATGTAAGTGTATCACATCAACACGTTGTACACTTTACATTTACACAATACTGTGTGCCAGCTATGTCTCAGTAAAGCTGAAACAAGATGAAAAAGCAAAAAAGTGTATTTTTAAAAAGCTTCCCATGGTGGGTTGGCATTTGAAGGTTGAATAGAACTCCTAACACTCTATTCCAAAATAGAATCTGACAAGGTGGCTTGTTCTCTATTGTATTTCCCATGCCTAGTATAATACTGTCACACAGTAGGTCCTCAGAAAATATTTTTGGTTGAATAAAATAAAACTTTTTTTGAGAAATTTAGATATTTCAGAAGGTAATTTTTAGAAGCTCTAAAATTTCCCATTACCTTATAGCAATATGAATTTCTGAAATTATATCTACAGGGAAGATGACATTATGCTTCTTTAAATTTTTACTAATACTTTGATTTTTGATCTTTCCTATTTAAAAATGTTCACCTACCTTTTTGTAAGTCAGGAAGCTTGAATGCTCAGGTTCCTTTATTTCTCTACCTCATGGATTTTGACGATAAACTCCATTCTGGGGAAAGAATAGTTGAGCTTAAACTTCAAATAGAATCTCATGAGTCATACACATGTCTGCTAACAGGAGGGAGACAAGGAGAGATGTACAAGTACAGAAGATAATGGGGAGGGAGTTGCTTACTTTATTTTCTTCTCCTCTTAATCAGGAAGTAGTTGTTCCTTCCCCACTTTTATTTTTTTGAACAATATATTTCACTGACAAGAAGAAACTTGATGAGTCAATTTCAGGAAGCAGGAATTTGATTTTTTAAATACTTAGTTCTTTATAGTTAGCAGAGATCCAATGGTGACATTTAAAAACGATTCTGTTTCTGTAACTTGGCTACTCTTTAAAATAAAAGGACGATGTATGTGGAATGGTGTACACCTACACAATAATTCATGTCAACCATGCACTTACTACAAACTCTCAAACACTTCCTCACATAAATCAGTTCTAAGACCTAAGAATCTCACTCATTAAAATTTACTTGAGGTTCCTGTAACCTTTTCTCAGGAAGCAACAGCAGGTATAAAATGTGCAGATTTTTTTTTTAATGCGTGTAAAGCTTTAATTCCAGTCTATAAAAGAAAACATTTTCTGGTGGGTAGTTGAAAGCCTGGCAGAGGGTGGGGCGGAAAGTCATGGAATTTTGGAAGTACCACATGGTAGATTATGGCAAATTAGAAATTTGTCAAAGAATACTGATGGAGTAGATGCCAGGCTGAGTCAGATTTTCCCAGTGCTTGGGCAATGATCTGGTTATAAATTAGGCTCCTTTGAAAACTGCACTAACATTTTTGGTCCCTAGGTTACTAGAATTCACTTCTCCCAAATGCAGCAATGATAATAGTCAGTTCGCATATGGTGTAGCTGGTGTTATACTATTTATTGCTAGTGATAATTTCATAAACTGGGTGTCAAGTGTTTGGAAAAATCTCATATCATTCTTTTGTTTAGTAACTACCAATGACTCTGTTTCAGCTACAGAATAAAAATTCTGAAGCATGACATGCAAAGCCCCCTGGGGTCTTGTATGTTGCTTAGATCTTACTACCTCATTCTAGTACTCACCTAGCTCCTACATCAAGATTCAGATCCATCTCCCTTCTTTATTCCACTGCTGTACCTTTAGAGTCGCTGTTACTGCATTCATCACAGTAAATACTTATTCAGAAGTGAATCTCCCTGAGGGAAGGAGCTATGGTTTACTAATCTTTGTATCAACAGCACCCAGTACATAGTTGGAGTGTCATAAATGTTTGTTGAGTTAATAAATTTATTCTCAGTCTTTAAAAAAAAAAAGCATAATTTGACATATGAGGTAGGCAGACTCTAAGAAGGACCCTAATAATCCTCACCTTTGTGTTCTCCCCTCCCCTTTAAATGTGGTCACACCTCTGCATGTCGTGAGATACCACTCCCATGATTATATTATCATGATTATGTTACATGGCAAAAGGGAGATGATCTGGTTGGGCCTAATCTAATTTCACAAGCTCTTTAAAAGCAGAGTGTCAACTGACTGGTGGGAGAAAAGGAAGTCAGAGATCTCAAGTTTGAGGGACATTGGACGCATCATTATTGGTTTTGAAGATGGAGGGGACCCCATGCCAAGGAATGCCGGTGACCTTGGGGAGCTCCCAGCTGCCAGCCAGCCAGGAAATGGGGACCTCAGTCTTACACCCACAAAGGAACTGGATTCTGCCAACAACCTGAATGAACGGGGAAGTGGATTCTCCTCGATCCTTCAGATAATGGACCAGCCCGCTGATACCTGGATTTCAGCCTTGTGAGAACCTAAGCACACAATCCAGTCACGTCGTCCCAGACTTCTGACCTACCCAACCAGGAGATAACCAATGGGTACTGTCGAAAGCCAGTAAGTTTGTAGTAATTTGCTTTGCAGCAACAGAAAACGAGTAGAGCTGGTGTGCAACCCCATCAGACAAATTAGATACATATATTCTCCTCTGTTTTGGTTTATTAATTTAATCAATGGAAAATAGGTGTACCCACATCCAGTTTATGCTGGTTAACTAGGTAACAATGCTTAGTCCAAGGCAGTTTGGTCATTTAAAATAAAGTAACAAACTGTTATCAAATATACTCCACATTTCATGCACTAGGTGGGGTTCTGGCTGAAATTCAGTTCTGAGTATAATATTCAGAGTCAGAATAGCTGGATGTTCTAGCTCACAATAGCAGGGACATCACTGCAGACAAACATTTGATGTCAAAGGAGTCAACACGATAGCCTTTACGCTTGAACATTCAGGGGGCTTCTGCTGTAGCAAGTACATTTGTTTTATAATTACTGAAGTTCTGTTCGGTTCTGTGTCAAATACGCCCGACATTTAAAATTTAAAAAAAATTTTGGAAAATATCTTCTCTTATTTTTAAGAAATAGACCTAAATGTTTCTAATACTAAAAAAACAAATAAAAAACAAACAAAAAACTCCATTTATGATGATTACGAGATAATTGGAAATTCGAATACTGGATATTTAATAATATTAAGGAATGTTTTAGATGTAATATTGCATTTGGTTTTGTTAAAAGAAGAAAGTCATTCCTTTTAGAAATTCATATGTAAATACATATAGATGATCTAAGGGATTTGCTTTCAAATAATACTGGCTGAAGGGAAGTGGATGGCAGTTTGGATAAGGCCATGGGTTGGCTATAGGTTGATGATTGTTGGACTAAGTGATGGGTACCTGGGAGGTTATTTTTTAAAATGCTGTCTTTGATACACCCAAAAGGATATTTACTAATTTTTACATAGCACTTATAATGCTTTGGTGTTGGTATGTTCAGGTTAACTGGTTAGTTGTACAGCTAGGAATGAAAGTATTAATGAATTCTTTAGGTTTGGAATTGGTGAAGAAGTGACTTTACGTTAAGTAAAGTATGCTTCTGTTGAAGCCATATATATATATATATGCACTGTACCCTAGCAGCCGGAAAACATTCATATGATATTATCAAAACGCTGAATTTATAGTCCCTTTAATATCTTTGGACTAGAAATAGTAGGCAACAGATAATGATCACTCATGACTGTGGTAAACTCCTCCAGTATTTATTTATCACAGAGATTTAGAGTACACTAAATCATGATAGGTCCCATGGTGTACACAGAAGCTAAAATACCTGGACATTTCAGCTGGGTAGCCAAGACCTACCTCTACTACACATAGCACTGGTCATGAGGTAGGCTGGCCCTACGACTGCACTCTTACATCTGTAGGGTGTGCTGAGCATCAGAAGAAAATTTCTAAGACCGAGAAGATCTTATTACAAAGACTTTTCTAAGAATATGCACTGTGTGTGGTTGGAATAAATATTTTTGAGTAACTCCTTGATGGTGAGAACAGGAGTGAGATCCCCAGAGGGCATGCCATACTGCAGGGCTTGTGTTTTGGGGAGCGCGGTAGGACAGTTTTGGGAAGAGTAGAACAGTGGCTGAGCTCTGTGGTCCTCCTGTATTCTTCCCCTGTAACACATCAGTCTCTCCTTTACAAAATGGTTGAACTAATTTTTAACTAGTATGATTCAGAAGGCTGCCAAATCGTTAGACTGCCAGGGGTGCGCGCATACACGTTGGCCCATAAATGGATAAGAAACCAGTAAATACTCTACGGCATTTGGGAACAAGACTGAAACATGAAGAACATACAGGATTCAGAGAGTTAAGACCATGGTAAGTCATATAAGTCAGTACAGGAGGTGTTGAGACTTGAGGTAGACATCAGAAGAAGTGGAGAAGTAACATTTTCCTGCAGGGGTAATTGTTCTGCGGGGAGATGCATGGCAGAGTGGGGACCAATGAAAGAGAAGCCCAGCTGGCATCGGGGCTTTGGATGGGGATGTGAGCAAATGTGATGAGACCAGCTGGTGGAGAGCCTGAATTCCTGCCGGGGGGAGGTTTTAGAGTTGATCTAGTAGACAATAGGGAGCCGCTTGCTTTAGCAGCAAGTGAGTAGCTGAAGAGTTTTAGTTTATTAAAGAAGATTTGCACTGGAGAAGTGTTTCCCAAACTGGTCTGAGAAGAATCCCTCGGGGACAATTGTGAAAAGCGCACATTGGCAAGTCCCTCTTCTAGTGCTGGTGTTTTAGTGGATTTGGGATAAAAACAGGGTTTTTATAAGCTCTCAGAGTGAGTCGTTTACACATAACTCTCTTCTAGGTAGTTAGAAAATGAATCTAGTAACAGATTTAGTGTTTGCTGTGACTTTCAGTGGGATTAGGCAGAAAAGGCAAGGGTGGTGTGGAAGAAAGAACTTTGGTGAGCTTCATTTAACCACTTTGACATTTTCCAATTAATGGCTTTAAATGCTTCCCCTGACTTTTTGAGTCTTTTCTCTTACTAACAAGTTTCTGAATTGTGGTATATAGAAAAAAAGAAAACGTATGTTTAGTTTAAAAGAATATATTCCAAGATATTGCTATCATTACCAGGCAGTTTATAATGAAATGTCCAGTCTTTGTTCTAACCCATTACATTTATTTCTGAAATCAACTGAGGATTTTCTAGTTTTGACCAGTAGAGAGAGCTATAACTCTTGCTATAAATAGTCGTCTTTTTTTCCAGGCAGAAATACCAACACCAACCTATAGTATATTACTGAACTATTATACCCTAGAATTTATAATAAATATCCTAGAAGTGAAATGTGGTATATCCTTCATAATTTATAACTTGGGTCTTGTACATACATTGTTTATGTTCCTTTTTACGTATCTCCCAGTATGAACTCCTTTGCTAGTCAAAATGGACTACATTACCAGGATATTTTTGGCCCTTTCTTTCCCATCCACATTTATGTAGGCTTTCCCCCTTTTCTGGAACAAAAATGGTTATCATTTGTCTAAATTTGACTTGTTTGCTTGAGACCTAATTCAGAAACAACTCTTTAATGAATCCTTCTCTGATCTCCCACCTCTCAACTTGTATTACACGGTATCTCGAAACCTGAATCATAAGCACTTTGATTGCAGAGTTTTTGCCTTGTCAACTCATAGTGGTTGTTAAATCAATGAAATGGTCAAAATGTAATATGTGGTTAAATTATTACAATACAAAGGATTACTACTTTTAAACACAGTAATAAATTATCTACATCAGTATTGCACTAATGTGTTGACAGTGAATTTTTAGTCATTCCAAAAAAGAAAATAGTTGTAAGAAAGAACTCTGTGCTAATTAGAAACTTAAGGATTTAAAAATGAAAATTGGAGGGAACATTTGAAAGATATTCAAGTGTCTTAAAATAACTCTTTCAGTGGTTAAGAAACATTATGTGGTTAAGAAACTTCTCTTGCAGAATGATTATGGATTTCTTTCAAGGAAAAAAAGTGTATTGTAAAAGATGTAATGTGTTGAATCAAGAAATAAGTTATACAAAGATGGTACCTATGCTACTCATTGTACTTTGCCTTTGAAAAGGACAGAAAAAGTGTTGTATAAGAACTACTCTGTTTAAAGAAATAAATTCTGTGTACTTAATCTTAAATATCTATAAGACTGGTTGCCTTAGACCAAACCTAGGGTATTTCTCTACCAATTTCTTAAGCTTTTTGACTTACTAACCTAGAAAAGATAGAGCAAACCTTCATAATTTTTCTCTATCAAAATGTAAATACTGTATAGTTTTTAAAACCTCCTTTAAACAGTTGAAAGGCATATGTTGGAAAATCTTATGACCAAGTTCCATTATACTCAGTGTGAAATGACATTAGTATGTAGAGAGATGAAATTATACTGATACAGTCAATTTAAAAGCATAGTAGTCTAAAACAATTGATTCACACACACACACACACACTCACAAGTGACAGAAAGGTGAAAACAACTTAAATCTCATTAGTAACAAATATACTTTATAATAACAATGTGATAAAATTCTTCACCTATTAGCTACAATGAAAAAAAAAGATACTGCTCACTATTGGCAATACTTATAGACTGTTGGTGGGTGTGAGAACTGGTACACTCTCTCTAGGAAGGATCTTGGTTATTACAGTATATTACTTGTATATTACTTGTATATATATATATATATATATATATATATATATATATATATATATATATATATACACTTGTATATTGTATATTACTTGTATATTACAGACCTTAAAATATTACAATATTTACTTGTATATTACTTGTATATATATACACACTTGTATATTGTATATTACTTGTATATTACAGACCTTAAAAAATTCTACACTTTACCTAGTAAGAGCCCTTTAATAAATTCTTGCTAAGAAGGTATACAGAAAATCATACAAGGGCCAATGTGCAGATAATCCCATTACATTTTGAGGAAGGAAGGGGTGTTCACGGTTCTTGATGACGGGGCCGGAAGTCACTCTCGGAGCCCCCTTACTGGCCTCTTCTGCTCTTGGTCAACAGGCAATATGGGCCCAAGGTATGCCTTTTCACATGGGATTCTTTATTTCTGGCCCCTGCTGTTGCCTCCCATTGAGATCTACTCCCCCTGCCCCCCCCTTCCCTTGTATCTTAATCCTCAGCCCTCCTGTGTGGATGACATTATGGGGGTCATAGCACTCCTGGGTGGCTTATAAACAAGACACACTTATTTTTCACAGTTCTGGAGGCTGTAAGGCTGAGGTCAAGGCACCTGCAGATTCTGTGTCTAGTGAGGGCCCTCTTCTTCGTAGACGACATCTTCTCACTGTGTCCTCACATGGTAGAATGGGTGAGGGAGATCCATGAAGTCTGGAGACTCTTCTTTTCTGGGGGATGGCGGGGCGTGTCTCGTGTGGGATCTTAGTTCCCTGACCAGGGACTGAACTCGCGCCTCCTGCAGTGGAAGTGCGGAGTCTTAACCACTGGACCTCTAGGGAAGTCTCTATGGAATCTCTTCTTAAAAGGGCATGATCCTATTCATGTGGGTTCCACCTTCATGACCTAACCACCTCCCAAATGCCCTGCCTCCAAATGCCATCACATTGAGGATTAGGTTTCAACATGTGACTTCTGGGTGGACACCAATATTCAGTCTCTAGTGCACTGGGGAGGGAGTGGCATAGAGGCTGACTTTGCTTCTATTCTTGTGGCCTGGGCAGAGGGACGCTTTCCTCCATCCTTTTTCAGGGTGACAACTGAGACAGATTGGAGGTGTCAAGATTAGGAACTACACGTCCGTCTGTACTGACCCCTACAGTGGACTGGAGGAAGCACAAAGGGCTGGTGGAAAAGTGGACATCCGGGTAGATTTTCCCAGTGTTCAGGACGGATGGCAGTAGATTCAACTTGGTGCCTCTGACAACTCTTACACTCCTAGTTCCCTGATCTAAGGGAGGCTGTAATTGAAGTCTTTTCCATAATTATATTTTTCTCTGAAAATACGGTCCACTCCACCCCTTTGTCAACCATACCATATGCATACTGTGTAATTTGTAGACATTCAAATTTGAAATGCGGGCTTCCCTGGTGATGCAGTGGTTAAGAATCCACTTGCCAATGAAGGAGACACAGGTTCGAGCCCTGGTCCGGGAAGATACCACATGCTGCGGAGCAACTATGCCCATGCGCCACAACTACTGAGCCTGTGCTCTAGGGCCTGCGTGCCACAACTACTGAAGCCTGCACGCCTAGAGCCCGAGCTCCGCAAGAAGAGAAGCCACTGCAGTGAGAAGCCTGCGCACTGCAACGAAGAGTAGCTCCTGCTTGCCGCAACTAGAGAAAGCCTGAGCATAGCAATGGAGACCCAACACAGTCCAAAACAAACAAATAAATAAATAAAATTTAAAAATTTGAAATGCATTTTCATCAGAAACTTTAAAAGTACTAGTCTTTCCATTTAAAATTGGGAACTGGGAATCCTAAATTGAACAATTCCCCCCCCCCAGCCTGCTGTTTTACAAATAAATCTTCCAAATTGTATTCAGCAATGTTGTAGACCTTTTGGTATTCCAACCACTTTCAGCATTCTTCCAATGTATTTAATTAATTTTTTTCTGCTGTTACAATAGAATAATTTATTTCCACATTGTTCCTTACGGTCATTAAAAATTTAAAATACCAGGTATCTGGTTCTTACCTGTTCAAAATGAATCCAGATGTTCACCTACTGAAAGGGTGCCAGTTCTTTGTCTTCTATCATACATTTAACTTTGGAGAATAAATTTGGAACAGTTCTGTAGGGACTATTGGTCGCAGATGGCTGAGTGATAATAAATCCTCAGGTTGAGATACAGTCCTTCTGGATTGCAGCACTTGAAATGATTTTAATAATTCAGAGTACTCTTCATCATTGAAGTAAACAAAAGGTATCTCTTAAGTATTTCTTTTTTTTTAAAAAAGATATGTAATTAGCTTATGACACCTTATTTTTTTTCTTACTTTTAATTCAGCACTCTGACGTTTCCTCCAGGATTGTTGCTCCTTTCTTCCAGGCCATAAAAGAGTTCAATTTCTTCCATGTTAAAAAAAAAAAAAATCCCTCTTCCTGCAGGAAGCTTTCACTTGTATCCTAGGCTGAGTTTTTATAAGTCTTTCTCTCTTACTTATCATCATATTTGCCACACGGCTTACACATCTGAGCTCCTTAGAGGTGGGGACTGTTTCTTATCAACTTTTGCATCTCCACAGCTTAGCAGTGTGCCGGGTATACAGTAGATGCTCAATAAAAAATGAAGAATAGTCCTTTAAGTCAGAGGTTGATATCGAGTCACTGATATTGTCCAGTGAAGGACCTAATCACGTCCCCAAAAGTCTTACCTGATACCATCACCTTTGGGGGTTAGGATTTCAACATATGAATTTTGGAGGGGGGGCACATAAACATTCAGACCATAGAATTAACAGATTCTGTAACTGATGACCCTGTACCTCTAAAGAAAAGTACTAATATTAAAACCTTGACTTCTTGATCTATCTCTGTGTAGCTTTGGGATATATTTTGCCCCACCTACGTAGCTTTTGCTGGTCAATTTCCACCACAATATATGGCCTTTGAGAAGTACCATGTTCCTTTTATTCTTTGTATTCTCAGCTTCTAACACAGTGTGTGGCAAGTGGTTAAAGCTCACTATGTATTTGTTGACTAGATGAGGTTACTATGTCTGGGGAAAAGATAGGTTTCCCATCTCATTACTGACTAGATCCTATTCTAAGTGTTTCCATTCCTCCTCTTACGCTTTTCCCTTTCAATGACAACGAAGCAGAATTCTGATTTGTAAGAACTTGTAACCTGGTGAAAACATGTCATGCAACAGTGCTTTTCTGTGGCAGTGGCAGTAAATGTGATGCTTATTTTCCATGTTTTGATCAGAGTAAGAGATACAGAATGAGCCATTAGACATGTCACCTAGTGGACTTCTTTGGGTCGTCTTTGTTATTTAAGGCAGATTCAACGTCAAGTCATAAAATGATGAGCATATGGTCTTACTATTAGTTTTCTCTGGAATCCAGTCTCTTTATATATGACAAAAATCTGTTACTAATACTTTTTGAGCCAAAGAGTCTCTATAACCTGTAAATTTCAATCTGATCTTGACTGCAGTATATGCCTCCTGTAGGTAGAAGAGATGTTCCTGTTAACACTGCGACAGTTCCCCTGGATTATGATTTTCAGTGTCACGCTTTTTTAAATAAAGCGTTTTAATTTTCTTTCATCTGAGCACTGCAAGCTTTATTTTTAGGACCAAAGATTTAATTCCAACAGGATATGTTTAGAACTCTCATGTACTGGCTTTCTGAAAACACCGAGTTTCATCTTATTATGAAACGTGTAAACAGGTTATAGCTGAGAAACAGGTGCTAGAACACTCAGCTCTTTGAACTTCATAGGGATGTCTTCCAGCAGCGCACAGCGGACCGTTCACATGTGATTTCAAAGAGCACTGCATTTAAATCTCACATCTTTCTATCCTTTTCCGCCCTTTGTTTGTTAGCTAGCGATACACAACGTAAACTTCATTCATATGTTAAATGAAAAAGCATCCCCTTCCCGATTTTGTCAACATACTTCCAAAGGAGACCACTTGTCAAACTAAGCAAAGGAAATCTTCCAAGGAAAATTTTCACAAACAATTGTGATTTAGTACAAGTGTGTCCTCCCCTTTTTGACATGTAACAATGTTTACTGAGCATCCACTAAGTGCCATGTATTCTTCAAAGGAGAAGGGTACAATTGTAAATATGACAGGCAAGACCCCACATCTCATAGAACTTGCATTTTGAAGGAAGGAGATGAGTGAGCAACCAATCAACCAAATAACGAAACAACCAAGACTTTACAGCTAATGACAACTATCATGTAGAAAATAACACAACACTTGCTAGAGAGTGACCTAGGACTGGGTGCCTGGGAGGGTGTGGGGCAGTTAGAATAAGGACACTCTTTTTTTTTTTTTTTTTTTGCGGTACGCGGGCCTCTCACTGTGGTGGCCTCTCCCGTTGCGGAGCACAGGCTCCGGACGCGCAAGCTCAGCGGTCATGGCTCACGGGCCCAGCCGCTCCGCGGCATGTGGGATCTTCCCGGACCGGGGCACGAACCCTCGTCCCCTGCATCGGCAGGCGGACTCTCAACCACCGCGCCACCAGGGAAGCCCCCAGGACACTTTTTTAAATGCTTGTTATTCAAAAGCATTTAAAAGCAATTTCCTGATGCTATAATATTTCCCACGTAAAAAATGAATATGCATTTCGGAAAAGTAAAGACAGTATACCACATAGACAAAATAACATAATATTATCATACTTAATAAAATTAATAATTATTCCTCAGTGTTACCTAATAGTCAATCCATATTTACATTTCCCCTATTGTTCCCCAAATGTCCTTCACAGTTGGTTTGTATGAACATTATTGAAACCAGGGCCACATATCGAATTTTATGTCTCTTTTAATCAAAAACTATTTCATGACACAGGAACCTAACTGCGTCTTGTGGAATATTCTACCTATGGACGTTACCTCATTTCTTCTGCATGCTGTAATTTAACTTTATAATTTAATAGCTTCTATTTCCTGAAACCTAGAATTTAGTTTCAGTCCTGATTAGATTGAGTTAAGCATTTTTAGGTAGAATGCATCATAAGTGATGTCGTATATTTCATAATGCATTATATCTGGAAACACATAATATCTGGTTGGCCTACCATTTTTTAAACTAAAAATTGGCCACCAGGTTAGGAAGAATACAGCCTTGTTCCTTTATTGTACATTAAAAATTCCCTTTACAACCAGGAAATAATCTGTGTAGTATACCTTGGTACCATATACACATCCATTTCTTAATCAACGATTTGTGTAATGGTTTTAAAATCAATTGTCTGGATACATAATTTCATTGGCCTTTGAAAAATGGTGACTCTTTTCTAATTTTATGCTTCCTTCTGTGATTATGTGCTGGTCATCTTAGGTAAAGTAGAGGTTTTCCTCATGAACTAGGGTCATATAGTTACTTCAAAATACAGTTCCTATTGAAAAGGCAAAGATACATGCATTTACTTTTTCTTTTTGATTTCTAAGTTTCAAAGAAAAAACTGATTTAATAGCCAATGTAAAAGGAAGCAATGAGCTTTCCCCCCATTTTTTCCTTTTTTGGGGGTATTATTACAGATTAATGGATTTTTACAGATTTAATGTTTTATCAAACATTCAACAGTCATATCATCTTAATCTTTTCAATGCTCAAAATTGTAACAGTTTTGGCCAGTGGAATACTCTTAAGGCTGATTTGGGTCCTTTTAACATGGCTTCATTGTGGCATTGGTTAGGAAAAATTTTCATAAAGAGGACAAAGAAATCACATCCCTAAAATTTAAAAAAATTGATAAAATGGGCTTCATTAAAAAAAACAAAAAAACCTTTGCTTATATAGAAAAAGTCAACAAATTACAACATCCTTTCATGATAAAAGCCTTCACCACATTGGGTATAGAAGGAACATACCTTAACATAATAAAGGCCATATACGACAGACGCTCAGCTAACATTATACTCAACAGAGAGAAAATTTCCTCTAAGATTAGGAAAAAGACAAAGATGTCACTCTCACCACTCTTATTCAATATAGTACTGGAAGTCCTCACTAGAGAAATTATGCACACAAAGAAATACAAGGCATCCAACTAGGAAAGAAGTAATAAAGTTTTTGCTATTTGCAGATGATATAATTTTGTATATAGAAAATCCCAAAGAATCAACCAAAAAGGTTTTGGAACTAATCAGTGATTTCTGTAAAGCTCCAGTATATAAAATCAACATACAGAAATCAGTTGCATTTCTATACACTAATAAAGAAGCATCTGAAAAAATAAATAAAAAAATAAATAAATAAAAAAAAATAAAAAATAAAAATCACATTCACAATAGCATCAAAATCAATAAAATACCTAGGAATACATTTAACCAAGGAAGTGAAATATCTGCAGACTAAAACTATGAGACTTTGCAGAAAGGAACTGAATACACAAAAAAATGGAAAGATACCCTGGTTCATGGATTGAAAGAATATTGATAAACTGTTTATACTACTCAAAGCCATCGATAGATTCAACATAATCCCCACCAAAATACCCATGATGTTCTTCATGGAAGTATAAAAAAAATTCTAAAATCTTTATGGAATCACAAAAGACCCCAGAGAGCCAAAGCAAACCTGAGGAAAAAGAACAAAGCCTGAGGTATCACACTTTCTGATTTCAAGTTATACTACAAAGCTTTAGTAATAAAAACAGTATGGGACTAGCATAAAAATAAACACATAGACCAATGGAACAGAATAGAGAGCCCAGAATTAAACCTCTGCATATCGTCAACTAATATTCAACAAGAAAGCCAAGAACACACAATGGGGAAAAACAAATGGTGCTGGAAAAACAGGATAAACACATGCAGAACAATGATATTTCATTGTTAAGATATTTCATTGATAAGATATATATTATCTTATATATACCGCTCACAAAAATTAACTCCAAGTGGATCAAGGACTTAAACATAAGATGAAATACCATAAAATTCCTAGAAGAAAACATAGGGAAGAAGCTCCTCAACACTGGTCTTGGCAATGATTTTCTGGTTATGACACCAAAAGCACAAACAACAACAATAAAAATCAACAAGTGGGATTACAACAAACTTAAAAGGTTCTACATAGCAAAAGAAACAATTAAAATGAAAAGGTAAACTACAGAATGGGAGAAAAGTTTGCAAACCATATATCAGATAAAGGGTTAATATCTAAAATACATAAAAAAATGCATGCAACCCAATAAGAAAAACAAAAAACCAAACAATCTAATTTAAAAATGGGCTGAGGAACTAAACAGATATTTTTCCAAAGGAGACATCCAATGACCAAGAGGTACATGAAAAGATGCTCAACATCACTAATTATTAGGGAGTGTAAATCAACACCACAGTGACATATCACTTCACAGGTTAGAAGGGGTATCATCAAGAAAACAGAAGATAATGAGTGCAGGTGAGGGTGTGGAGAAAAGGGAACCCCTGTAGACTGTTGGTGGGAATGAAAATTGCTTTGACCATTATGGAAAACAGTATGGTGGTCCCTCAAAAAATTAAAATAGAACTACCATATGATGTATCAATTCCTCTTTTCCATATATATATATATATCTCCATCCAAAGGAAGTGAAAATAGGATACCAAAGAGATATATGCACTCTCATGTTTACTGCGCCATTATTCACAAGAACCAAGATATGGAAACAAGTGCCCTTCAATGGATGAATGGATAAAAATATATATATATAATGGAATATTATTCAGCTATGAGACATAAGGGCATCCTGCCATTTGCATCAACCAGTATGGACCTTGAGCATTTTATGCTAAGTGATATAAGTCAGACAGAGAAAGACAAATACTGTATGATACCCCTTAACATAAAAAAGCCAAACTCATAAAAACAGAAAGTAAAATGGTGGTTACCAGGGGATGGGGAATAGAGGATAGGACAGATGTAGTTTAAGGGTACAACCTTGCAATAAGCAGTAAATAAGCACTAGAATATAGACAACTATATAACATTATAATCATCAAACAAGAGACTAGAACATAATGATTCCAACCACTTGAAAGAAAGGATAATTATGTAATGTGCTAGAGGTGCTAATTATTGCTACAATGGTAATCATATTATATAAAGTATCAAATTAACATACTGTATACCTTAAAGCTACACAATATTATATGTCAAATATATTTCAATAAAAAATAAAATTTTAAAAGAGAAAAAAATCTTGTTCTTCCCAAGACATCATTAGCATAATGTAAACACATTTACTGAATAGATCTAGGGTCAGTAAACTACCTTGATGTGCCAATTTCAGCCCACCACATATGTTTATAAATAAAGTTTTATTGAAACACAGACACATTCATCATTTAGGATTGTCTCTGGCTGCTTTCCTGCTACAACAGCAGAGTTGAGTAATCTTGTCAGAGACCTTATGTTCTCCCCTAAGCCTAACATATTTACTATCTGCCCTTTTGCAGATAGTTTGCTGACCCCCAGTTGGGATCATGAAAATTTCAAGCAATACGACATTTTTTGTTTGGTGTTGTTTCATGGGTTCATCTTGTTTTTTCTAACCAAAATTTTAGCTGCTACTTAAGAGCAGGAATGGTGTCTTACATTTTGTCTGTATCTTTCATTATCCCCAGGTACTCCGTAAATACTTGATTCGTTTATCTACTGAAAGTGTACTTTCACAGATGGTTTTTCATTTGCTTTTAACAAAGAATATCTGTTGATTCAAAGTAATGAAGCATCTAGACACATGTGCATATTCAGTGTATTGGAAGAATATGTGAATGTCCTGGAATTATTGTGAGTGAAAGAAATCAATTTTCTGTACCCTTTATATTACATTACAGAGATGACCCTACATTTCTACCTATTCCACAAATTTGCATTTTAGAGGAGAGTAATTTCTTTCACCAACTCACTGAAGTCATTGTTAT